>NW_026889779.1:5930000-6062500 GCF_033153115.1 Saccostrea echinata | reverse complement strand
CTGTCTCCAGTCATCTACTTTTTTTTTTCACGCTACTAAAGCATCTCTCTTACTCTGTGTTAAATGGAAATACTTATGACTAAGCAGAGCAAAAAAGTTAGGGATTAAATTTCCTTTTGTTGTCAAATAAAGTTGCTCTCCGATTCATGTTGTTTCTCTTTGAAACATCTCTCTACTGTCAAAATTTTAACATGTTAAAAAATTTGAAAACCCCTTACATAAACATTTCAACCTAAAAGAAGTTTTGATACATTTTAAATACAATGTATTTATTGTGGGAAATGTTTTACACTTTCAATCACTATGTTTTGTTCACATTAACCATGAACGGTAAGTCACAAGTCAAACAAGATTTCTGGTGTTTCGAGAAATAAAGGAAAATGGTGGTTTCTGGTAAACTGTTCAAAATATGGGACGAATTTTTTTCCTGTAAATTTTGGTTACCACATTGATGTTGAGTGATCCCATAGCACACTGCTCAAAGCGTTATCGGCTGTTTGGTTGTTATCGGGCATTCGGTGGATAACAACTCTTGACAGGTTATTAAATTGTTGCAAATAAACAGTATAAAAATAGAAACAGAGACTGTTGATTGTGCTTTTTGTGAACAAGAATGAATACAGATACAAAATAAAGCCCCAATATATCCTATTATAGTATTTGTAAGTCTTGAGAAGACTTTAAAAGTCAAATTTGTTATATTTTGCAAGTTTTTGGCCGATTCGCATTGCTGCATATAGTCCCTCTCTTCAGAATCCTTATATTTACCTCACATTAATTATTATCCACAATATGACATCGTCAGAATCTTGCAAAGATGTGATTAAAGGGTAAAAATAGCCCTTTTTTAACTTACAGGATGTTATTGGAAATGCGGTTGAATTGTTCAATTTGTTATCCGAAATTTCGGTTTTAGTTATCGGAAACAAAGATTGTCACAGATTAGGAAAAATCTAAAGAAACAACAGAAATCTTCATTAAATCTAAATATTCAAAGTGGCAAGAACACAATTCTAATTTTTGGATATCATTTGTCTCTTTTAGGAATATGTAACTTTAAAAAAAGAGGTGTTTTTTGATCATGAATGTTTTGGCATATCTCATAATCACCGAAATGTGAATGATCTTGACCTGTTCGAAAATATCTTATTAGTTAATTCTCTGAATTATAAATCTCTGTTGTAACCAAAATACAAATGCCAAATTTATTTATTGAGATTCTTACGTTGCATCATGCGCAATATAAAAGCACTGCAATAATTGCTAAATTCACAGTAATTCACTCTTAGTTTTCTGTGTGTTGCCCTCCAGTTACGCACTTTTCTTCGCTTTTGTCTCTGTTTTCCTTGCTTCGTTTTTATTCCTTGACTTTGCATTTTTGATCTCCCCTTAACAGTCGTTGTTCCTTTTGTTAGAACTAAGTACATACATGTATTAGTTTGGTATAAAGCAATTAAAGAATCTAAACTCAAGGGTGGTTAAATGAATTTTCCAAAAGGGTGTTAGACAAATTATATAACCACGAATTCCAACTTTTGAGAAAATAAATTGACTTTACTAGTTTATAAAAAGCGTTACTGACGGAAAGAAACTATTTTTAATGAAATATAAATATAACTTATTCAAGTTCAAAAGTCTATTGAAACAGTATACATTTGGAGCAGAGTAATCACGGAACTCTAACAACATCAGATGTTGTTTCAGGGGCAAAGAAGGCCCTTCTTAGAAGGGACAAGCATCCATGTCGACCGATCACACCCGCGGAGTGCTCTTTGTCATTATCGGCCGAATGGAAAATCCGTAGACAATTCAATGTGTAGGTGGAGCTCATATTTGGATTTACGATAGGGGTGTCGGGGAGGTTCGGACCTCACCTGAAATTTACATTTATATTGAATATTTATAGTAAAGCAAATAAAAAAAGAAAAAAAACCTTGGCACACCCCCTTCCCCATTGAAAACGCGGATCACTGATTGTAGAAAAGGTTAAACATGTGAAGAATTGAAGTGAATCGACCAGCACCCCCACCCCCACCCCCCACCCCCAGGTATTTTTAACGTTTGGGAAATGAGTTCAACATTTTTTTTTTTAATTTTTTTTTAATTTATTTTATTTATTTTTACTGAACAATGTTTTTGTACAAGGATAGTCTCCTTAATCTAATACATACCCAATTATAACAAGAAAGAAATATTTCTTTGCGGTATATTTGCACCTCATTCGATTTCCTCTATTTCAAACCTTAAAATGATTTGATACAAACAATGCTATTGCTCTGTATTGGACAAAACAAACTTTTAGCTCATTGGGGCACTTGAAGTGATGATGTTTTTGCAAAAATGACATAATAGATCGTAAGACCTGACTAACTAAAGAAACTATAGATTTGTTGTATACATGCACATTTACGTCTGAAACCGATGGAAGCCAATAGTGGCTATCTTTAAGGGAAAACAGAAAAATGATTGAACAGATAAGTAGTTCTATTATAAAATCATAATAATAATTATTTACATGTATATCAAAAAACTAACAATGGACAGCTAGAAAATTTTCAAAATTCACTTAAAAAACATTACGTTTGTAATTTTTAAGGATTGACAGATTATAATGGACTTTTTTCCAATCTATTTCTAAAGGTGAAGGAAACTTTTTAACCTGAGTTTCCGATAACTTACACCCGTAAAAACCGAATTATCCAGCAACATCAACCTTGTTGACGATAACATGTTTTCACCTACCGAGACATTTTAGATGCCTGTTAACTAACCTTAATTTCGATTTTTGATTTCAGTCTGCTTATCTACAGGTATATGATTGTCTATAGAATATATAAACTATTTTGTTTAATACAAAAAAATGAAATTGACTTCTAAAAAAGCTAAAATGTGATGACATATTTCGAAATTTTTATAAATTTAAATATCATTTGAAAGAGTTGTAGATCTTTTGAAAGAGAGTGATTTGGTTTGTATTTTTTGCTGCTGAAAGTATAATCATATATCTGCTAAAGATCACAAACTTTGTTTGCTGGAGTACGCAATTATCATTGAATTAAGAAATTTAAAATCACCTACGTTTTGTAAACATTGCTTTTCTTGCACGGAATGCCCGATAACAACCGAATTGCCGATAATGTGTTGAGCAGTGTGTCATAGGTGGGGTAAAAAATACAAGACATTTCATGTATAGTCAGTACATATCACATGTATGATAAGGTTTACAGTCAATACATATAGAAAAACTCATAAAAAAGAGGTTAAGAATGTAACAGGCATATATTGGGTAATTCAGTCTGGTAGATGAACGGTAGAGCAACCATACAGTTTGCAGGAGGACCCAGGTTCGAGTCCCAGTCTGACCGACACTTTTCCCTGCCTGTTATAGGTGTGAACCCTGTTATATTTCCAATCTCATTTTTCCATAATATTAGCTACATTGACATACCAGACATTTATATATGCAACTTTTCCCTGCTGCTATTGTTTCTCGGCTAAGTATATATGTACAAATATACAGTTGTTTCCAAACGCTCAAAATGGTCAGATAAAATAAAATAATGACGATAAAATGCGTAGTTCAGAAGCATAGGTCTGAAGTAATTTTGAAATGACACATTTATGGAAGCCATGTTATAAAACCAATAACAGAATGTGAAAAGAATATTCAATCGAGTCCCTCCTTGTGGAAATAAATATATCATAATTATACGCAAGAAGGATGCTGAGATCAATCGGTCCTTTTCACTAGTACAGTGTTTAAAATCAAACAATTTACCATTTTCCACGCTATTCGGCTTCCCTATGTTACTACGAATGACGTCACAGCCTCGTTTCAATTGAGAATTCCTGAGACTCTTTTTATTTCCACCACAGAAGAGTTCCCAAACATTTCCATGTGATTTATCCTGTTTACCCCCCATGCTAAATCACTAATGGTAAGTGTCAAGCATATACAGTGTTAGCTTCAGTATCACCGAAATGCAAACATTATAGAATTTAAGACAAGTGACATGAACTTTGATAACTTGACCTTAATACATGATATAATAATGAGCATTGATGAGAAGCTGATTAGAGCAGATCATTTCTTTTAGATTGTTTGATGATTGTTTAAGGTGCCAAGGGGTAAGATAAGTGTAACAGGGTTATTTAAAAATATTTTTAATTCCACATTAATGATATATTTGACAAGTAAGGAGGTAACACTGGCTGCTCCAACATATTACTCTGACCTTTGAATATGTGGTCAAAATGCTATATGTTGTACATGTGGTTGCAAACTGAGTTTTATAGATGGCGCTTATGTGTGGCAGATAGGTTGTTTGCCAGTGACCAGGGGGAAGATGTTTTAAAAATATTTTTTGTTTTCTGTTGATTTCTATAGTGAAATATTAAAACACAATTTTTACCAAAATTAAAGAGTAATCTCTCTTAGTTTTCCCAAATAAGTTATGTTTATGAAAATTCACATAAATATCTATAAAAATATAAAAAAAATTATTCAAATATATGTTAACTTTTGAAAATTGACTTGGAGGTAGGCTGAGAGCTGAACAATACTGTTGTTCACAGTTCTTATTTGAAGATTGCTTTTTGATTCATTTACCGGTAGTTTCGTATAAAATGTTGGATGTAAGTTTTATTTAATTTCATAAATACTAAAAGTTATTAATTCTACGATCATTTAAGTAGGTCGAAACTGCCGAGGTACAAGGACTGCACTAGGATAATATATGCTGTATTATAGTGCTTTTGATACCTCTGTGGTGACAGATTGATAAACATTGACTCGTTCATTCTCCTATTTGTTCTCCTACATACTGTTTTAAAACCTGAATAAGGCAAACAGTTGGGGGGTGGGTGGGTGGGGGGGGGGGGTAGACAGTTAAGTGTTTAGTGATAACCAAATGCATAAGACCTGAATAAGGCAGTTGGTTGGTTATTGAGAGAGGTTGACATACCACAAAGGTGGGGGAATTACCAGAAGTTGCCAGTACCTATGGAGTGGCAGGACCAGAGAAATTTGTTTCTGGGAGATACCCATTGACCACAGTTAGTGGTTGTCCAATTGAGAAGAATCCCTTTAAATTCGTATATAATTGTATATTTTGTACTTGATCAACAAAAACCAAAGTTAACAGGTTAAAGATCCCTGAGTGTAACGCCTCGGTGATACAATAACAAGACATATCACCACACATCAGCTCGGCACATTGCACGTTACGTTTTATAACTCCCAAGTAGTGTAACCAGGTAACCTAATATATAGACTTTATATGTACTGTAATCAGGTAACCTAATACATGTGTATAATATAAACTTTATATGTTAGGTTACCTGGTAACAGTACTATGGAGCTCATTAATTAAGGCTAAAAAATAAAGAAGGTCTACTGTACAGATAGTAAACTGGAGTCATATAGCATTGCATGCAACAATAATCACTGTAGGAAAGCCGATGACCGTAATATAGTTTACGGTCATCAAAACATGTCGGCCGAGCTGACCGGTAAGAATTTTTCATTCAAGATATCAAACATTTGATAGCATATCTGTGTAAATACCGCTGAAAATTGAATGTACGCTAATGAAAACTTGCTATTGGTTATTATAGCTTACTTGAACTTAAGGAAATAAAGCTGAAGTACGACCTCAAAGTTTTTGAGAATGATGACCGTAACAAAATATTAAGATGACCGTAATCGAAGTTTATTCCGTGAAGAGGGATGACCGTAAATTTATGATGACCGTAATATCAAACAGAAAGCGTCAAAATAAAGATTTAAAGTGTACACGTGTCAAACGTTTTTTACGATCGGCAACGATTCTGTGTGCGATCATACAACTAAGAAAATATGATATACATGCGATCGTGCAATTTGAAATTCATTAAATACCCTTAACAGTTTAATGAAATATAGTAAGAGTTTACCGATTTACATGGGCTGAAAGTCTGTCGAAACAGAACAGGACACCAAACATTTTTTTAAGAAGGGGGGGGGGGGTGACAGATTTTCTAATCTTCTGCTTGGATAATTATGTCTACATTTTAAGCAAAATCAAAAATCCAGAACTCTTGCTAATAATTGTCTATTGGCACTCGATTAAAATGAATCAGATACTAACAAATAGTATTGGAAGGACCGAATTTTAGGATTATAGAAAAACAGGTTTTATTGTCTAGGGAATGGCTGTTCAATCACAAGAGTTGGCATACCTATAAATTTTACCGAAATTTTCAGTAAATAAAAAAAAATTAATACACTATACTATAAAAATAACAATTACAGGAGTTGGGATATCTATCAATTAAACTAGAATTACAAGTGTTATCATTTTACTGAAAATTGTTATTATTGTAGTATTTATATTTTTTATTTACGGGATATGGAAAATTTAGGGGAAATGATAGGTACAGTGTATGTGTCCTTTTTGACATATTTTATTGCTTTCTTACAAAAGTCGTCATGTTACAAATTTTATTTAAGAAATAAAATATGTCAGAAAGGCCATATTCCAACTCCTTCAAATAATGATAGCTAACTCTATTAAACTCAATTCAATTCAAATCTTTATTGCCTCTGAGTTGTACAACTCATCGGGATATCACAAAATGTGACGGGCGGGGGGGGGGGGGGTTAGTGAGGCTGCTTCCTTCCACTTTTTTAAACATAACTTTTTACTGTAACAGTTGAAATGTTTATTGAAAGGTTGGTTGCCCTCCCCCCTTTTTTGGCAGTATAGTTAAATAGTGATACTCTGGTACTTTGTGAATAAAATTTGATTGTGAAAGAAGAAACCAAACTCCCCCCCCCCCCTCCAACACACACACATTCAATAAAGGATTTTTCGAATTTGGACAATTTTCCTTTCTTATTTTGCTTGTCAAACTTTCTAAGGTAATTTTACATTTTAACCCCCCCCTTTTTTTTAAACGATACTGTGTGCCTGCAAATAAATTCTGTTCTATTGAAATATATTATACGAGATATTATAACTGCTATAACTTTGAGGTAAAACTTTGCGAGCCCTCCAGTTCGTTTTCCGTAGTATCTCCTTGATTAACATAGTTAAGTTTAATTTCTGATATTTATGTAGGTCAATTTTAATGGTTAAAAACGATATATCACAATGACCGACTGCCTTGTTTGAATTTAATAATATATTATACATCGAAATAATACTTCCTAAACAGAATTTACTCTGATTTGTGCTTTTTTTCACGCTATTTCCCAGTTATACGATCGCTTAATAAACGATACATGTCGTTGACGATCGCCTCGCAGTTGTCAAAGTTTCCAATTAAAAGTTGTTTTGATGCTAATGTATACAGTTTTAATTTTAAAATGTTTAGTTCATACCTCTAAGAATGACCTTCAATGTTGATAGATGATAATAATCTAAACTATCTCAAAGCATGAAAATTCGATGTTTGGAGCATTGTCGATTTGATCCGTAACATTTGCACAGAAATTATTTTACAAATTTAATCTGGGTGATATTTGCCCGAATTAAATCTTTTCTAGCATTATTTACAGTTGGTTATACTCCAGCACATACAAAACTGCTTTAACTTATTCTTTACGATATTTTCTTCAAGTGTTGCCGATCACATCAGAGTTGTTTACAGGGGTGTTGTGACACGACAGCGGTGTTTTTCTTTGAAGTTTACTCTTTTGTATTAGCAATACAGAACGGGTGTATGGTGGGTGGAGCTACTTTCCGTTCTGTATTAGCACTGTATACCGTATTCTATTAGCCAACTATTCTGTATCTAAAATACAGCACGGTCTAAAAATAAATCTGATTCAATTTATTAAAAAGCACGTACAAGTTTGTAAACGCTGAAGTTTTTCTATCATAAATTTTGGAGAAATATTTCCCTGGGAATGAAAAATGTCAAAAATTCTCAATCACTTTTAAAAACGTATTCCACACAGAATCTACACGTAATTTCGATCCAAAGGAAAATTCACAATAATGGAAAATACCACTCTCCTCGAGCAAACTCGTTCAATTAAAAATTTCATCTTAAATCCTTATCGCTGACGACAACCGCACGTCTCTTTCACTACGTTTTTAATGTCGCAATTCAATTAGAAAATAAAAATCTGTGGCATCAAAGTTCATCGAAGAGTTTTCTGTATATCCTGTTTTTGTAAATCTAGTTAAACCGGGATTTTAAGATCCCTGAAATATATTATGATCAATCTCCATGTACAACAAACCACAACAACTACTGTTAAATCCTCCACCTTATCCATTAAGACTGACTATCACTCGATTCAACTACCCCATTTAATTGTCAAAACTGATCTGACCGAATCTTACGTTTTCCGTGGAAATATATATACTGCGGATGTATACTCCCCATCGAGGCCTCATCTACAGAACTCTGACGGAAGTTTGGATGCTGCACAGTTATAAAGTGGGCGGAGCTATTTTTCTTTGACTGATCGTGTCACAAATCATTTAGAGAACTCGACAGGTTCTGTATCGTAGATACAAATTTGGGGGTGGAGACTCGTGCTACGCACTCGTCCACCCCAAAATTTGTATCTACGATACAGAACCCATCTCGTTCTCTAAATAATACTTATAGAACATGTAGAATTAATGTTAAATAAGATATAAAACATCTAACATGAATTTTGTACAAAGATTACGGTCATCTATATAACTGTTTTACGGTCATCATCTTCTCGCTGGAATGTGTTTGTTACGGTCATCATACTGCAAAATTTCGAAGGCCTTTTATCATTTCATTTTCTTTTGTTTGGGTAAACAACATCTACTGGTGTGGAGATAACATCGATGTTCGTTTAACCAATACCTTAAATTATTCAGTTTTATTGAATAATGTTTATAATCGCCGTCAAAAATTTTCAACCGATCATCTCAGCCGACATGTTTTGATGACCGTAAACTATATTACGGTCATCGGCTTTCCTACAGTGAATAATGTTCTAACACATGTACCAATTCTTATTAGCTTTGATAAATTAACTGGCTATTTTGATCATGAATTGCCATCATTTCCCCCATTAATAATTTGAATATATTTGAAAAGGATTAAATGCTGCAATTTTGCATGTGAAGGATATTAAAAAAAAATAATGTTTATTTAAAATGCATACAAAGTAAAAGTCAATGTAAACATGGTATTATTTTCTTAAATTGTCAGACATGGATCAGATGTTTTTCTCAAAGGGTTGAATTACTGAACCATGAACATACAGAGGTAGAGAGCCTCGACTTCTAGATCACGTTACTAATTCTTCAACAAAGATACCTATATAGTATACAGTGAAGTATCCTAGTAGTACTCAGTTAATGTATGTGTATAAATTCTTTGAGAATTTCTAAACTCTCCCATAATGTTTATCAGTTTGTTATTATTTTACAGAGATGGAGAGAGTGGATCTAAGTCAGCCAGTGTGGGATCTGAACACATTCAGTGGAAGACTTCAGTATTATAGATGGATCACCAATCCATTACTCAGCCTTCATTCAGAACCAGCCCTATATTCTGCCAGAGACCTCATTCAGAAATATAGGTAAATGATAGAATAGCAGCACTGAATCCATAAGAGTAAAGAAGAGATATCAATAATAAATGCTATGTATTTATTACTGTGTAAGTGGAAATTTTAGCGAAACACAAATTTAGCGATTTGTCCTTAAAAATTGGTATTTTATTTTTAGCGAGAAGTAATTTTAGCGATTTTAAAATGCTCACTAAAGAAGCTATTACAAATAAAATGCAATTAATTTTAGCGATATCAGCACCCTTGCTAATAATGCCAAAATTAAATCCTCACTAAAAATTCTGCTTATATGGTATTATAATTTTTTTTTTTTTTTGCATATAAAACAGTTCAAAGTAGTATTTTTTTTTTTTATTTTCATTGAATACCATTTTCTTCATTAATATTTTTTGTGTAATTCTTCAATGTGGGTAGGATTTTGATCATTCTTTTAGTTAAAATAGGAAACATATTCTATCAGTAAATTAATAGAAAATACAGCCAAATGTAATCTACATATTGGTACATTATTTGATTATTCATTAGTTTCACTGGTATTGTTAATTCTTCAGAGCTGGGGAAGAACCTCCTGGAACAACTGTGAGCCAGATAAGGCAGGCCCAGCAACTCTACCTCTCTGCATTCCATCCAGATACAGGGGAGATCCAGAATGTCATAGGGAGGATGTCATTCCAAGTCCCTGGGGGCATGATTCTGATAGGAGCCATGATCACATTCTACAGGTAAGCACGTACAAGGTGGTAAACAGAGTATTATGAGCATACCGTAAGTGTGGTTGATTTAACAGAATTAATCAGAATTAGCCAAACTGAATGGATCTATTCTTTTCATTTTAGGAGTAATACAGCAGTTATTTTCTGGCAGTGGGCCAACCAGTCTTTCAATGCTCTTGTGAATTATACCAATAGAAATGCAGCTTCAGACATTTCCAAAAAGTAATGTAAAACAGAATAAAAAGAATTTCCACCCTACATGCTTTACATATTATTGTATAGAAATAAGAAAATATAAAGATCATTTCCAAATTTTCTTTTTACAGATTGGATTTGCCTGTCCTATCCTATAAATAATGCTAATTTTATAATTTTACAGACATTTTGGATATGCCTATCCCACTCTTTAAAGTTAGTGAGTTGGCTATCCCACAACATATATGATATTCTATCTTTACATGTATCATATTTTAACTTTACATATATGATATTCTGACTTTACATGTATCATATTCTAACTTTACAGACAATTAGGATTTGCTTATGTCACTGCCACTTCAAGTGCTCTTGTTACTGCACTGGGCTTAAAAGCATTCCTTGCCAAGGTAAGGTCAAGATGAAAGCTACAGTTTAGGGTGGTAATTGTCAGTGTCAAATACAGTAAAATCTGTATAATCGGCCATGCAGTTGGAGACAAGTTTTGTGTCGGAACAAACAGGGTTTCAGATTGCACAGTGAAAAGAACATAGAAAACAGTAAGATTGGATAAGGGTCAGAATTCACAATGAAATGGATTACTCAGGTGTTGGATTAGACAATTTTTTACTATAGTTCAATCCAGATTTTGCAAATAGTATAATGAGTTGTGTCCCTTTGCAGACAATTTTGCAAAAAAGTATAAGGAGTCAACCTAAATTTCTCTTCTGTATGCTACCAAATATTTTGACATGTTGCAAAAATTCACTAGTCTTAAATTTTTCCTTTCATTGTATGGGTATCCCCTTCCTGTAACAATCAAAGTACAAGAATAGATGCAAACTATATATTTATGTCAAATGAAAAAAGTTACAAACCAGAAAGTTACAAAGGCCACTGTGAAAGTATGGCTTTTCCCCCCAAAGATGGTGGCCAAGGGACATAACTTTTGAAAAGTATGGATTCATATTTATCAAACTGTAATTTAAAACTCTCTTTAATTAATTGTTTCTTCTACATAATATATTCCAGAATGGAATTCATATGACTGTGAAATTTGATTTTCCTGTATCAGGATGAGAATATTGAATGTTACAGCTATAAAGAGGACATTGCTAAAATACTAATATGTTGTTGGAAAGAAATTGATCAGTTTTATACTCACTTTATTTCATCATTGCTCTACAGATAGTTTGATTTTCAAAAACACATATTTTTAAAAAAAATATATTTTTAAGATTTAGTGACAATTTGCTACCATTATATCAGTTAAAACACTCCATTAATGAAATATAGATGGATAATTTCCAGCCGTATGTAAATCATTGTCATTCTTTCTTACAACATTTGAAAAATGATATATACATTCACAGGTTTGTAGACAAATTAAGAATCATGCTATTGTTAATTGCATTACATTTTGCCAGAGAGCTGCTCCAGTGCTCCAGCGCTTTGTGCCTTTTGCTGCAGTTTGTGCTGCCAACATGGTCAACATTCCACTAATGAGACAAAGGTAACTGTGATGTGCAGGAAAAGTTCACAATTTACACCCTTTTCTTATTCTATCAAAGGTTCATCTAATCTTTAAATATTTTCTGATGACTAATTTCTATCTCCTCCTTTGAGTTTACAGTGAACTGACCAATGGAGTTGTAGTAATGGATGAAGAAAATAAACCTGTAACAAAGTCCAAGGTTAGTGTCTACCATGGCCTTTAAAACATCAATAGCTTCAGAACTGTAGCTCTCTGGTTGAGAAAACTAGGACAGACAAATCAGAGAGCTACAGATCCAAGCAATGTAAAAAAAAAAACCTTGTCTGTCCAAATTTTTCCAACTAGATGAATAAATTAAATAGAGCACATTTGATATAGAGAGTGAAGTAGTTATTTATTTATCATATAAAGGAGATAGAAATTCTAGAAGTAAGATGATATTGTACTGTATTTATACTGTGGATCTCTAAATACATGTATATGCAAAGGAATTTATAATCACCTTATTTCACTAAAATTTCAGGGTTTATTTTTGGTGAAATGCATGTATAAAATCTTGATCAACAATTAACTTGTAAATTCATGTTCTCATGATTTAATGTCTACAAGTCATTAAAGAATCTACAGTACTACAGGTATTATAGTGCAACTCAGAATGCAAAAAAAAAAAACTCCCTCTGTAAAAGGAAATCTCCTTTATTGTATAAAAATTGAGATCTCCCTCTGGGAAATTAAAAAAGGTAAGACTTCAAAAGATAGGATGCTACTACAGTTCATATCGGTTGATGTGTTATAATTGCAGTATGCAATTATACAGTTCATATTGAATGATGTGTTATAATTGCAGTATGCAGCTGTGAAAGGAATAAGTCAAGTGGTATTTTCAAGAATTGTCATTTGCTCTCCCAGTATGGGTAAGCTTTTTTCATAAAGCAGAATAGTTTACTGTTTAAATTTTGATCTCAAATTTTCCTTCTTTGAATTAATACAAACCAATGTCAACTGATTGCATTATTCAATTTACATTCTATGAGAAGAAACAATTTAATGAATACTGTCTACCGGTATTTTCAGTGTTATTACCTATCCTTATGGAGAAAATGGATAAAACATCTTTTATGCTGAGATATGGTCGCTACGTTAATGCTCCTTTACAAATCCTGTTGTCTGGGTTAAGGTCTGTTTACCCACTGGCACATGCCTTAGCCTTTCAGATTTTTAGGTCACTTGAGCCAAAGGCTTAATTGAGCTTTTCTGATTGAAGTTTGTCCATGCTCAGCCAGTCTGTCTGTCTGCCTGTTAACTTTTCACATTTTCTACTTCTTATGCAGAACAACTGGAGCAACAAGCAAACTTTGCACACATAGCATCCTTGGGTGAAGGGATTCAAGTTGTTCAAATGAAGGGCTACACTCTCTTGACTAAGGAGATAATCAAGAAAAAGTAACATCTAAATAGGGAAGATGTCTTAAAAAATCTTCCTCTCAAGACCCAATGAGGCAGAAAAGAGGAAACTTATGTGGAAACTTCTTCACATAGTTTATATTCAAATTTATTCAAAACATGTCCTTGTGGGGTTAGGTTGGGCCAAAATAGGAAATCAAAGTTTAACATGGGAATATATAGGGAAAAAATCTTTGAAAATATTCTTCTCAAGAACAGCAAGGCCATGATTAGTGATAAAACTCAGGTGCAACCATCCTCAGGTATAGTGTCAATTGAAGTTAAAATTTGTTCAAATCATGGCCTGAAGGGGTGGTGTGGGCCACAACAGAGGACCAACATTTTCCATGGGAATATATAGAAAGAAATCATCAAACAACTTCTCATAACATCAAGGCCATCATTACTCAGTGAGTCATATTATTTAACATGCATGTATCTAAAGTAAGTGTAAATTCAAAGTTCAAGTCATAGTCCCTATGGTAAGGTGAGTCCACAATTGGGTATAAAAGTTAAAATTACAATGAAATTTATAGGGAAAATTTTGTAAAGAACAGCAAGGCCATGATTAGTTATATTAATATCCAAGTATTCTCAAGTAGTGTAAATTCAAGGATAAGGTGAGACCATAAAAGAGGATCAAAGTTATACATAGAAATAAATTGAAAAATCTTTTAAAAGCTTCTTGATAAGAACAGCCTGGCCATGATTAATCATATCAATATGAAGCAATTTCAGGTAGTGTAAATTCAAGTTTGTTCAAATCAAGACCTAAACGGGGTAAGTATGGGGCCATAGTAGGGTACTTAAGTTTTACATGGAAATCTAGAAGGGGGGATTTAAAACCCTCTCAAGAACAGCATGGTTATGATTAGTCATATTAACCTCAGGTTGTGAACTATCAAAGCACTGGAAGGGGTTTGGGGGGGGGGGGGGGTAGGAATGGACCACTGTTGTAAGAACAGCAGTGCCAAGTGACTCAGGTGAGTGTTGTGGCCCATAGGCCTCTTGTTAATAAAGTGTCCAAAAAGATTTTCATAATTAAATAATTAATTTGTTCTCTTTGATTGGTAGCATTTTTTCTGATAGGATTAAATTCACATTTTTTTTTCACTTCAATACAAAAGAATATTGAGACTTTATAACTTTATAGCCAAGATAAATATTCTTATTTTCTTCCTTGTTCCATTTACAGTTTGGTTGTAATGGTTCCAGTTGGCTGTGCTCTGTTTAATCAACAATGGTAAGTCACATCATCTGAACACAAAAACTCTGTTTTGTGATTTTATTTCTCTCATGGACTGTATGAAAATATACAAAATTAATCTCTGTATTAATTTAAATTTCAAATATTTAATACTGTAGAAAGAGAAATTTTCGTGGGGATAAAATTCTGTGATTCGTAATCTAAAATGATTTCATTGAGGCTAAATTTTTGTTGTTTCAAGTATTACCCTATAAGATATATAACCATTGAAAAAAAAATTGCTAGGGATTTAATTTCATTGATAAATGTAAACAAAAAAATTATTGAAATTTAATCCCCATGGAATATTCTGCTTTTAAGGTTGTTTGCTAGTATTAGTGGTATTAGACATAACTTCCTTTAAAATATGATTCAGATTACAAAGCCTGAAAACTAAAATGGAATTTATCCAATCTATCTTGATCAAACTGGTCAAATGACCATCTATCCTCTTTTGATCCTGTCTTGTAATTTATCATAATTATTTTATTTATTTGTTAAATGCAGGGTTGCTTTTGTATGCTTGTTTACAATGACAGGCATATTATTGAATATTGCATGTAAATCTCATTTACCGTATCAAATATCTTTCTTATTTTCAGTTCTATATCCGTAGACAAGTTGAAAATTTTTGACTCGGATGCATATGAAGAAGTCAAGTCCAAATATGGAAAGAATATACCTAAGCGTTTATATTTTAATAAAGGCTTATGATTTAAAGAATCTCACAAAACTTTTAATATTATGATATACATGTACATTGTATCTATATAAATATATTTATATTTTAATGATTAAAATAAGCATCCCTCTGTTTCTGGTTTTTTTTTTTTTTTTGGTTTTGTTTTGTTTTTTTTTTTGTTTTGTTTTTGTTTTTTTTTTTTGCTTAGCACTTTCTAATACATGTACTAACTTATATAAAGAGACACAGTGAAAGAAAAAATAGGAAAATTGAACAAATGATTTTTTCATGGCCCAGCAAATGTTCAATTCTTGAAAGTATAAGTTTCATAAAATTGGAAGTTTCAGAACATAAGAAATGTATGTTTTATGATGAAAACTGAAATTATTGTTTGGCTCTTCACAGTAATGTTGCTTGCTTCTCTCACCATGATTATACCTGCATGGAAAACCTAAACAAAATATCATAGCCCCTAAATATCATGGTTAATAGGAAGCAGAATGTCCGTAGATGAGAATTTTGACAGAATCTGCGAAAAAGATACCGGTCATATATTGAACCCCATGATATTTTGAACTTGGGTTCAACCCCCTTTAAAATATTGAACCCCAGGTCCAAAATATTAGGGCCACATTACTTTGGACCCTAAGTTCAAAATATTATGGCCATAGTATTTTGAACCCTCAGGGTTCAAAATATTATGGCCATAGTATTTTGACTCCCTTAAAGACATTCACAATTAAAAGATTAGGGGTTCAAAATATCATAGCATTGAAATGTTATACCTTCTATTATTTTTGCTTTCTGATAGGTTGGGGTGGGGGATCTATTCTGAAGGGTTGATACTAAGCAGACATTCCAAATAACTACTCATTTGAATCATGGCTTCAATCTTGTGACTTGTTTGATTCATGGCTTTTATCTTGTGACTTTTGACAATGGGGGTCATCTACTCATGTTCAGAATAGTTTGACACTTGACCTTGTGTCCAGAGTAGTTTGACACTAAAGATGTTGTGACCTCAGAATCAATAGGGGTCATCTACTTTTTAGGGGGTACCATTTGATATACCAAAATGATGTCTTTCAAGCCAAGGGTTCTCAAGATATTGAGAGGACACACTTGGACTGCTAACAAAGATGTCCAGAGTAATTTGTCCCTTTACCTTCTGATCTCAATATCAATAGGGGCCATCTACTTATCAGTCTACGTATCAGTTGATGTCTGTTAAGTAAAGGGTTCTCAAGATACTCAGCAGACAACAAGAAATTGAGAGGACAATGTCTTCTTATGTCCAGTGTAGTTTGACCCTTGACCTTGTGACTTTGATATCTATATGGGTCATCTACTGCTAAGAGTGTTACTGTGTTATCGTAACTATTAACATAAATGGACTAAAATATTTCAACTTTGCAAGCTATTTCAATGTAAATCTTAACATTTTCCTATGTGAGTAACTTTGTAAAATCTGTCCACTTGTAGTCAGCCGACCAAATCGTGGACATTTAAACCATAAATGTTTTGTACATGATTCCTGCAGATCGCCTGCCAAATACACAATAAATGTTTTGTACAAGATTCCTGTAGTCATCACACGCCAAATACACCCATCTTCTTTGATGAACTGAGGTAATTTTGATACAATGCTCCCATTTTTCACCTTCTTGTGACCTCCCTGTACACTCAATGCTGGTTTTAAAACAAGCATCATTTATTAAAGTTATCAACTGCAAATTATCACAATTTCAACTGCATTTTGATTTTTTTTCATACAAAGGGAGAAATTCTGCTGTTACTGTACCTTGTCCTTTTTAGCTCACCTGAGCCGAAGGCTCAAGTGAGCTTATCTGATCACATTTTGTCCGTCGTCCGTCCATCCGTCTGTCTGTCTGTCCGTCCGTCTGTAAACTTTTCACATTTTTGACTTCTTCTCCAGAACCACTGAACCAATTTCAACCAAACTTGCCACAAAGCATCCTTGGGTAAAGGGGATTTAAGTTTGTTCAAATGAAGGGCCACCCCCTTTTTCAAGGGGAGATAATTAAGAATTAGTGAAAATTTGGTGGTATCTTTTAAAAATCTTCTTCTCAAGAACCACAGGGCTGTAAAAGTTGAAACTTATGTGACACCTTCATTACATAGTGTAGATTCAAATTTGTTCAAATCATGACCCCCTTGGGGTAGGGTGGGGCCACAGTGGGAGATCAAAGTTTTACATAGGAATATATAGGAATAAATCTTTAAAAATCTTCTCCTCAAGAACAACTAAGCCACAATCAGTCATATTGATATGGAATCATCCTCAGGTAGTGTAGATTCAAGTTTGTTCAAATCATGACCCCCAGAGGTAGGGTGGGGCCACAATGGGGGATCAAAGTTTTACATAGGAATATATAGAAAAAAAATCTTTAAAAATCTTCTCAAGAACAACAAAGCCACAATTAGTCATATTGATATGGAATCATCCTCAGGTAGTGCAGATTCAAGTTTGTATCAAATCATGACCCCTGGGGACAGGGTGGGGCCACAATGGGCGATCAAAGCTTTACATAGGAATATACAGAAAAAAAAACTTGAAAAATCTTCTTCTCAAGAACAGCAAAGCCTTGTTTAGTCATATTGATATGGAAGCATTCTCAGACAGTTTAGATTTAACTTTGTTCGAATCATGACCCCCAGGGGTAGGGTGGGGCCACAATGGGGGTTCAATGTTTTACATAGGAATATATAGAAAAAAATCTTGAAAAATCTTCTTCTCAAGAACAGCAAAGCCTTGTTTAGTCATATTGATATGGAAGCATTTTCAGATAGTGTAGATTTAACTTTGTTAGAATCATGACCCCCAGGGTTAGGGTGGGGCCACAATGGGGGATCAATGTTTTACATAGGAATATAATTAGGAAAAAACTTAAATCTTCTTCTCAAGAACAGCAAAGTCATGTTTTGTCATATTGATATGGAAGCATCCTCAGGTAGAGTAGATTCAAGTTTGTTCAAATCATGACCCCCAGGGGTAGGAAGGGGCCACAATGGGGGATCATAGTTTTACATAGGAATATATAGCGGAAAAATCTTGAAAAATCTTCTTCTCAGGAACAGCAAAGCCATGTTTTGTCATATTGATATGAAATCATCCCCAGGTAGTGCAGATTCAAGTTTGTTCAATCATGACCCCCAGGGGTAGGGTGGGGCCACAATGGGGAATCAAAGTTTTACATAGGAATACATAGAAAAAAAATTTTGAAAAATCCTCTTCTCAAGAATAACAAAGCCACAATTAGTCATATTGATATAGAATCATCCTCAGGTAGTGCAGATTCAAGTTTGTTCAAATCTTGACCCCCAGGGGCCACAATGGGGGATCAGAGAAATATATAGAAAAAAATCTTGAAAAATCTTCTTCTCAAGCACAACAAAGTCACAATTAGTCATATTGATGTGGATTTATCCTCAGGTAGTGCAGATTCAAGTTTGTATCAAAACATGACCCCTGGGGATAGGGTGGGGCCACAATGGGCGATCAAAGTTTTACATAGGAATATACAGAAAAAAAAATTTGAAAAATCTTCTTCTCAAGAACAGCAAAGCCTTGTTTAGTCATATTGATATGGAAGCATTCTCAGATAGTGTAGATTTAACTTTGTTAGAATCATGACCCCCAGGGGTAGGGTGGGGCCACAATGGGCAATCAAAGTTTTACATAGGAATATACAGAAAAAAAACTTGAAAAATCTTCTTCTCAAGAACAGCAAAGCCTTGTTTAGTCATATTGATATGGAAGCATTCTCAGATAGTATAGATTTAACTTTGTTAGAATCATGACCCCCAGGGGTAGGGTGGGGCCACAATGGGGGATCAACGTTTTACATAGGAATATATAGGAAAAAACTTGAAAAATCTTCTTCTCAAGAACAGCAAAGTCATGTTTTGTCATATTGATATGGAAGCATCCTCAGGTAGAGTAGATTCAAGTTTGTTCAAATCATGACCCCCAGGGTAGGAAGGGGCCACAATGGGGGATCATAGTTTTACATAGGAATATATAGTGGAAAAATCTTCTTCTCAGGAACAGCAAAGCCATGTTTTGTCATATTGATATGGAAGCATCTTCAGGTAGTGTAGATTCAAGTTTGTTCAAATCATAACCCCCAGGGGTAGGGTGGGGCCACAATGTGGGATCAAATTTTTACATAGGAATATATAAGAAAAAATCTTTTCAACATCAGAAAAGCCATGTTTAGTCATATTGATATGGAAGCATCCTCAGGTAGTGTAGATTCAAGTTTGTTCAAATGATGGGGGGGGGGGGGGGGTAGGGAGGGTCCACAATTGGGGATCAAATTGATCAAATTTTTAACAAGGGAATATATAGGAAAAATCTTTAAAAATCTTCTGCTCAAGAACAGCAAAGCCATTTGTGATATTGATATGGAAGCATCCTCAGGTAGTTCAAAATCCAAGCCCCCCCCCCCCTTTAAACTTTTCAATACTGAAGTGATTTATGCTTTTTCCTAGCCAATGTGCTCAGGTGAGCGATGTGGCCCATGGGCCTCTTGTTTCCTATATATTCCACTGTAACACTTTGATCCCTCTTTCAGACCCCAACCTTGTGATCATATGTAAGGAATCTTTAACATGTTTTGGCTTTTCTGGTTCATAACTTTTGAAGAAGGAAATGTTTAAAAGTCATATTACCCCTTTTTTTGGTATATTTTATCCACCTTCTTACCCTTTATAATCTTTTCTACAGACCAATAAATTCACTTGTTTTGAATTTTCTTTCTTCCGACAGCCATGTTGACTTACTGACTGACGATATCTCACGGAAGATGTCTGTAGATAGGACTATAAAGGGTTAGGAGGTGGATAAAATATACAGGTTGGTAATAGAATATGTCTAGAATTAAGGAATGAAAGGTAGTTGATTGACCTATGCTGGAAAGTGTATAAATACATCTCCAACCGTGCGCAGAAAATCTTGCAATTGCACTTTATTTGCATTACAGGATCTGCAGCGTTATGGTCGAAGATTAAAACGTAAAACCATAATGCTACAGTTCTGCAGCTACCTTCTGTACAAATGGGACTAATTGTGGCTTTTCTGTTTCTGGGAAGGTTTTACCAAAGTAAATATCTAATATAAAACTTTGATCATCCATTACAACCCCCCCCCCCATTTAACCAGTAGCTATGACTAATCATGTATTTGCTGTTCTTCAAAAGATGTATTTAAAAAGATTTTTCCTATATCTTCCTATGTAAAACGTTGATCCTCTACTGTGGCCCACCCTTCACCCAGGGTCATGATTTGAACAAACTTGTATCTACACTATGTCAGGAAGCTTTCATATATGTTACAACTCATCTAGCCCAGTGGTTCTTGAGAAGATTCTTAAATAACCTCACCCTATTTTTGCCTTTTCTTGATTATCTCCCCTTGGAAGGGGGCATTGCCCTTCATTTAGACAAACTTGAATCCCTTTCACCCAAGGATACTTTGTGGCAAGTTTGATTGAAATTGACCAGCGGTTCTGAAGAAGTTGAAAATTTGTAAAAGTTTATACAAGCTGCATGCTGACAAAAACATATAGTGAAATTGTTTAAGGATGGACAGCTGAGAATTGACTTTGATCACAAAAGTCTGCTTTAGCCTTTGGTTCATGCAAACTAAAAAACAAACACACAAAGAAAATACTGGTCATGTTGCCATCTTTATTTAGTTGTACATACATGTACCACATAACAAAAATGATAGTCATCATACATGTACATAGTAAGCAAGGTATTAGTGAAAAATGATCAATTGATTGTTTCAATAATGTCTGATACCTGGAAATTCTAAAGTCAATTACTAAATGAACAATGCTCAGCAACTGAGATAGTATTGTGAATTTCCCTGTTTTTTAATATATTGTATAAAATACTACTCCCAGTCTCCAGGGAATACAATATAATTTTAAATTTTCTTTGTTTTTTTTTTAATTCTTATTTATATTTTACTCTCACTCTCTTTTTTTAGGAAAGATACAGGAAATGTTGAAAGTTTAAAATATAAAAAATTGTGAACTGGAAGATAACTGGGAATGAATGAATCATGAGACCCCTGTTAATTATTCTTTTTACCAAAGAAATTAACACACAAGGTTCTTTACATGTTTACAACACCTGTTTGACTACAAAAAAGCTGATGAAGTTTATATAAACCACATAAACAGCACAATTAAGGATCATATAAAAAAATGTCTAAGTACAGAATGAGAAATCTTTAAGCACGAAGATCAATGAAATTACAATGATATGTACAAACGCCGAATGATCTACTGCACCACATCCATTTACACCAACACACACAACTACTAAATAAATTACTGTCAACAAATGATAATCTATAATAGCATTTTTTGGCAAACATTTTTTTTTAAACAGAATAAGCATATAGTTATTTTTTTTTCAAAATCAAATCAAATCATATGAATATTCAAGTTAAAACAATATTAAACTTTACACTTGGGAAATCTATACATGAATTTTACCAGAATGTTAATATACATGTTTTTTGAAAAAATATACAATGCACGTCCAATATAGTAAATTAAAACATAGTATTCAGCTTTTAAATCTGTCACTAAAATGCACTTTCATAATTACATTGTTCATACACAAGACTTTATTACTTAAAATATATATATACTGAATTTGCAAATCTTTATAATCTTGCTAAACTAACATGATAAAATATAGCACCCTCTCACTTCAAAAGTTCTGGAAATTAACTTGGTATTTTGATATCATGAAGATTGCACACAAACGTTTTGTACTGGGCTGCATATTTTTTGCTCCAGCTACACAACTATAGTGATTGCAAAGAAAAAAATTGAAAAGAATTCAGGTGACTTATTATGCATGCTGGAAAAAAAAATATACAAGATAAGTGTGGTCACCTTAAAGAGAATGAATTATGGATGAAAATAGAAAGCTGCAAGTAAGCAACTAAATAATGTTGTTGAACAACAAAAACATTGTTTACAAGGAGATAAGTAACACATCAATACTTGATGTGAAATAAATAGTCTAGCAATATTTAAAACATTGAAATATCTATGAACCAGCACAGAATTGGAAACATATGAAATATATTTACAACCAATACTGGGGTCAAAGTATTCTGTCCTGCCAAATACTAGCATGCAAAAATATATACAACTTCTGCATTCAACTTGACTACATTTACAACCGCAATATATTGGCTTGCTTTGGAATTGAGTGACTGGCATTACTGGCTCTCATTGCAAACAGGACGTGGATGAAAATAGTGAATATTCTTGAATAATCAAAAGGTCCCTAATTTGTTCTTCTTTACATTGTCTCTTCAAAAGCAGCCATCATTTCACTTTGTGCATTCATATCTATTTTGTGTGCCATCTGCAAAATATACGTATGATACGTTTAATTCTTATAATGTGAAAAATAATCACAAAACAAGATATGTTTGTGAAACACTATGCCCCCGTATGGCAGCTTATGTCCAAGGTTAAAGTTTCTCAAATGCAAGTCAAAATCCAGGCCAAAAGATAAAAAATGTTGATACCCAAAGAAAGATCTTGTCTCGAGGAAAACACCTGTAGAATTTGAAAGACCTAAATACAACTGTTCAAAAGTTATGGTGAAGGTTAAAGTTTTTTAAATAAAAGTCAAACGTCAAGGTCAAGGACAAAGTGGTTGGTATCCAAAGGAAGATCTCGTCACAAGGATTACATATGTGAAGTATGAAAGCCCTAGCACCAACCATTCAAAAGTTATGGCCAAGGTTAAAGTTTTTCAAAAGTAGGTCAAACTCCTAGGTCAAGGTCAAAGGGTCAAAGTGGTTGGTATCCAAAGGAAGGTCTTGTCACAAGGATTACATTTGTGAAGTATGAAAGCCCTAGCATCAACCATTCAGAAGTTATGGCCAAGGTTAAGGTTTTTCAAAAGTAGGTCAAACTCCTAGGTCAAGGTCAAAAGGGTCAAAGTGGTTGATATCCAGGGGAAGGTCTTGTCACAAGGAATACACATGTGAAGTATGAAACCCTAAGCACCAACTGTTCAAAAGTTATGGCCAAGGTTAAAGTTTTTCAAAAGTAGGTCAAAGTCCAAGGTCAAGGTCAAAAGGTCAAAGTGGTTGGTATCCAAAAGAAGGCCTTGTCACAAAGAATACACATGTGAAGTTTGAAACCCCAAGTTCCAACTGTTCAGAAGTTATGGCCAAGGTTAAAGTCTCATAAAATTTTGCAAAAGTGGGTCAAACTCCAAGGTCAAGGTCAAAAGGTCAAATATGATGGTACCCAAAGAAAGGTCTTGTCACAAGGAATACACATGTGAAATATGAAAGTCATAGCTCCAACCAATCAAAAGTTATGGGCAAGGTTAAAGTTGACAACAGACAGACAGACAAACAGACAAACGGACAAACAGACAAACAGACAGACAGGACAAAAACAATATACCCCCGGGATCTTTCGATCCGGGGGCATAAAAATTAAAAGAATATCTAGTTGTCCTATGAACCATTTACTAAAGTATACATTTTGCCAATTTACTTTGTATATACAGTAACTGTTGAAATTTCAATACTCATAGAAATAACATTTATACATACAGCTTCTCGCTTGCGTCTTTCCTGCTCCTTCTTTCTTTCCCTCTCTTTTGCAGCTGCCAATTTCTCTGCTTCTAATTGCTGTTTTCTCCGTTCTTGCTCTTGTTGAGCTCTTCTTGCCATTTCTAAAGCTTCCTCTTCTTCTCGTTCCCTAAAACATGAAAAGAAAATAATCTTATGAATTGGCAAGTCATGTATCAAATTAAAGCAACTACAGCATCTTTTCTGAAGATCTTTAAGTACATGTATATCAACTTCTAAAATATTGCTCATGGTAACTGCCCAATACTGTTGCTCAACATTGTAAACAACCAATCATAGTATTAATAGATATAGCAGATAGCTACATGTATTATCATAGATATAAGATTAAACCTAACCTGAATTTTTCTCTTTCTTCTCTTTGCCTTTCTCTTTCCATGGTTTCTTTATAAATCTTTCTTTGTTCCTCTTGGATTTTAAAAGCCTTTTCCTGATTACAAGTTGAGTTTTTAAGAATTAAAAAAAAAAAAACATCTATCTTATATTATTGTTTATTATACTTATTATATAATTATTATATGCAATATATTATTATGTAACTGCTTATACTAAATTCCTTATACCCTTTCTTCTTTCTCTTTGGCTTGCTTTCGGTAGAGTTCAAATGTCTGCATAGCATTCGATTTCTTTACAGAACTTGATCCACCACCAGCAGCTAGACTTGACCAGGAGGCTGCATTTTTCATCTTCACACCATCCTGCTGTAACAATGAAATTAAATTTTTAGTACCACTCCTTTCATCTAAATTACCAATATATCCTTTCCACCTTTGTTTGCTGGCAAATAAAACATCCAAAAGGAAATAAAACTGTACATTACATTATCACTTATTCTACTGCATTTATAGCTGCAGATCTGTAGCTCGCTGGTCTGAAAAAATTGAAATGGACAACCAGAGAGCTACAGTGCCACCTATTGGAAAGTGTATATTTATTGCACACAAAAAAGGGCACCATTTCTTGATTTAAATTTTCCGTATATTTAATCTGCCTGCTCAAAATACTAACTGTGTTTTCCTGGCATATAACTTTACTATTTTCACAACAAAACATTCCCCATAACTGAAATATTACGTTTTGTAGTAGAAATAGACCATCCTGATGCAGAACGCGGATATGTATGAGACAGAATAACTGGAAAAAATTGGTTCCCAAAAAATATCTTCCGGAAGGTGCAGCATCTGTATTACTGGCCTCCGGATTAACGTGGCACCACTGTACATTTTTTTCAATGGATAGCACTGTAGCTTGCTGGTCTGTTAATTTTTTTTCCCCAAAGGGCTATGGTTCTGCAGCTACTATGGTAATTGCAAAGATCAAAGAAATGCCGCAACATTATTCTCCCATAAATCACAAATGTCATCAACAAATTACAGACAAACCTGTATTAAGTGACCTATCAAGGGAAATCCTAAAATGGTCACATATGACAGGTAGTCTCTTAAATCAAGGAATCATATTCTAGAAATGTTCTGAATTCTAATAAGTAATACATGTACTTGTTGTTAAGTTTACTTGTTTTCTGTCCTCTATCCTTCATTATAATTTTTGATTATTTTCATTCTTCTTGGTTAAATATATGAAAATGCAATAAATACTCGTTTGTACAAATTCTTTTTATTCCTAAACATGCTAAACATGAATTTATTTTCTAAAAAAAAAATTTGTTTTTATGTTTCACACTTTTACAACAGTGTTATGGATAAAGACTACTCTGGACAAAATTATGCATGAAAGGGAAAAACAAAACACTATGATAATCACCCCCCCAAAAATACAATTCCTATTTATGATAAACACACACAAATCTTGTACCATTTGTGCTGAAACCATTTCAAAGTTTATCTCTAGTTTCTTTTAAAATGTTTCTTATTATAATAAGTTTCTATTGAAACCAAGTCACTTACTGTGTAATATTCCATTTAATGAGTATATTTTTGCAAATACATTTGTATCTTTCTGCAAAGTGAGGACAAGGGGGAAAAAATTAGAATTCTTTTACTTTTATTATCAAGAGCAGGGATGAAAGTCACTTAAAGTCAGGGTCTTAAATTACTTTGGGATGAAAAAAAGGATAATCCTGTTAGAAAAGGAGTCGCTGAACTCAGGCAAAATATATTGGAAAAAATTAACATGAGGAAATTTAATGGTTGCATATGGCAGGCTATAAAGGTCGCTTTGAGAGGTTTAACTGCATCAGTAAAGAACAAGGTACGGTTTCAATACAAATCTTGCCCTGTGTTTTTCTTAAAAATAAAAGTGATGTAAAAAATTAAAACTCATGCTTTTTGAATTATTGAAATTCCATGCAGAAAGATCATACAAATCTTTTTTCTCACATGACCTTCCAAATGCTAATTGTGATGTCATAAACTTGTGCATTTTCCCGTATTTTCTTAAAAAGTTGCAGAAGACATCAATTTTCAATGGAATTTTCTTTCAGATAATATTGTCCACAGGCATCGCCCACAAAGATTTTGAGATATGTGATTTTTCAAAGAATTTTACACAACATATCTAAAAATTAACGTGGGCGACGGCTGTGGACACTATTTTCTTAAGGAAAATAACCCTTGAAATGGGTCATTTTGAGGCTTTTTCTGTTTAAAATAGAGAAATGCATCAAATTAATGACGTCATATATCAAGAATAGTACTCCATCATGCTATATTCTTTCCTGATTTATTACAGTCATATACTCAACTAATATTTAAGCCAGTTTCAAAACTTTTTGAAAACATTAAATTTTTAGGGCACAATAAAGCTAAAACCATACCTTCTTCTTTGAATCATTTTCCTCTAATTTTGACTGTTCTCACAAGGAAAATAGTCAAGACATCTTTTGATTGGAATGCAAATTGGTGGGAAAAAAGGTTTACTTGGAATTCAGATTACATTGCATTTTTCAATTACATGAAGTGCAAATGAATGAGGAGTTACATATATTTGAATTCATATGACACTTTTGTTGACGCTGAAATCTAGCTTTCTCTTGTTTCTTTGTATAAGTGTTTCAAAATTTGCCATAGCAGATTAGATATAATTCTGGCATTGGAGGAACTGTAGGAGAATATACCCCTCAGACTCGAGATTTTGTTGCAAAATTAAAAACTTTGACCTTCAGGATTGGTTTTTATTTTCCAACAAAATCTCTCCACATCTGGGTATATTCTCCAGCAATTCCTCAAATGCTGAAATAATTTCTTCAAGAAAAGTCTTGTTGAAATAAACCCAAGAGAACCTACCTTTTTGACTTGCTGGGTGAGACTTTTGCTTAGATCAGGTTTCTTGTGTACATCATTCATCTGATGCTGACCCATCTGACTTGGTCCTCCAACCCCAAATGACACACCAACCCCACTGGCAGCTGTTTGTTAAACAGAAAACTGACATTCAGATTTCAATCTTACATCTATAATCAACATCTACAGCACAAATATATAAAAACTTTTTATATAAATTTAACAACATTGCTTATAAAAAACATTTAAGTTCATCAAGACCCACTTAGCTATCAATATATACATGCAATATTTAACTTCTATACAAGACGTATCCAAAAACTTAACCAAAAGTTCCTCTTTAGGTTTGTACTTTAATGTTGGAAAAGAAAAGTTACACCTGGACCTGAAATATTTTTTTTTTCATTTACTTTCCATTTATAGAATGTTTTTTTTTTTTAAAAATTTGTTTTAAAAAAAAGTAGAAGGGGAAGCATTTTGAAAGACTTCCACAGATTATTCTCAGCTCCACAGACAGGACGACAGATACTCAGGGTTCAACACTAACTTTAAAATCATAGTAGCTTGAAAGGGCTAACATTTTTTAATCCCTACAAGCCCATCATAAATTACTTGACCAGTTGCTAGCAGAGTCACAAAGCGAAGAGGAGGGGAGTGTTTTTACATCAGAGTTTCCAACAATTAGGGGATAAAAATTATTGA
Source organism: Saccostrea echinata (assembly GCF_033153115.1). Classification (NCBI taxonomy): domain Eukaryota; kingdom Metazoa; phylum Mollusca; class Bivalvia; order Ostreida; family Ostreidae; genus Saccostrea; species Saccostrea echinata. The sequence goes on along the minus strand of NW_026889779.1, from coordinate 6,034,558 downwards.
TAGGTCAAACCAAAACAATAACTATGTTGACAGTCCGACTCAGACGACTCAAATATTATTCCTTAACTCTCGCTAACAAAAATTGAAATTTGTTCTTCTTTTTATTGATCTTTACAATTTCTTCAAGTGAGTGTGTGGTACATGTATTTAAAATTCCAGTAGCCCTGCAGGACAAACTTGATGACTTTTTTAGTAGCCCGACCTTAATTTTCAGTTGTCTAGGGCTAGCTGGCTACCTTTAGTGTCGAACCCTGTACCTTACCAATGCATAAGCTCTTCTGATCTACAACCAGTAGAGCTGAAATCTGAAAATTAACTGCAATTTTCAGTGCAGTGCAACAGAAGACAGTGATAAATCAGTAAATCATAAAGGTTAGGGTGATGTGCATCACTCACAGACTGTGGCCCCAGGGGGAGCTGGGGGTGCAGATTTTGATGGACTTGTTTTGGGACTATTGCTAGAATCATCATCACTGATGAAGAACTTGGCTGCTCCCGGATCTTTCGGTCTATCCATGACAACAGGATTGGTTGGCAATGACATTCCCAGTGGAGGTGAAATTGGTCTGGCATCTGGATAATATTTCTGCTCCTGGGGTGAGAGTGTAGATATAGGGGGAGACACTGCCATTACTGCAGGCTTGTTGACTAAACTTGGAGGAGGATTTACAGCTGGAACTGTAATACAGAAATTAATAGATTGTATGTATTTTGAACATAAATCCATAGTTGATACATACCATCACTTGAATATTTTAAAAATCTTACTGGTAGATTTAGCAACCGGTTTTGCTGTTGCCACGGCAATAGGTCGACTAGGTTGTTGTGGAAGTGAATGAGTCATTGGACGTACTGTGGGAATATCTGCAACAGAAAACTAAGAAGTAGAGTATACATCTGCAATAAAATGTGTAATCAAACAGAAATAGAAACAATTTCCAATTACGATATTTACCCATTGCCGCCATATTGGGCTGAATGACAGATGTTGGCAGACTGTTGATGCTGGGAAGGACTGTACCAGTTGTCTGAGTGCTATGTAAAAGTGGAGGAGGTTGAGAGGTGAGTGGTGCAGTAGGCATCATTGGCTGACCCGAGTAAAGTGAAGCATTGTGAACAAGAGGTGGAGGGGACTGCAATTGTGGCTGTGGAGACACCATCACTGTGTTGCTACCTCCTATATGAATTTTCATGGGTGGTGACATAGCAAGGCTTCCTGGGGTTACCTGTAAACAATAATGATTTACACTCGTCTTGTGGTAAATCTGGGCTGTAGCACTCAAAAGTCTACATTGCATAACTGGGAATTCTATGACACATAAGAAATTTTACAAATAATATTCCATTGTGAAGGTAAACTTTGTGTGAAACAAAATAACCTTTTCATCTTGAATCATGAAGACTTCCCTATCCTTAATGTTTTTTGGTAACCTTAAATCAAGTTCCTAATAAGCTCAATTTTAATATCCACGAAGGAAATTTTTGGAGGAAGTATAAAAGACAGCTTTACTGATCTGGTATATTTCATGTGCATCTGCAACAAGTCAACTAGATCTGCAAATAGTAATCTTTTTCACTACCTTTGCTCCTTGTCCCTTATCTGGGGATTTGAGTTTTTGGTTTTTCTTTCCTTTTGTCTTTTTATCTGGTGATCCTGAAATAAAACTTCTAAATAAACACCACTAAATGTTCACAATATTCCACAAACTACATTGGATCTTGCCTATTAAATTATACATATCTACAGCAAACACCTCTTCATGATTGTTCTGTAGATTCCTTACTTTTCGCGAGTACTTATTATCACGAAATGGCCTTTAACTTCAAATCTTGAGAACAATAATTTGTGAGTGGATGGTTGATCAAGAGATTTAACATGGATTTCAGCACCATAAAAACAAAAGCAAGTAATTTTATTTCGCGAGTGGTGCTTCTTGCAAAATTATGCGAAAATTAATTCCTAAGGTATGTTTAGGAATCTACAGTATTTCTTTTGGCCTGGACAAAAAAAGCCAATGTTTGATCGAACTTCATCACTTTTAGCAAGGTTCTAGGAGTGAAACGGTTCACCGCGGTATCGATTCACCGCGGTATTTTTTCTCGGTTTGGTACACGGTGCAAAATCTCTAATTTTCGGTTCGGTTCATTTTTTGGTCGGGATCGTTATTCAGTCGGGTTTGGCAAAAGGTAAAACACATTAACATGATTAATCAGTATAAATAAGTATAGAAAACGTAAATTTTTGATGACTGATAGTTTGTAAAATAATTTTTGACAGTGAAATGATTTTAATGAATTTCTTCTAGTCAATTTGCAAATAAAATTCGTAAAATATGTGACTAGATTTAGAAAAAGAAAGCATAAAACAACGTTGAATTTGTTTCCTTCTATCAAAATGTATCGTATCGAAAATAACCGAACCGAGACAAAATTATACAATATGTATCGAACCGTGAACGAGGTGTATCGTTTCACCCCTACAAGGTTCTTACAGTTATCCCTGGCCATTCACTACAACCATATTTTATTGCAATACAAGTATCCTGACAAACTTCAGCACTGTAATACTTGTACATTACCTGAAAAGGATCTGTCAAAAGTAACCTCCATGTCTACACTTGTATGAACTAATGTAATGAAATAAATGCCTCTGAAAACCATCATTTCTTCATTCAAAGTTACATAGAAGAAGTATACAGGTATAAAAGGGTATGCGCCCTTTTGGTTGCACTGTCCGTAAGTTGAGACCTTGAAAGACTGACCACAGAAAGAATACCGTTGCAGGGAATTTATTTCACAGAGTTTGAGACAAAAATACAAGTTGATGTGACCGACCAAGAAAAAAACCAAGATTGCGACCATGTGTACCTTGTGAATTATTAGGTAGGGGGTATATATTTTTTTTTATTAAAAGAAAAACAAGTACTAACATCAAGTGCCTGTGACCAATCAGTGCAATCAAGTTTTTTTAACTAATACACTGCATGTTCACAAAATCCTTACAAATCTAGGCTAAAAAATCATCACAAAAACATGCTTTATGACCATAACTGGGTTTCACTGTATATACGAATTTAGTTAACTGGCAAAGCATGAATATTGTTTCTTCTCTTTAATTTCAAAACAAAACACATCAACCTAATTCATCTGACCTTCTGTTGCAATTTTTTTGTGCTAAATGATGTAACAGAAAATGAGAAAATGAACTATGATTCTAACAAAACTATATAGACAAGTACTCTTACATCTGGCTGATGGACAATCACACCTTTATCAGTTAAAAACATCATTTTTTCTTTGAATATAAGATCAAATGATTGATACAACTTTTAAGCAGAATCTTTCCATTGTGTGAAATGATGAATTGACCCTTTTATGAATTATTGCCTCTGAAAATTTTTGCCAATTACTTTTTAGAGAATTTTTAAAATGATTAATTATAAACTGCAATTGAGTCTTCAACCTTTGACCCTGGAAATGAACAAGGTCAAGGTCATTCAGAAGAAATTTTTTTGGTTTTTTTTTTTATTTCTTTCATCTTTCAACATATGTTATATATATCATAGCATCTTTAATGTCTTTTTAAAGCTAATTTTACACTCCTAACTCTAACCCCTTTAGCAGCGATCACCAATTACTCAAACAAGAGGCCAGTGGGCCACAACACTCACCAGAGTATCTTTAGCCTTGCTGTTCTTCACCAGATTTTCTCCCTTGTAATAAGTATTGTGCCCCACCCTACCCTGGGGGTCATGATTTGAACAATTTAGAATCTACACTACTCCAGGATGCTTCCACATAAGTTTCAGCTTTTCTGGCCCTGTGGTTCTTGAGAAGATTTTTACTATATATTTCAATGTAAAATTTGAATCCCTACTGTGGCCCCACCCTACCCCGGGGGTCAAGATTTGAACAATTTAGAATCTACACTACCACAGAATGCTTCCATATATGTTTCAGCTTTTCTGGCCCTGTGATTCTTGAGAAAAGGATTTTTAAAGATTTTTACTAAATATTTCAATGTAAAACTTTGATTCCCCATTGTGGCCTCCTCCCTACCCCCGGGGGTCATGATTTGAGTAATTAAGAACCTACACTACTCCAGGATGCTTCCATATAAGTTTCAGCTTTTCTGGCTCAATGGTTCTTAAAAGATTTTTAAAGATTTTTCCTATATATTTCAATGTAAAACTTTGATTCCCCATTGTGGCCCCACCCTACACCGGGGGTGGGGGGTGGGTCATGATTTGAACAATTTAGAATCTACACTATCCTACTATGCTTCCATATAAGTTTCAGCTTCTCTGGCCCAATGGTTCTTGAGAAGAAGATTTTTACCATATATTTCAATGTAAAACTTTGATTTCCTACTTTGGCCCCACTCTACCCCCAGGGGTCATGATTTGAACAATCTAGAAACTACCCTACCCCAAGATGCTTCCAAATAAGTTACAGCTTCTCTGGCCCAGTGGTTCTTGAGGAGAAGATTTCTAAAGATTTTTCCTATATGTTTCAATGTAAAACTTAAATTCCCCATTGTGGCCCCACCCTACCCTGGGGGGTCAAGATTTGAACAATTTAGAATCTACACTACAAACTCCCCTTCACCCAAGGATGCTTTGTACCAAGCTTTGTTAAAATTGGCCCAGTTGTTCCTGAGAAGAAGTTGAAAATGTGAAAAGTTTACAGACGCACAACGGACAATAGGTGATCAGAAAAGCACACTTGAGCTTTCAGCTCAGGTGAGCTAAAAATGGAGTCAAGGTCAAAATATGCTGATAAGTTGAATAGCTCTCATCAATATGTATCACCATATGAAGTTTGATAAAACCATCTTGAATAGTTTCTTTGAAACTTAGCTTTGAACTGAGCTAAACGCAAAGCGGAACAGAAGTACAGAAGAGGGACGGAAGACGGACATGACAAACTCTATCCATGGCCAGGCATAAAAAATTTTTCTTTTTTTTTCAGTCTCGAGTCGTTTTTAAGTTTCTTTAAAAATTTTTTTCTTTGTTCGTTTAAGAGTTGTACAGAAAAATTAAATTCATATAAAGTGGAATGACCTCTAAAGTTCTTGAACAATTAGTCTAGTTTTTCTGGGTTTCCTTAGAATTTCCTCAACCAAACAAAACCTGCAGGAGTTTTTTTTTTTTTTTGATAATCAAACATCCTCTGCTCTTGAACACTTGTATTCTGTAATCAACTACCATGCTCATTTCTGCTGTAACAAATTTTATGCAACATTATCCCTCTACAAGTCAGTTTTACTTCCATAGTTATTACTGTAATCACTGATTCAATGTATGTGATAAAAGACTAGAATCACATCACTTCTACATAAAATGCTCAATAATTCAACTGAAATACAAGAGAAAATGTCAATTTTTTTAAAGCATCCAACATCACAATCTCTTTTTTTCAAATCTGAAGACACCTTTACAGCCTAACAGAGTAGAAAAAAATTACTTTTTGAGATCCTTCAATTCACTTGCTGTAAAAACGCAACTTTCACCAAACTCACTGATACCCTTTCTATCCAAATAAATTATACACTGTATTGAATGAAAACTGCATTAACCAAGTCCTGCCTCTTAAAGGAACACTTTTCCCAGCCATTTTTTCTTCTAGCTCCGAGCACAAACGTGTATCAATATCCTCTTTTAATATTACATTCAATAGAATACTCGGTAAACATCACATCACATACTTAGACATTACTGATTCAGTTGCATTTTGTTTCCTTAATATCCCTGTATGAAATCTCTCAAATTCAGGATATGATATTCTTTGGCCATCATCTGGCAGACATTTTCAGTCTTTTTATCCTTTCTTCCATTAATTGGCTGTGTCTCTTTACCTGAACTCCTCTGCACTCAATACCTCTAGCACAACGCCTCTACATCTGCTCCACATTCAACCAATCACATAATCAATTTCAAAATTATATATCAAAGAAACAACGATTGCCAAACTAAAGCCTACTGAGTGCAGAATATGTTACGTAAAGAGGCACAGCTATGAAAAAAATATCAGTACATGAGTGTTTTCATACTTTATTGACAGTTTTAGAGATCTACATTGACATGTATGAGGTAAGCCAAATTCTTTGTATGTACAGAAATGGAAAAAAAATTGCCTCAGCTACTACAAAATAAAAAATACATACAAAACTGTTTACCAGCTATAATTCTCACATTATGTACAATTTTCTTGTAGAAAATGAATTAAAAAATGAGCACAGCACAAGTTATAAAATATTTCGTGACAATAAGTATATATTGATACATAATCTAATAAATCACTACAATTTGCTGTTGCTTTTGTAATCTTAATAAAAATCTTTCATGCAAAAAGTTTTGAATAAATTATGGAAAAGAATTTAAATATTACTTAAAACCTTGGAGTGCATTGTGTTTAGAGGCCAGCTCATTGTGTGGCATTTAATTTCAAACTAAATATTTAAATAATTTCTCTGGTTTAAAAGCAAATATGTCAACAAAGAAATGTTTTTCTTTTCAATTTCTCATTAGGTTGAAAGTTCCTTCAGTTATTGAGAAGTCACATTTAAAAAACTGAATAACATGAAAACAATAAAATTAACTTGCTCGGATCTCAACAATTTCAATGCCATATTGCATAAAAGGAAAATGTAAAATTTTGGTTTTGCCTTGTCTCTATACAAGTTAAATGCCATATATATTCTTAAAAAAAAAAAACATTTTCAGAAATTGTCAGATTGAAATTGCGTCCAAGTAGCAATGGAATGTTCAGGGGGTATTCAAGGGCCAACTTAATACTGCCTCCCTATCTCAATAATTGGTAATTTTGTACTTCACACATGATTGAACAATAAACTATTTTTATCACACATAAAAACTTTTGCATCACATTCAAATATCATAACTGATTTTATCATCGGACATAAAGTGATTGTTTTGTTCAACTTGCACTCAAAAATGAATGAAATATCTTTCCATACTCATATATTCAAGATGTTGAATGAAGATTAATACATAACAAGCACCATAAACTTAAAACAAATGAGAAATTATGCAAGTATTAAAAAATGTTCATATGGCTCTTACAATATTGTACTGTAAAGAGTACCAGCTGTGTACAACCTATTTGGCTGGCCTCAATAAAAGTAACACATTCTGCACTCTTTGGCAAGTAATAAGACAATACAAACAACAAGTTTCTTGTAATGCATCTGGAATTTGGATTTCTTGACCCATAGAGAATCACTGGAGAATAGTTCAGATCCACCTTTGATATCTGCCCAACACTCTCTGAACACCAAGAATAATGGCGAGGTAAAACAAATGATAAAATGCTTTTGGTGTCCATCAGACTAACCTGACTCAGAATCACTGGAGTCTGAGGAGCTACTAGAGTCACTAGAACTGCTGCTGTCACTTCCTGATGAACTACTACTGCTGCCACTCAGTCGACTTGAGCCACCAACCACATCAACTGTACCACTCTCTTCTACAAATGTACAAACATTGATGAATGTAAAAACCTTAACATAACAAGAAAAGCATATTACAGAAGATGGATTTTACAATATATTGGAATAATGCACTTTACCTTTTTTATTAGGTTTTTTGGCATTTGTTGTGCCACCACCCAACTGTGCTTTCACATCTGCCAATTGTTTCTTTAATTCCTGCTTTTTCTCTTTCTGAGCTTCTTCTCTTGACTTTCCAGAATCTTTCCTTGCTGTTACAAAAATTATTTATAAATGTCATACAATTCTTCATCAATAAAACATTACATACCCTCTTCACTTTTCACTGTTAATAATGAAATTAAATTATGTACAATAGCTTACTGTATGGTTTCCTTTTGTTCTTCTTTAAGCATGACATCACATAACTTTCAAGTTCTCTTAGTGTTGAGGGTTTGAGAGTTTCAAAGTCTATTTCTATTTCATCTGGATTCGAATCTCGTAAGGACGGCTCTCTTGACTGAATAATATACACAACTCTACCCAATTTGTCACCTAAAAAATTGAAATAACAAAATATTCATACCTTGAAATTCAAACAATATATTGCCATTGATTCATTTTTAATCATCAATACTGCATTAATAAACTCATCTTAATGAGAGTTTAAAACTATCTATCAACAATACATTTATAGTCAGATGTACTGGGCCTACTGGCAAAGATAGCAATTCACAAGGCATCATAAAAGGAAAGATAGCATCTTTTAGTTTGTTTACATTGTAAATCAAAGTTTATACTTCTTTTGGTAAAATTGTAGAATTAATAGAATTATCTTTTTTTGATGTAGTTTTGGGACCATAATCAATTACAACAGGCCCATTGGCCTTGATGGTCACCGTGGTATGACCATGGTATCACAAGTTTCTCTTTAAATGTCTAATCCCGCCAGGAACTGAAACTCACTCTTGAAGAGGCATGAAATTTAGAATTGGTGTGGACACTACGCTCAGAATCTTTTTCATGAAGCTGGTTCATAAGTGATTAGGAGTAGAAAATATTTTAAAGAATAAAGCAGTGTCAAATATGTGATCATCTAAGCTCCACATTCTGCCATCAGCTGTGGGGGACACATCTTTCATAAAAACAACTTGCTGTCACTTTTGCTTAAAGTTTGTTTTAGTAAATATTCAGGAATTTTTTTTTTTTTTATTTTTTGCTTGGTGTATTTTACAAGGTGGGTAGGCAGGTAGCTATTATTTTTTTAAATAATCTAATACATTGATATTCATCATAAAAATCAAGGCTTGGAAAATAATATTGATGTTTAATACACTAGACCAGTGTTTTCCATTTATTACAAAGTAAAGGGTTAGAGATCCACTGGAACAGGCTAGGGGTTGATTGAGGTTTATGAACAAAATCTCTGTGAACCTTACAACAATTATTTTTTAAATCTTTGATTTCTAAGCGGCATTTTTATCAACTGAAGTGGTCAATTTGACTGGCAGCCGGTTCTTAGGGAAAACACTGCCAGACAGCCAAACAAATTTAATATTATTAAACTTGTTTTAAAAGCACCTTAGAGAAATGATGAAGGTAATTCTGGGCAATTGTTCTCCCCGCTCAACAAGTAAAGGGTGAAAGAGGTGAAAAAATGCAGATGGAGAAAAGGGGGGTTGGCCTTGACCTTTCAACCTTAAAGTCAATAGGGGGCTTTTTAAAGTTAAGGAAATCATGACCTTGCATTTCATTGAGAGCTCAAGTTATCATCTGAAAACTATGTATGTCATAAATGAGTTTCTAACCTTGGTCTTGGACCTTTTGACCTCAAACCAATAGAGGTCTTTTTAAAATCATATTGAGTAAAAGCATAAAATTTCATCGCAAAAACTCATAGAGAAAATAAGCTATTACCATTCCATGCACGATATTACGTTTCGACCTTAAACTCAATAGAGGTCTTTTTAAGTCACTGGGAGCTATGATAAAAGACTTCATTGAAAAAACTCAATGAAAAATTAGTTCAATATCTAAGAAATATTTTTTGCAACTATGAATTTCTGACCTTGACCTTTTAACTTAAAATCAATAGGGTTTTCCTTAAAGTTAGTGGGAGTTGTGATCTGAAATTTCAAGGGAAAAGTTTAGAGAACTAAAGTATAAATTTCTGACTTTGACCTTCGACCATGTTGACCTCAAAATCATTAGTTTTTTTTTTTTTAAACATTGATAGTTACTAGTATTTCATAAATTTTCATTGAACCAGCTCAAAGAAAACTACAGTTACCATGTTGAAAACATTTTCTTTTAGCTATGTATGAATTTCTGACCTTGACCTTTTGACCTCAAAATCAATAGAGGTCTTCTAGGCCACAGGAAGTTGTAATTTAAAATTTCATTGCAAAAGCTCAAGGCTTTTTGAGATATCATCCAGAAGTAAAACAGGGTTCGACACAAACATTCTTAGTCGGGCCGGACTAGTGCTTCTTTACTTTTACTTGTTCGGGCACAATTTTGCAAGTCTGTCAAAAAAGGAATATCAATCAGTGTTTTGTAATGATTAAAATAAATATAACAATGTACCTTTTATACTTTTTTTGAAATTAACAAAGCATTTATGTGAAGTGTTTTATTCCAGATTTATTGCAATCTTGTGATCAGGAAATAAGATTGGATTCTCAATCTCATTCATTACATTCAAAATGTCTGACATCCTCAGGGTTCTCACTAGGATTTTGCTAACTTGAGTCCCAGGACTCAAGATTTCTGAGAAGGTTGCGTCCCAGCTAAATTTGATGCGTCCCAGAAAAATTATGTTGAGTCCCAACTAAAATATTGCAGTATTCTTCCATCCAAACATCAATAAAAATCTTTATCATTTTATCAGTTTGTTTACGCAATATTAACATATTCAAGTATATAAACTGGTAATGCATTCAAGCCATATTCTAAAATACACGCGTAATCAATTGCCATAAAAATAACTTGGTGTTTATAAAGCTAAAATTAACTGTTGCATAATCAACTAGTACCCAAAAGTTGACTGTGTACAATCACAGGTGTCATGTGCAATGAGGCGTAACTAATCCTGTCGGTCGTCTGCACTGGGTGAAATTCACGAGATAATCAAGCCCCATTGTGTATACAAGCAGTAATTATGGTTTCTGCATGTAGATAACACTCAAGATTCAAAAGTGTTTTTTTTTTAAGTTTGGCATGCGACACTATTATGACTGGACTAATAAACATGAAATATCTTATGATCAATCCCTGTTTAAAAAAAGTGAAATAAGTACAAGAAAAGTTGTTTCTTGGATAAACTTTATGATAGTTACATGAAGGTTTCGATTAAATATTTCTTTGACAAATCCTAACATCTAAATTCCCCGTTTTCGAAATCTCCCGAATTTTCTCGCTAACGAGGACGCGTCCGATCACGAGTCCGCGGACGCATCGTTTTTAAGAACCTTGCGTCCCAAGGAATTTTACTGCGTCTAGGACGCAGATTCTTGCGTTAATGAGAACCCTGATCCTTCATGATCGTTATGTTGTAAAATTAAGCAATGAATTGACTCGGATTTACCCAACTACCCGCCAAGAAGCTAGAAAGCTAAAAATACATGCGGGGTTTCTAGTATAAGTTGTCAAGAATTGAAGATCAGTAATTTATTCATTTGGTTTTCCAGAAATTTTTAATTGTCGTTCGGACTAATTGGCCACAGATTTTATTAGTCCTAGTCTGAAACTAAGACTAAAATTAGTGTCAAACCCTGTTAAAAGTGTAACACATACAGAATGACATGTGAACAGACCCAAATTAATATCCCCCCTTTCAGTGAAAGTGGGAGACAGAATGATACAGAAAAATTGTATTTCCCAGGGGAAAAAAATCAAGTACTGAAAAAAAAAATGAACAGGTAAGGACAAGGTAGGGATGACACATTCCTCAAAAATCTGTTTTGTATATCTTGGTTATATAAAAAAATATTAATAATTATTATTTCAGAATGTCTTAAAACATAACAAAAATTGTGACTTTGGCATTTTGAGTAATTTGCAATGGGATTATATAGGAGACACCATCCTCTGGTATCTTGCACAAATCCCTGGTGAGGTACCCCATCTTTTTGTGAGGAAAGTTGTTGAAGTAGCAAAACTTTAACAAGCATTCTGAGAGTATTGCATTAGCAATACTAGTCCCCTACCGGCAAGTGTAATCTGGTTCCCGTTAAGAATTGAAAATGCCATAATTCCGTCAAAAATCAATGAAGCGGGACGAAATGCAAACTTGATCTATAACTAATCAAAGTTAAGTCACATACCAAAAATCAGCTCAATATCTGAAAGCGTTAAGAAGAAAATTGCAGAAAACCCCTAAAAATTGAAAAGGCCGTAATTCCGTCAAAATTCAATGAAGCGGAACGAGATGCAAACTTGATCTGTAACTCATCAAGATACACTCGCATACCAAAAATCAGCTCAATATCTGCAAGTGTTTAGGAAAAAAGTGCGGAAAACCAAGTGGGACAGACTGACAGACAGACAGATAGACAGAGGGACAGACAGACGGACGGACAGACTCAGAGGAAACCTATGGTCCCCTCCGGTTTCACCGGTAGGGGACTAATGACAAATTCTTGGGAAAAATTAAATATTAAGGAATATAGGAACGTTTCGTCTAATCTTAAGTCAATGTAAGAGGAGACATTACTGAATCACTGAATAAATTTTCATGCTTGATCTCAAAAATATTTTTACTCACTACTTAAGAAAAATCTACAGATTGCAATTTACCTGGCAGTTTATTAATATCCAAACTTAATTGTCTCTTTTCATCATATGTCATTGGTTTAGCATTGTCTTCATCATCACTGTCCATGGGCACAGGCTGTGTAGGCAGTTGTCCAATTAAATTAGAATTTTTTGTTTTCTTTGCACTAGATACACTTTTATTAGTAGTCCTTTTCTTCTTAGTTTCTGATGGAGATTTTTTATTTGCTTTGTTTTTCGGCGTTTTTGCCGGTTTTGAAGTGTCCACTGGGTGTGGCACAACAGAAGAAACACTAGTGACAGGCATTGAGGAAGGAGTCTCTGTCTCCCCTATAACAGGTTTCACACTTGGTTTATCCTTCTTCTTTTTCTTTACCTTTTTACTTTCTTTGCGTTCCTTTTTCATTTTTAACTTTTGCATATGCTCCTCTGTCAATTTTGCTAGCTGCTCTTGTAAATTTTTTATCTGAAAACAAAAGGGATATCATAAACATTCATACTTTACACGTAGATCTTGAGCAAAAAATTGACAAAAATCAACATCTTCAAAATTTTTCATGTGGTAATCAGAATAAAATGAAATCATTTACCAAGTGCACAATTCAAAGACTACAATAAACTGCAATAAAACATTACAATCTCAGCAGTAAATGAATGTTACACATGGGTCAAATGACACGCATGTTTTCATCATCTTACACTTAATGATATTTCATGTATATTATCAATAACAGATTGATTACACTTGCCGTTTCAGTAATGTCCTTGATTTTTTGTTCCCTCTCGTCCTCACTATCTTCATCCTCCGACTCAGACTCAGGTAAATCTGAAATATCACTGTCACTATCTTCCAAGCCATTTCCTGCATCTAAAGTCTCTTCTGGCATTGTGGCATATTTCACTTCAAACACATCCTGAAGTTTACGTGCCATAACCACCACATCACTATCAGAAGGATTGTACCTATAGCAGTTTGTGAATATTAATCTCATGTCCTCAGCAAACTGAGCTGCTGTCTTATATTCACGGCTTTCCATCTTTTTCTGTCAATTACATAAATGAAACAAATATCAAATGGCATAGGTATAAAACAAAGTTGATCAATTAAGCACAGAAACACAAAAGCTGCCATGTACCCTTTCCAAGTAATAACCAATAGCTCATCATTTCCCCTAGATTCAAATTTATTCACATTGTTGCACAAATTAATAGATTTTATTCCAGGTTCCACCTACTTTGATTGTTCCCAGATCCATAGGCTTTTTGATGATGTCATGATAATCATGAAGCCCCAATACATCAGCATCCACTGGTTTGTAAAATGGCCAGGCATATGTCTGATGATTGGGAAAAAAAAGATGCAAACTAAAAACATAGGCAATCAAAGACAGGACAACTCACCTCAACAAATGATACCTTTAAAGTATAAAGTCAAAATCCCAAACTAAACTAATAATATAATGGTGTACATCTCTTGATGCAACATTATGCAATTTTGGTCTGATAGGGATTGCAGGTACTTGGGAATGGACTTGTTCTAAAAGCTTTAGTTACTCATCCAAAATCAAGCATCTGAAGCAGTTTGAGAGTGACCATCCCTTGATGCATTAGCCATGCAAGTTTGGTCTTGGTAGGACTTGGAAGTTACACTGGGATGAATCTGCTCAAGAAACTTTAACCTGGTCACTCATCTGGAAAATGAGGGTTAAATCCAGCAGCAGAAGCAACTCTGGTATTGTGCATCCTTTTACGCATCACATATGCAAGTTTGGTACAGATAGGACTTATAGTTTCTTGGTAAAGGACCTGCTCCAAAATTTTTAACTTGTCATTCATCTGGAAAATGAAGGCAAGATCCAGCATCCGAAGCAAGTCCAGCAGTGTGAATCCTTAGATGCATAATCCATGCAGGTGTGGTCAATATAAGACTTACAGATACTTGTAAATGAGACCTGCTGAGAAAACTTTAACCTGGCCTACAAAACATTAACCAGGTCATTCTTTATCAGAAACTGCAGTTTCTGAAACCTTGATACATTGTAACATACTAGAGCATCATTCATGCATCTCTGTTTAATATAGGGCATAAGAGTACTTAAAAAGAAATCTGCTCCAAAAACTAACTTGCAGCTGAGGGTATTACATTACCCCCCCCCCCCCCCCCCCCCCCCCCCAACACACACAAAAACTCCCAACTTTGCCGAGGTGTGCTAAAAAATCAAATTCATTTCTTTTTTCTTTCTATATATCACAATTTGGAAGGGGGGATAACAAACCTGATGTTTTTTGGAAAACAACTCCTTGATTAAATTGTTGCAGTATTTAAGCTGCTCTGACATTTTACCCTTTTTGCTCTTGGCACCATGCTGGCTCTGAAAAATTTAATGAAGTGTTGGTTTAAATACATGTATATTTGCCTCTACTCTAGGAGAACAAACACAATTTTCAGGGGTTGAAATATACAGTAGCACGATGCCCGGGGCTAGTCATTTCAAGACTCAGGCTAGCTAATTCAAATGTAATGATAGTCTGTCGGGCTAGCAGAACAGAAAAAAAATTCTCGTCAGTTTACTTTTGCTTTTCTATGTAGATTGGTTTCTTTTGAATGAGAACTACATTGTAGTACAATTTGTTTCTGTCACCATATCATTTGAAACTTATGTTTTCATTTTGCATAAAAAAAAAAATTGGACTAGTTAGTTTGAGGTTTGGGCTAGTAATTTTTTACGGATCAGTAGCCCCTGGACTAGTGGGTTTTCAAGGAAAATTTCAACCCCCGATTTTTTTTTTTTTTTTTTTTTTTTTTTGTCGAAATATACATGTACGTAATTCATGTACAAAAAGTAGTCATTTGTCTTGTTTTCTTTCTTTAGTAAGGCGAATTGAAATATTTTTATACCTCTGGATTCTGTCTGCACTATTATAATGCATTTTTTTTTTGGTCATCTTATGAAAATTTTTATTAACATAACCAAAATTCAAAATTTTGAATTTGTGCATCAAATGGAAAAAGAATCACTGTGCATTAACATTTTCACTGTTTCACTTTTCTACAATTCGACACTGCTTTTTCCGTGACAAATCACTCTCAATTATATTTTTTTGCTTTTCTGCAAATTGTTTTAACAGTACCTGACTACCTCTTTCATAAGCCAGGTAATATCTTACCACTGCAACTCCTTTTGCATCAGTTGTAATCATAGCTTTGCAAACTTTTTTCTACACTGCATTGATTAAGAAACTTCACCATTAATTAAAACACTGAGTTTTCCATATATATTATATTATACATTGGTAGTGGTTTCTATGATTTGTTTCAGTATGAATAATTTCCATGACTTCTGAAAAATATCACCAACCAGTGTGAACTGCAAAATTCGTTCTTTTAATTTTATCACATTGTGAGGTTATACTTACTACTACTTCCTAGAATTTTATGAATGTTTACCGTGGCCATTGAAAAATTGCAAAAAAGAAGGTATCAAATGAAGGAGATAACACAGAACTTACAGATTAAACCAAACTCAAACAAGAGGCCCATGGGCCACAACGCTCACCTGAGTCAATATGGCCCTGCTGTTCTTCGTCAGCAGATTTCTTCTCCTATATTTCTCCTATATATTCATATATAAAGCTTTGATCGCCTGTTCTAGGCATACCCTACCCCAAGGTGCCATGTTTTGAATGAAATTGAATATAAACCTTCTGAGGATGCTTCTATCTTCATATAACTAATCATGATTTTGCTGTTCTTTAAAACAGAATTTTAAATATGTCTAACACCCTACCCGGGGGGGGAGGGGGGTCATGATTTGAACAAACTTGATTGTACACTACCTGAGGATGCTTCCATATCAATATGACTGATCATGGCTTTGTTGTTCTTGAGATTGAAGAAGATTTTTAAAGATATTTCCTGTATATGTTCTATTGTAAAACTTTGATCCCCCATTATGGCCCCACCCTACCACTGGAGGATGCCTTAAACTAGCTTGAATCTACAATATTTGGGGAAGATTCCATATCAATATGACTAATTGTGGCTTTCTTGTTCTTGAAAAGAAGATTTTTAAAGATTTTCCCTATATATTCCTATGTAAAACTTTGATCCCCCATTGTGGCCCCACCCTACCCCCGGGGGTCATGATTTGAACAAACTTGAATCTACACTACTTGAGGATGATTCCATATCAATATGACTAATTGTGACTCTGTTGTTCTTGAGAAGAAGATTTTTTTTCTACATATTCCTATACAAAACTTTGATCCCTCCTTGTGGCCCCACCCTACCCCCAGGGGTCATGATTTGAACAAACTTGAATCTACACTACCTGAGGATGATTCCATATCAATATGACTAATTGTGGCTTTGTTGTTCTTGAGAAGAAGATTTTTTAAGATTTTCCCTAAATATTCCTATGTAAAACTTTGATCCCCATTGTGGCCCCACCCTACCCCCGGGGGTCATGATTTGAACAAACTTGAACCTACACTACCTGAGGATGATTCCATATCAATATGACTAATTGTGACTCTGATGTTCTTGAGAAGAAGATTTTTTTTCTATATATTCCTATACAAAACTTTGATCCCCCATTATGGCCCCACCCTTCTCCCGGGGGTCATGATTTGAACAAACTTAAATCTACACTACCTGAGGATGATTCCATATCAATATGACTAATTGTGGCTTTGTTGTTCTTGAGAAGAAGATTATTAAAGATTTTCCCTATATATTCCTATGTATAACTTTGATCCCCCATTGTGGCCCCACCCTACCCCCGGGGGTCACGAATTGAACAAACTTGAATCTACACTATGTAATGAAGGTTTCACATAAGTATAAACTTTTCTGGCTCAATGGTTCTTGAGAAGAAGATTTTTAAAAGATAACACCAAATTTTCACCAATTCTTAATTATCTCCCCTTGGAAGAGGGCGTGGCCCTTCATTTGAACAAACTTGAATCCCCTTCACCCAAGGATGCTTTGTGGCAAGTTTGGTTGAAATTGGCCCAGTGGTTCTGGAGAAGAAGTCGAAAATGTGAAAAGTTTACAGACGGACGGACAGACAGACAGACAGACAGACGGACTACAGACAAAATGTGATCAGAAAAGCTCACTTGAGCTTTCAGCTCAGGTGAGCTAAAAAGCAGTATGAAGAGGTCACGGAAAAGCAGACGGCTGAAACTGCAGAAAAGCAGGACAGCCAACATTTTTAATACATTGCACAACCCTATCTTTTTTAACAAGGTTTTCATGAGTAGGTAATAAAAACAGAGCATTGTTTCCATGGCATGAAGCAGGGATCACCAATAACTGATACCTGTGATTTCCATGGGTTTTAATGTCACCTACAGTGATTGTGACACATGACTACATCATGTATCACTGCCACACTGAGGTTGTGAATGAATGGATTTTATCATACATTATTTTTCTGTAATCATCAAATGAAAAGGAATTGGTTATTACTTTTTTTTTTTTTAAAATTATTTGAGTGTCCTTGAAAATATTATCCTCTACATCTGCTCAAGACATAATACAGAGCAAAATGCCATAGAGAATTATTTGCTCAATTCTTGGCAACACTTTTCATGAAAACCAATTTTAACAATTTCAATGCTAATATATGGGTACATACCTCTAATTATTTTTAAAAGTGGCAGGGGAAGAAAGTAGTTCACTAAAACGAAATAGTTCCTTAACTTGCAAGCAGTATTTAAAATACATTGGTCATCTGAACTAAAGATGCTTGATATATACGAAAGAGGAGAAAATTCCACATTCAAAACCATTTTCATTTTTGTGTTATCTTTGTAAGGAAAGGTATTGAATTCTTTAATATGTGGATACCCTGACTTTGGGAATTACCCAACTTAACTTTCATTTTCAGATGTTTTTGCGAACGTGTGCATTTTGACGGAAAACAAATCTGACATGCCACCTCTAGATTTTAACCAGTTAGAAAAAATTTGACGATCTTTCATTTGAGGGGTGTCCCATCCTTCAACGAAAATTAGGGTAGGAGCTGTGTGGGAAAACGTTAACATTGCCATCTATGAGAATTGTATTAGTGGACTGTACCCATATATGTGGCCTGGTAAACTACTTACTGAGAAAAAGAATAGCTTTCCATGCATTTCATTCTATTTCACTAATACTAGTGGGTGCAATCTTCAAGTACAACAGTAAGCATGCCTAAAATAAGAACATACCTTTTCACCTACCTGTTCTTCTGGAAGATCCCTCTTTGGCTTAATGATTTTCCTATTACTTTCTCTACGAACTGCTGGGATCTTTGCAGCCATTACAGGTGTGTTTACAGAGTTGATTATCTTTTTTTCTACTTTGGGACTAGGCTCATAAAGTGGATCTCCTGGAGAGGATGTCACAACTACTGGTGTAGTAGTGTCTGCTTTCCTTTTAATACCTCTCTTTGTCTAGAATCAAGATCATCTGATCAGATACATGTAAGATTTAATCAAGACAGAATTACGTTACACTTTATTAACCAAGAAAATGGATGGTCTACAAGGCCTATCTGAAGGGTAATGTAAAGATGGAGTTAAAGAACACAATCATGATAGCATAATGAATTATTTTTAATAAACAGCACATGTCTCTGATGAGACTAGCTTTCTTGTTTATACTTGCAATTACCAAGAAAAAAAAGATTTATAACATTTTTTGAGCTTTACTTTTTTTTCATTGAAAAGGATCAGAACTTCCTCCAGCAAACCTGGAGGGAAGCAATATGATGATAGTGGACAGGGTTTCACACCAACATTTTAAGGCTTCAGTCCTGCCGGACTAGTGCTTCTTTACGTTTACTAGTCCATATGCGATTATATGAGTCTTACAATAAGTTTTGTTACAATTAATTGAAATATAAATATTACAATGTACCTTTTACACTTTTTTGAAATAAACAAAGCAATTACATAAAGTGTTTTACTCCACAGATTCCTTGAAATCTCGCTATTAGGAAGTACGATCGTATTCCCGATCTTGTTCTCTTTTCTTTATACATTACATCCAAAATGTCTAACATCTTTCTTTTATGTGTCATACTAAATCATGATCGCTAAAACCTTTTTAATATCAATCAGTTGAAAAATTAAGCGCTGAATTGACTTGGATTTATTTAGCTAACTACCTGCCAAAAATCTAGAAAGCCATGCAGGGTTTTCCAGTAAAAGATGTAAAGAATAGAACATTGGTAATTTAATCATTTTGTTTTCCAGAAATTTTTATTGGTCCAATCGGACTTATTGGCCTTAGATTTTAATTGTCTGAATGAAAATGTATTTGTCTGAGACAAACGGACTAACGCTAGTGTCGAACCCTCAAGGACCTTCAGATATTCTGAGGCCTTCAGATATCCAGACACTTTAGCTACAATACATTTTTGGGGGGAATATTTATCATTATTTTTACTCATTCACAGGAATTTTGCTTTCCAAAACAAGATAGTCTTATCCTCCAACAATTTCAACTTTACTCTGTATTTTGGTTCATTTATAAATCCAAATGGTAATGGCCAGATTTCATTTTGTGCTTAGGTTAGAAAGACAGAAATTCCAATTTTGTGTCCCATCAAATATGAATTCTGTTCCATACACAGTTACTCTTGACATCAAAAAGTTACAGCAAAATGCAGTCCTTTGCTAAAGATATTTCATACAGTGGATAACTAAAGATATATTGGTTTTGTATATAGTGAACTTCTTCAAATAGGCTAAATATTAAAGCCAGGCTATAGTAGATATGTAATTATGTAGTTGGAGCTCGTTAACGTGACTCATTACGTTCGCTTAATGGACTGAAAAAAATGTCACTCAAACTCAAAAGCTTTGCTTCCTTCTACTTTCATTTTCCAGTAAGTCAACCTCTACATTTATGTTGTAAATGCCTGGATTATAATTTTGAAGAAAGTAAATACAGTTGAACTTCGGTATCTCGAATACAATGGATATGTCGAAGTGACTTGGAAGTCTAAAACACTTATTATTTATGTATTTTACCCTCGGTATCTAGAATAATCGGATAAGGAGTTCGAGATAACGAGGTTTGACTGTACCTACTACTCGGTAATTCTCCACTGTTATTAGGGAAAAACAAGACATTTATGGATGGAGAAAAAATTCATTTCTAATGGGTATACCTAAACATTACTGGTTGCAAGATAACACAATAAAAATTTACTTTGGTGGGTTGAGCTGGAGGGACTACGTTATGGTCCATCATTGCTCCTAATGTAGATGTACTACTGGCAATAGCTGTTTTGGCCTCAGGCTCTGACCCTGAAGCAGTGGTTGAGACATTTGCAGGGGATGGAGCGTTGACTTCTGAAGAGATGGGTGCAAATACTGTTGTTGATGTCAGAGAGTTTGGAGTACTTGAGGAGGCTTGCTGGACTGAAGTAGTAACAGCTGACTTTATATTGCGTGGTGTGGACACTTTGATTTTAGGAGTTTTTTTAGGAGGTGCACTTAATTCTTTTTCCTAAAATGAAAAAATTTATTCCTTAATGTCTTTTCAAATTCAAATTCCAAACAAAAATATACTGTCATGCATAAAGAAACAGCAAAAAGAAGCAATTTTTTTTTTTTTACCTCGGGTGGCATTTGTGCAACTTTCTGCAGGAAAAGCTTCTCTAACACCTGAGCCATTAGTACAATGTCCTGAAATTAAAGCAATTTATGTGCACTGGTTTCATACTAGCAGTGAATGATCTTTTTTTTAACCAATTTGTCCTATTTAACTGAAATGAACTGTACCTCTTTCTTCCCAAGCCCTTAATGGTACATTTCTACACAATGTGCAATTTGGCAATTACACAACATACCTCTTTCGGATTGTTGTAAATGTAACAATTTGTGAACATCTGATTAAAGTCTTGTATGCATTCAGTTGCTGAGTAGTAGTAGTTCGTTTCTAGTCTTTCTTTTATTGTTCCCAAATCCATTGGTTGCTTAATTATGTCATAATAATCCTGCAAAATATTGAAGTGTTTATTCCGATATGGCAGAAAAGAGGTCAATGAGCTTATTAAAATAGTTTCACAAAATGGTTTTGACATGCAGATCCTCAAATGAGATTACCTCTAAGAATGGTGCAGTTACATACACTACTATGATATGCAATGCAAAGCTTCTGCAGAAAATCAAAGTAAATCTACTTTTCCTTTCAATATGCTTGTGATGAGTATCAATTTAAAATAAACAAGAGATGTTTGTGAAACACTAACACCCCCCCCCCCCCCCCAACTGGGAATTTTTCTAAGTCCAAGGGTCATAACTGTGTCAAAAATTGCTCGATCGTACCCAAAACAGAACTTCACCTAGATGTTCTTATGATAAATCTGTAAACCAAATTTCATTTCAGTATGTGCAACCTCTGCAAAGAAAATGAATGGAAACTACAAATAATTGGAATTTTCCTTAGTCCAAGGGGCATAACTCATGTCAAAAATTGCTCCATTGGACCCCAAACAGAAGTTGACCTAGATATTCTTACGATAAATCTGTACACCAAATTTCAATTCAGTATGTGCAACCTCTGCAAAGAAAATGAACAGAAACTGTTGGTAACCGAAAGACAGCAGCAAAGCAATGTGCCCTCCCTCCTTCAAAGGGGGGGCATAGTAAATAAATAGATCTGGACACCAATTATGACAAGTCACATGGTATTTAACTTACTGGCAAATTAAGAATTTTTATGTCAACAGGCTTGTGAAAAGGCCAGGCATACTGATGTTTCCATACAGCTTTAAGAACTGTTTTCTGTAAATACTGGAGCTGATTTGTTTTGCGTCCTTTAGGGCGATCGCTTGGCTTTGACTGTTCACCAGTAGGACAAGAGGGGGATGGAGAAACATCATCGTTACCATCCGAGTCCTCATTCTGGGAATAGAGTGCTATAGATTATTCTGTAATCTTTTAACTAGAAATCAAGAATGTTTTCTTTTCAGAAGTGATAAAAATTGACAGATACCTCATTCTCAATCACTCACCATTTTGAGGGACTCTGAATCGCTGGGGAAATTATATTCATTTGTGGAATTCTGCATAACTGGACTCTGTTGCACAGAGTCGCCACTAGCCCTTCAATACATACAAAATTCAAAATTAACATACATTTAATAAATGAGAGGACTGGGAAAGTTTACAAGCATCTTGCAGAAAATCACCCATTCAAACCCAATGCCTGGAGTTAAATTTTTCTGAAGTCAGATTAAGGCCTGAAAAACAAATAAGTTTGTTTCCTGTAACCCGACTGACCCTTTCAAATTACCCTCGAGCGGATTTTTTTTTCTGCCAAATCTTCGTTTCCTCTTTGGTTTGATCAATAAGCTGATTCCATTTATTCAAAAAATATTAATTGCAGCTTTATTTGAGATATAAAATATGTCATCCTAGTCAACAGTTACCTTAAATATAAAGAGTAATCATTATTGTAATAACAATTTCCACCCACAACTTTTTGAAGTTCGTTTTCTGCCGCTAGGCAGCCATTTTGGGTGTCCACTTTAAATATAACACCTGGTTAATTCAGTCCGGGGATGTTTGACCCTATTATCTCTCAGCAAAAAAAAAAAAAAAAATTCCGACCTACCGACCCTCGATTTTTTGGGAATGTTACAGGAAACAAACATAATTTTTTTTAAGCCTAAACAAATAAAATATACAAAGTCCACGGTATTTGCCTAGCATAGCTGCATTACAAACAAGTAAAAAATTAACACAAATTTTACAGAATTTTCAAATCCTCTCTTTTATTGTAAATTATTACTGCAGATGCAAATATTCAGGACTCCCAATTGCCTCTGATATGAGCAGCTGAATGACCCAGTTTCCCATGCAAAGCTGGTAAATTTTCCTCAAGCGATGTTATCCCCCCATCCCAAAAAAACTTGGTATGATGAACAAGACGGAGAACCAAGATTACTTTTTAAGAGAAAAAAATGCTTTCACATAGATTTAAAGCTATATCATTTTATGTGCTACATCTACACTTGCTCTTATATGTCTAAAATTTACCATTAAAAATTATAAACATTCAACCTAGATCTTCCTTGCTATACCTCACCAGAAATTACCTTTTCAAATCCTGAAAATTGGCTCCCCCCCCCCCCCCTTTTCATTGATCCTCTTGATGTTTATGTTTCATAAAAAGTTGTACAAATTCAACATTGCAAGAATTTTTATCATTTAAAAAATGCATACCTTGTCATATCTGCTTGCATAGTCGTCCCAGTCATCAAAGTATATCTGGATCAAGGAACGTTCTTTTCCCTGCGGGAAACCTGAATTCCCCGCACATCCCACGCCACATTCGGTCACAACATGGCAAGATGAGAAAACAAATTGATTTCTATCTGAAAAGATAAATAAACAAGTATTTTTGTTATGTAGAATAAACACATATTTTTGTTTTGTAGAATTCCAAGTTATTGGAAATATTTTAAAGAAATACATGCTATATAAACCCTGATTTTTTATGTGAAATAAAAATGATAAAATGGTTTGAGAAACATGATGTGTAATGAAAAAATAATATTTTCCACAAAGTTTTACTAAATAAGTCATCGTAATTATAAAACAATCAAACGATCTGCAATTAAAAATTCAGTCTTTACATTAATATTGGTGAAGGATGCATAAACAGTATATAGACATGCATGTCCGCAGGAAATCATAGGCGACGAGGTGTTGCATTTTGACTACGACTGTGAATGAAAGGTTAGGTTAATATCTGTCATAACATAGTAGAGGGTTAATACCGGTTGCTTTAAAAGTATCTTTAAGTGTTGGACGTTTGCCATTCATGTCAAAAGTTATTTGTATACCAACAGCCTACCTCGTTTTCTTGACACTATTATTGTTTATCAGTCTAAAAGTAGCGACGGTGTTACGTGATGCAGGGTTCTCATTAACGCAAGAATCTGCGTCCTAGACGCAGCAAAATTACTTGGGACGCAAGGTTCTTAAAAACGATGCGTCCGCGGACTCATGATCGGACGCGTCCTCGTTAGCGAGAAAATTCGGGTGATTTCGAAAACGGGGAATTTAGATGTTAGGATTTGCCAAAGAAATATTTAATCGAAACCTTCCTGTAACTATCATAAAGTTTATCCAAGAAACAACTTTTCTTATACTTACTTCTCTTTTTTTAAAACAGGGATTGATCATAAGATATTTCATGTTTATTAGTCCATAGTCATAATAGTGTTGCATGCCAAACTCCGACAGCTGTAAACACACTGCAGCTTTTTTTTTAAAAACACTTTTGAATCTTGAGTGTTATCTACATGTAGAAACCATAATTACTGCTTGTATACACAATGCGGCTTGATTATCTCGTGAATTTCACCCAGTGCAGACGACCGACAGGATTAGTTACGCTTCATGGCACATGACACCTGTGATTGTATACAGTCAACTTCTGGATACTAATTGATTATGCAACAGTTAATTTTAGCTTTATAAACACCAAGTTATATTTATGGCAATTGATTACGCGTGCATTTTAGAATATAGCTTGAATGCATTACCAGTTTATATACTTGAATATGTTTATACTGCGTAAACAAACTGATAAAATGATAAAGATAATTTTCATTGATGTTTGGATGGAAGGATACTGCAATAATTTAGTTGGGACTCAACATAATTTTTCTGGGACGCATCAAATTTAGCTGGGACGCAACCTTCTCAGAAACCTTGAGTCCTGGGACTCAAGTTAGAAAAATCCTAGTGAGAACCCTGGTGATGCCTTAATTTAAAAAGAGACATTACTTTCCTAGCAGGAAAATAATTATAATTTGACAACTATATAACGCATTCATTTCTAATGTGTAATTTACAGTATTTTCGCAAATTTTATTGGTAAACATAATAAATTTCCAACTTTATTCTTAACTGACGCAAGTTATAGCATGTAAAACTTTAACAACTTAAAAATTGTGTTGTTTTTCCTTCTCCAACCAGCCAAGTAAAAAAGCTGCAACCCGAAATTTTTTATTGCAATTTCTGAAAATTGTTACTTTCATTTTCTAATCTTTCTGCAATATTACTTGGAGGTTGATTGAAATTTGGGATGGGTATCACCAAAACTTGTATAGCAATACCAGTGTTTTTTTTTCAGTACTTTGGGACTGGGGGCTGGGGCCCTCAGAATTGGGAATTTCAGTGTCAATTAGTCTAAATTGGGAATCTCCCAGAAAACCCAGTCACTTAAAAAGCATTGTCAAAAAGCTGTGTTTTTGTCTTTGTATTAGTTTAACAAACAATTGTTATAACAAATCAAGACTATTCTTGGTATGAATTATCTAATTACTTGCATCAAGAACAATCGTGGTATGAATTATCTAATTATGAAGAAATCCAACATGGCTGAACAACAAAACCTGCCCGAACGTCACTGAAAAACGTGCAATAAACAAACTGAATTTGATCACATATTTTGTAAGTTTTTCTTTGGGAAAACTTCCACTACATTTTGGGAAAATACAGGCATATTTTCAATTGGGACTGGGGCCAAATTTCGGCCCCAAATCAGCCCTAAAAAAATCACTGAATACATATCACGAATTTTTCCAGAAGTATCAGGATAATATTTTTTAATGCAATTTTTACTATAATTTTAAATGCATTTCCATAGTTTTTCTTATAAATTTTATTTTTATCAATATATTGCTAAAGCATGTTTGAATGCTAGGATGCCTTTGTTTTACTGTTGTACACTTCCAGTAATTGTAATGCAAAAGTTTAAACAACAAAATTAATTATTCCAACATTAACTACTATGTACTTGATAACACCATCTTAGTCTCCATATCACAATATAAATCCTGTTTCCTGCCTATAATGACATCATCCTTTGTTATTCTGGGATTCCCCCTCAGGCTCAACCCCCCTGTAGGGGACGAACCCAAACACCCTTCTGCGTTTTTAATGCCCCCTGCTATTTTCAATTCTTTGGAACAACCCCGACGTTGCATTACTAATCACAAAAATTATGGGTGTCCAATTTCATTGGTTCATCAGCATATAATATTCAAGATACAAAAAATATTTATCAAAAGGTATATTACCAGAACCATTGTAAAACTTACTGAATACATCCAAACACATATAACCATATAGCACACATTAATTTCCAGTCCAATTTATCAATCATTACATCTACAATATATCTCAATATTTTGCAACATTTAAAATAAAATATTGCAACATATCACAATATGGTTATCCCTCTTTAAGGCTATCAACTCTTCTTAAAAAAGACAACATAATTCTCTTAAGGCTATTCAAGGGATCATACAACAAAACAGCTGAGCATTTTTTATGAAACTTCCTGCTTCAAGCAATTCCAAAGCTATAGATAACACATTCTTTGCGGAACACATATTTGTTCACAGAACTTGCTCCTTTGCTAGGTTTGCATGACACATAAATTCCCATGAAATTATCCATTACAATGTCTAAATCTTGACTCTATTTCTGCTTTAGTTCCAACCAAAATAAAGCAATTTCAGTTTAAAAACAATGGAGCTTAAGTCTAAAAGTTGTTAAATATTGATTTATCTACTGGTTACTACTTCCTTGTCAAATTAAATTGCCAATTGTTTTTCAAATATCAATTTCTTTAATGTCCAATTTTGAAGATGCCTCGCAATTATATCAGAATTTTTTTCCTGTGCCAACAGGTGCTGCTTAATTTTTAAGATGAAAAATTCCTAATGCAACTTCCAATAAACAGGTCACAATGACACTGTACATAATTGACGACTGTAAAACCATGAGAGCACCAGATACTGATTTGCAAAGCAATGAATACTTGTTTATTCTTTAAAACATTGATTAGTAGTTTCATTTAAAATAAATGTCCTTTTTATATGAGATGAAAGTCACCTTTTGTTTTACTTCAAAGCTATTTTTCAAAATTAAATGTGTATCACTGTATGGGGTACTATACCAAATGGTAAGTAGGGAAGGGGGGACACCCTACAGAACTGGTGTACCATTATCAACTTAAGTTCCATTCAATAAAATGTACACTAACAAAGAACCACAAAGTTGAATGTACAACTTTCATCACCTGCGAACTTTCAAGTACAAACTAACTTTGATCTAAAGAAATCTTCCTTCGTAAAAAATGTTTATACAAGCATCACCCACATCATCCTTGAAGTTAAAATATGCTGAAGACCTACCACTTCAAGTTGGATTAAGATTATAGGATCATTTTCATACAAAATTCTACAACAATTTCTATGACCATGATGACATGCTTTAAGAAACGCTGAATTTAAAGAAACATGGCAATTTTCAGGTGACACTGACTCACTTGAAGCCATTTTGTTCACGTGCTTCCGGATACATACATAATGGCGCTTTTCCATGGAAGCGTCCTTTAGGAGTTTACAATCGGACCATCCAGTGTAATGATAATAAACAAGTCCTTGTAAACAATGGAAAACACAATAGGAAAATTAGACAATTTCCACGTCCATTTTCATTACTTTGAGTTCAAAGTCTAGGCACCAAAGACGTAGTACCGAAATTCGATCTACTTATTAACCGACGCGGTGAACAACAAGTACTTTTCTAATCGCCTAATACAACTTAAAAGAAGCAGTAAAACATCTACATTAAAACCATTCATATACTGCATTAACCAAGCGCCAAATGAACAGCTATAAACGATGCAAATCCGATGCAATTTGTGTTCGTCGCTGTCGCTACAATGGCGGACATAAAAGTTGTTTATTTTCCCCAACTTTGTAGACATTTTATAATGCTCGTTGACCCTCTTAACAAAAAATTTACATTAAGTACCCTGAACTGCAGATAGATGTGTACTGCTGAACCTGTTGCAATGTCGGATGGTTCTTCAGGTCCATTCTATCCACATGATTCAGTAGGGCATCTTTATATTCATCTCATTCATGAACGACCATCTCGGTCAAATGAAATGCTTATATACCTTCTCTACGAAATCGAAGATTTTGATTGGTCAATTTGTGTCACATGACTTTAAGAAGAATTAAAATAAGACCATTTCTTGAATTCCCTTTGTATATTTCATTCCAATAACATTCATACACGACAAGTAAACTTATCAAGAAGTTTACAAAGTAATTTTTAGCAAGTAAGCCATCTACAAGGCAACATTTTGACTAGACGTCAGGAACACAAATGATTCCCTGCGTACGTTGATCAAGGGATTGAAAACTGATTGGCCACTTCAGTCATGTGATCTTGTGATTGCGAAAAGGACATATTTATTTTTGATGAAATGCCAAATCAACTTTGAAAAAAATATTTTTATATTTAAAAAACAAACATTGAGCGATAAAATATGATAACTAGAAAAAAAGAAGGAAAAAATAAAAGCTTATTAAATTATGCGCCGAATTTAGAAATGACGCATGCGCAAAGCAAATGTATACACATGGGCCGGGGAGAACCAACTTTTAAGCTCATAAAATTCATTTTTCAAAGACTTTAGACCCATAAGAAGTCAAAGGTTTGTGATATAGCTGTTAAATTATCTGCAACAGCTTAGTGATTTTTATATATGTACATATGGGGTTTCCATTTTGGCCAATGTCGACTATGTAGAACTTATAGCTTTCCTGATTTCCTCTGTTCTCTATTGACATTAAAATATTTCCTATAAACACAGAAAGTAGAGATCTGTGAAGGAAGCTTAGAAATCGTAACACAGGTGCTAGAAATTGTAACACGGAGAAACTTTTGCTGCGAGTTTTTACCTTCAAGTTGAAGCTATAGTTTACTTCTCTGTCAATTTCCCATTTAGTACTAACCGGCCAGCATTAATAAATAGTGATTTTTCAGATTTTAAAGATGTCTGCTGATAGTGGTGCAAAACCCCCAGAAGCCACAGAGACAAAACCTGTATTGACCCCCACAACCACCACCCCTGCCAGCACAGTGACCACAACACAGAGTTCTACCTTATCAGTCACCACCCCAAAGTCCAGCTCACAACCTCTGGTAGAGTGTTAGCATGTTAGATCTATATCAATCCAATAACTAGAATGTGGCACTTTACCAGGTCTGGGCGGCCTCCGTTTTTGGAGGATAGCTAAATTCAATATGGCGGCCAAAATTTTTACCATATATGGAAACCCCGTTGCATTGTGGGATAGTTTATCCTCCGATTTCAGAGGATAACACAGGTAATTTCAAACACCTCGTGCCTACCTTTAATCAAAAAGTGCAAGCACCAGAGTACATGCAAATAAAAGTTCAAACATTGAACTATCGATTGTATGTGGCGATTTGAGATTCTATGTCTAGATATTTTGCAATTTATTTTCAAAGTTAGCACTTTTTGCGCTCCATTATTACTGAATATTTCTTGTTATTTTGTTTTATTTTTTATGATTTTTCTCTATTTATACAAATAAAAGAGGACTTTAATATTTCTTTTATATTTTCTTTTAATTCAAAAAAAGGAAACACAAAATGAAACGCATTTTAAGCGTATTTAAAACGCAAAATATACTCTGCCTTATAATTTAAGCAAATAAAAGTATAAATGGATTGAATGAATAATTATAAAAATAAATAAATAATTTGAATAGCATAAGTAAATAAGATAAATAATTTGACATGTTTACTAGGAAATTAACATATATTCATACAGCCATGTGTATACATAAACAAATAAAATATTAAAAGTGATGTGCTAAAGAATTATTAAATGAAAGAAATAATACATGATTAAACTTAATTTTTCAAAAAAAATTGTTCATCAAAATTTCTAAACTGCTTATCACATAATTACAGTACTGGAAAATCAGCGTGGTTATAATTAACCCCAGTCGCAGGCAGGTGAAAGCAATATTTGTTTTCCAAGCTGTATACCGAATAACTGATTGACGGCAATTACAAAAATATAGATATATTGATTTAATATCTGGAATTATCCATCATCATAGGAAATTGTACCTTTTATTATGTTCCCCAAACGAAGTTTGGGAACATATTGTTTTTACTCTGTTTCTTATTATTATTAAGTCTTCCGTTCACAACGGAAGACTTATAGTGATTGTATTGTTTCTTTTTATTATTATTATTATTATTCCTCCCAAATTTTGTGAGCGCGATTACTCAGAGATGGTTGGATAGATTTTCACAATTTTTCACATGATAGTAGGCTGATATATGAAGTTTATATAAAATTCCGTTTTTTGAAAAATTCACTTCCGGTCCGAAGTTACGGCCGAATTTCCAATTTTTAAATGGACTTTTGTCCGGAATTTTTCTCGTAAACGGTTTGAGGTAAAGATGTGAAATTTACAGGGATATTAGATCATGACATTTTCTTTGTTTCGAAGTTGTTTTCGTGTGTTTCCGGTACTTCCTGTCCGAACCGGAAGTGAACTTGTGTTTGGTCAATTTTCAACTTTTTTGTTTTTTAATATTTTTTCAAGATATTATTATGTATAACAGAGGTTATTCTACAAATACTAAATATATAATTTGTTTTGAAATCAGATTCCACATTTTGCAGATTTTCGGTACCCTCATTTTCCCTATTTGCCTAGTGTGTAGACAATGGGCAAAGAAAGATAACTCTGACTTGTAAGTGAGAATAGAACTTTCGAGATAAAGGCGGAAATAGTATCGATGACGTCTGAGACATATACACTCTTCATATCAAAATATTTAGACGTTCTATATTCACTCTTCAAAATTTAAGAGTACGTTGGTTACCGCTTCCAGTGCATGTAAAGTTTGAAGTTGCCAGTGTAGTGTAAGTCTGTATTGACAGTTAATTGATTTACACATGAATATATCTAAAAAAAAATTAATATATATGCTAGGTAGCTAATTCAAGTAAATATATTATAAGCACTGAATATACATTTATAGTGATGGACAGGCATGCAGTTTTATCTATTTCGTATATTAAGTTCAGAATACGATAGTTATAAGCCTTCTATAATGCAGACGATTTATTATTCTCTATGATTTGAATGCGAAATTATCCCGATTTCCAAGTTTTACTTTCGATATTAAAAAATATTACATACATTCAAAAAAGGAATTAAGCGATAGAAAATTGTAATACAGTACTGTTTTAAAGCCTTTATAAATAAATTGATATCTGCCACTGAAAAGAAAGAAAATCAATCTATATATTAGATTTGGTTTGATAAAAGGTTAAGTTATTTATGACACATGATCTATACTCTATATACCCAAGGAATTATAAAAGATGTGAAAAGGCGATTCTTGGTTTCTTGTGAAATACTCAAAGAGTTAAAGAGTGTGTGAAATAATGATAAAAATGATAAAAAAAATTGTACAGGTCTGTTAATATGTGGGATAAGTATATCTGAATGAACACAATTTTATGCAATGATATATAATCATGTACATGCAACTGACGTCCGTACTTTTCCTTATAATTCATAAAATATAAAATTATCTAATTCCTTTGAAGCCCCCCCCCCCCCCTTTCTTGATTAATATTTGGAGACGTTCGTGCAGCTAGGCATTTGAATTATATATTTGTTTTAGATTTAAATCTGGAACATGTGAATAACATTACCATTTACATGTATACAGAATTTCATATTCTATAATTATGAAATGTTCAATTTACATGTCTGAGAGAGAGAGAGAGAGAGAGGAGAGATTCCCTCTTAATCCCGATCCAGACCAAAAATTAGTTCTATATCGGTCACACCCATTCTTTATTAGATGTTTTCTGATTTCATAGTCAGTCATGGTCACATCCTGTATATTTTTCAGCTTAAAAAGTATCACATGAAGTGCACGTGTGTTGACCTGTCAATCAAAATCACTTGACGCTGTATGCACTGCAATTAAGTAGCCCGAGTTCGAAATGATCTTGAAGTATGATCTTTAAGTAAATTTGATGCAATAAACTTGTGAAAGAATAGAATAAAATAAAAAAATAAAATATCTCGGTATTATGAACTTCGATTGTGGGACGTGGAGACCGGTCCTTTGGATGAGATCGTATAAATCGAGGTCCCTTGTCGCAGAAGGTGCTGGCATAAAAAAGATTCCTCACTGCTCAATTGCGATAAGTGCCAAAGTATAGGACAAAAATTTGCAGTCTCCACCGGCGAGTGGTGGCATCTCCATGTGAGTGAAAAATTCTGGAGAGAGACGTTAAACAACATACGTATAATCAATCAATCAATCGATTGCTGAAGAATTACTGTAATTGAATAATCTGTCTTATAGGTATGCTGTCAAATCTTGATATTATAACTTTACAAAACTCAGTGACTTTACGTTTAATGTGATACTAACTTAATTCATTATATTTTTTATAACACCATCACAATTATGCCAAAACATATACACAGTGAAGTTTATGATAGTACGGTGTTCGTTCGTCTGTTTGTTTGTCTTAGAAATGATTGCAAACAATTTTTTTTAAAAATTGCAAATGAAATACATATATCTCTTATAGGTGCAAAATGTATTATACAAGATTGATAATGAAAATCAAAGTACCTTAAGTACTGAAAGGACTTTTTTCCAGTTATTCTTTTCTTTCACAGTAAATATGATATGTATGTTTTTTACACAGAAAAAAGCAAATTCTTACAGATTTAGAAGAACGGAAGACTTTTTTGTTGCCATGGCAACAAGAGTCTAGTTATTATTAAGTCTTCCGTTCACAACGGAAGACTTATAGTGATTGTATTGTTTCTTTTTATTATTAAGTCTTCCGTTCACAACGGAAGACTTATAGTGATTGTATTGTTTCTTTTTATTATTATTATTATTATTATTATTCCTCCCAAATTTTGTGAGCGCGATTACTCAGAGATGGTTGGATAGATTTTCACAATTTTTCACATGATAGTAGGCTGATATATGAAGTTTATATAAAATTCCGTTTTTTGAAAAATTCACTTCCGGTCCGAAGTTACGGCCGAATTTCCACTTTTTAAATGGACTTTTGTCCGGAATTTTTCTGGGAAACGGTTTGAGGTAAAGATGTGAAATTTACAGGAGTATTAGATCATGACATTCTCTTTGTTTCGAAGTTGTTTTCGTGTGTTTCCGGTACTTCCTGTCCGAACCGGAAGTGAACTTGTGTTTGGTCAATTTTCAACTTTTTTGTTTTTTAATATTTTTTCAAGATATTATTATGTATAACAGAGGTTATTCTACAAATATTAAATATATAATTTGTTTTGAAATCAGATTCCACATTTTGCAGATTTTCGGTACCCTCATTTTCCCTATTTACCTAGTGTGTAGACAATGGGCAAAGAAAGATAACTCTGACTTGTAAGTGAGAATAGAACTTTCGAGATAAAGGCGGAAATAGTATCGATGACGTAAGAGACATATACACTCTCCATATCAAAATATTTAGACGTTCCATATTCACTCTTCTAAATATAAGAGTACGTTGGTTACCACTTCCAATGCATGTATAGTTTAAAGTTGCCAGTGTAGTGTAAGTCTGTATTGACAGTTAATTTATTTACACATGAATATATCTAAAAAAAAAAATTAATATATATGCTAGGTACCTAATTCAAGTAAATATATTATAAGCACTGAGTATACATTTATAGTGATGGACAGGAATGCAGTTTTATTTATCTCGTATAGTAAGTTCAGAATACGATAGTTATAAGCCTTCTATAA
The DNA here is from genome assembly GCF_033153115.1 of Saccostrea echinata. Taxonomy (NCBI): domain Eukaryota; kingdom Metazoa; phylum Mollusca; class Bivalvia; order Ostreida; family Ostreidae; genus Saccostrea; species Saccostrea echinata. The sequence goes on along the minus strand of NW_026889779.1, from coordinate 6,000,645 downwards.
TGCAGACGATTTATTATTCTCTATGATTTGAATGCGAAATTATCCCGATTTCCGAGTTTTATTTTCGATATTAAAAAAAATATTACATACACTCAAAAAGGAATTGAGCGATAGAAAATTGTAATACAGTACTGTTTTAAAGCCTTTATAAATAAATTGATATCTGCCACTTAAAAGAAAGAAAATCAATCTGTAGATTAGATTTTGTTATTACATGTAAATTTGATAAAAAGTTAAATTATTTATGACACATGATCTATATTCTATATACCCAAGGAATTATAAAAGTTGTGAAAAGACGATTCTTGGGCATGGATTCTTGTGAAATACTCAAAGAGTTAAAAAAAATATGTGAAAACGCGATTCTGTGTGAAATAATGGTACGCTATATGTTTCTTTTGAAAAAAAAAACCATGATAAAAAAATTGCACAGGTCTGTTGATATGTGAGATAAGTATACCTGAATGAACACAATTTTATGCAATGATATATAATTATGTACATGCAACTGACGTCCGTACTTTTCCTTATAATTCATAAAACATAAAACTATCTAATCCCTTTGAAGACTCCCCCCCCCCCCCACCCCCACCCCACCCCCGTCTTGATTAATATTTGGAGACGTTCGTGCAGCTAGGCATTTGAATTATATATTCGTTTTAGATTTAAATCTGTAACATGTGAATATAATTACCATTTACATGTATACAGAATTTCATATTCTATAATGGTAGATTTGTCATTATGAAATGTTCAATTTACGTCTGAGAGAGAGAGGGGGGAGAGAGAGAGATTCCCTCTTAATCCCGATCCTCCTATCCATTTACACAGAGCAAAAATTAGTTCTATATCGGTCACACCCATTCTTAATTAAATGTTTTCTGATTTCATAGTCAGTCATGGTCACATCCTGTATATTTTTCAGCTTAAAAAGTATCACACGAAGTGCACCTGTGTTGACCTGTCAATCAAAATCACTTGACGCTGTATGCACTGCAATTACGTAGCCTGAGTTCGAAATGATCTTGAAGTATGATCTTAAGTAAATCTGATGCAACAAACTTGTGAAAAAATAGAATAAAATAAAAAATAAAATATCTCGGTATTATGAACTTCGATTGTGGGACGTGGAGACCGGTCCTTTGGATGAGATCGTATAAATCGAGGTCCCTTTTTGCAGAAGGTGCTGGCATAAAAAAGATTCCCCTCTGCTCAATTGCGATAAGTGCCAAAGTATGGGACAAAAATTTGCAGTCTCCACCGGCGAGTGGTGGCGTCTCCATGTGAGTGAAAAATTCTGGAGGGGGACGTTAAACAACATACGTATAATCAATCAATCGATTGCTGAAGAATTACTGTAATTGAATAATCTGTCTTATAGGTCTGCTGTCAAATCTTGATATTATAACTTTACAAAACTCAGATACTTTAGGTTAATGTGATACTAACTTAATTCATTATATTTTTTTATAACACCATACACAATTATGCCAAAACATACACACTGTGAAGTTTATGATAGTACGGTGTTCGTCTGTTTGTTTGTCTTAGAAATGATTGCAAACAATTTTTTTTTTAATTGCTAATGATATATTACGTATATCTCTTATAGGTGCCAAATGCATTATACAAGATTGATAATGAAAATCAAAGTACCTTAAGTACTGAAAGGACTTTTTTTCCAGTTATTTTTTTCTTTCACAGTAAATATGATATGTATGTTTTTTACACAGAAAAAAGCAAATTCTTACAGATTTAGAAGAACGGAAGACTTTTTTGTTGCCATGGCAACAAGAGTCTAGTTATTATTATTATTATTATTCCTCCCAAATTTTGTGAGCGCGATTACTCAGAGATGGTTGGATAGATTTTCACAATTTTTCACATGATAGTAGGCTGATATATGAAGTTTATATAAAATTCCGTTTTTTGAAAAATTCACTTCCGGTCCAAAGTTACGGCCGAATTTCCAATTTTTAAATGGACTTTTGTCCGGAATTTTTCTCGAAAACGGTTTGAGGTAAAGATGTGAAATTTACAGGAGTATTAGATCATGACATTCTCTTTGTTTCGAAGTAGTTTTCGTGTGTTTCCGGTACTTCCTGTCCGAACCGGAAGTGAATTTGTGTTTGGTCAATTTTCAACTTTTTTGTTTTTTAATATTTTTTCAAGATATTATTATGTATAACAGAGGTTATTCTACAAATACTAAATATATAATTTGTTTTGAAATCAGATTCCACATTTTGCAGATTTTCGGTACCGTCATTTTTCCTATTTACCAAGTGTGTAAACAATGGGCAAAGAAAGATAACTCTGACTTGTAAGTGAGAATAGAACTTTCGAGATAAAGGCGGAAATAGTATCGATGACGTCTGAGACATATACACTCTCCATATCAAAATATTTAGACGTTCCATATTTACTCTTCTAAATGTAAGACTACGTTGGTTACCGCTTCCAGTGCATGTATAGTTTAAAGTTGCCAGTGTAGTGTAAGTCTGTATTGACAGTTAATTGATTTACACATGAATATATCTAAAAAAAAAATAATATATATGCCAGGTACCTAATTCAAGTAAATATATGATAAGCACTGAATATACATTTATAGTGATGGACAGGCATGCAATTTTATCTATCTCGTATAGTAAGTTCAGAATACGATAGTTATAAGCCTTCTATAATGCAGACGATTTATTATTCTCTATGATTTGATTGCGAAATTATCCCGATTTCCGAGTTTTATTTTCGATATTAAAAAATATTACATACACTCTAAAAGGAATTAAGCGATAGAAAATTGTAATACAGTACTGTTTTAAAGCCTTTATAAATAAATTGATATCTGCCACTTAAAAGAAAGAAAATCAATCTATAGATTAGATTTGGTTATTACATGTATATTTGATAAAAAGTTAAATTATTTATGACACATGATCTATACTCTATATACCCAAGGAATTATAAAAGATGTGAAAAGACGATTCTTGGATTCTCGTGAAATACTCAAAGAGTTAAAAAAAATATGTGAAAACGCGATTCTGTGTGAAATAATGGTACGCTATATGTTTCTTTTGAAAAAAAAACATGAAAAAAAAATTGCACAGGTCTGTTGATATGTGGGATAAGTATACCTGAAAGAACACAATTTTATGCAATGATATATAATTATGTTCATGCAACTGACGTCCGTACTTTTCCTTATAATTCATAAAACATAAAACTATCTAATTCCTTTTAAGCCCCCCCCCCTCCCCCCGTCTTGATTAATATTTGGAGACATTCGTGCAGCTAGGCATTTGAATTATATATTCGTTTTAGATTTAAATCTGGAACATGTGAATATAATTACCATTTACATGTATACAGAATTTCATATTCTATAATGGTAGATTTGTCATTATGAAATGTTCAATTTACGTCTGAGAGAGAGAGAGAGGGGGGGAGAGAGAGATTCCCTCTTGATCCTCCTATCCATTTACATAGACCAAAAATTAGTTCTATATCGGTCACACCTATTCTTTATTAAATGTTTTCAGATTTCATAGTCAGTCATGGTCACATCCTGTATATTTTTCAGCTTAAAAAGTATCACACGAAGTGCACGTGTGTTGACCTGTCAATCAAAATCACTTGACGCTGCATGCACTGCAATTAAGTAGCCTGAGTTCGAAATGATCTTGAAGTATGATCTTTAAGTAAATCTGATGCAACAAACTTGTGAAAAAATAGAATAAAATAAAAAATAAAATATCTCGGTATTATGAACTTCGATTGTGGGACGTGGAGACCGGTCCTTTGGATGATATTGTATAAATCGAGGTCCCTTGTCGCAGAAGGTGCTGGCATAAAAAAGATTCCCCAATGCTCAATTGCGATAAGTGCCAAAGTATAGGACAAAAATTTGCAGTCTCCACCGGCGAGTGGTGGCGTCTCCATGTGAGTGAAAAATTCTGGAGAGGGACGTTAAACAACATACGTATAATCAATCAATCAATCAATCGATTGCTGAAGAATTACTGTAATTGAATAATCTGTCTTATAGGTATGATGTCAAATCTTGATATTATAACTTTACAAGACTCAGTGACTTTACGTTTAATGTGATACTAACTTAATTCATTATATTTTTTATAACACCAACACAATTATGCTAAAAGATACACACAGTGAAGTTTATGATAGTACGGTGTTCGTTCGTCTGTTTGTTTGTCTTAGAAATGTTTGCAAACAATTTTTTTTAATTGCTAATGATATACGTATATCTCTTATAGGTGCCAAATGTATACAAGATTGATAATGAAAATCAAAGTACCTTATGTACTGAAAGGACTTTTTACCAGTTATTTTTTTCTTTCACAGTAGATATGATATGTATGTTTTTTACACAGAAAAAAAGCAAATTCTTACAGATTTAGAAGAACGGAAGACTTTTTTGTTGCCATGGCAACAAGAGTCTAGTTAAGGTCTTCCGTCTTCACGGAAGACCTTATAGTGATTCTACTGTTTCTTATTATTATTATTATTATTATTATTATTATTCTTTTTTTTGACAAAATTTTGTGCACGCGATTTCTCGAAAAGTATTCAGTCGTTTTCAATGAAACTTTCAGGAAAAATTAGTCATTGTATGAACTTTGTTCATCACAAGGAAAATTTGGAAAATTCCATTTTGGTTCCAAGTTACGGGCAATTTCCTGATTTTAAAATGAAGTTTTGTCGCCCCTTTTTCTCAAGAATGGCTAAAGATATGAACTGGAGACTTATTGGAGAGCATAGAACGTGACTTCTAAATTTGCAGAATCGCATTTTCGTTCGTCGTCGGCACTTCCGGTCGTTTACGGAAGTGATCAAAGAAATCGTAAAATTTCAACTTTCTTTTTTTAAATCAATACTTACATCACATTATTGCATCTCTTTTGTAGTTTCGAAATATGTTGGTCCCACCGGAAACAAAAACGTCAACTTCCGGTTATAAGAGAAAAACTACATAATTTGAGTATTTTTCTTTCCCATTAATATCCTTTGTAGATAAAGTATTTGAAATGAATTTTAAATATGTTATTTAGACTGCAAATATCTAGAGTAACCTCAAATATCTTTGTAAAATTCACTTCCGGTCGCGTGTTTTCCTGTCCTCAAAATGAGAAGTTGTCTGAGCAAGATCTCGGAAACGGTGAGAGATTAAGACACCAAACTTATATGAGCAACAGACCTTAAGATGTAAGTAAAACCACTTGGGTTCAGAGCGTCAGCCGTCACTTCCGGTCGTCACAGGAAGTGATCAAAGAAATCGAAAATTTCAACAATTCTTTTTTTAATTAAAAATTGCATCACTTTATTGCATCTTTTTCTCAGATTCGAAAGATGTTGGTCCCACCGGAAATAAAAACGACAACTTCCGGTTATAAGAGAAAAACTACATAATTTGAGTATTTTTCTTTCCCATTAATATCTTCTGTAGATAAAGTATTTGAAATGAATTTTAAATATGTTATTCAGACTAAAAATGTCTAGAGTAACATCAAATATCTTTGTAAAATTCACTTCCGGTCGCGTGTTTTCCTGTCCTCAAAATGAGAAGTTGTGTGAGCAAGATCTCAGAAACGGTAAGAGATTAAGACACCAAACTTTTATGAACAACAGACCTTAAGATGTAGGCAAAACCATTTGGGTTAAGAGCGTCAGTCGTCACTTCTGGTCGTCACAGGAAGTGATCAAAGAAAACGAAAATTTCAACTTTTCTTTTTTTAATTATAAATTCCATCACTTTATTGCATCTTTTTCGTAGATTCGAAAGATGTTCGTCCCACCGGAAACAAATACGACAACTTCCGGTTAGAAGAGAAAAACTAAATAATTTGAGTTTTTTAATTTCCAGTAAATATTCTATATATATAAAGTATTTGAAATGAATTTTAAATGTGCTATTCAGAGTGCAAATGTCTAGAGTAATCTTAATTATTTTTTCAAAAATTCACTTCCGGTCGCGTGTTTTCCTGTCCTCAAAATGAGAAGTTGTCTGAGCGAGATCTCAAAAACAGGTAAAAGATTAAAACACCAAAATTTTAAGAGTAATGGACGTTGAGGGGTAGGTGAAACCATTTGGGTTAAACGCGTCAGTCGTCACTTCCGCTTGTCACAGGAAGTGATCAAAGATTACAAAAATTTTAACTTTTCTTTTTAAAATTAAAACTTACATGACTTTATTGCATCTCTTTTGCTGTTTTGAAATATGTTAGATTCCACCGGAAACAAAAACGTCAACTTCCGGTTTTAGGAGATAAACTACGTTATTCTTATATTTAACTTTCTCATAAATATCCCGTATCAATGAAGTACCTGAAATGATTTCATGCATGTTGTAGATACTGCAAATGTCTAGAGACCAGTCAGAGATTTTTATAAAATTCACTTCCGGTTGTGTGTTTACCTGTTCTCAGAATTAGAATTTAGTCCCACAATATTGTTCGGCAACAGTAAACGACTGAGGACTAAAACTTTCAGGACTGATATTCAGTCATCAGTTTATTTAAATCGTGAGAAAATCTTGCATCACCGTTACTTCCGGTCGTGAAAGGAAGTGATGTAAGAAAGTGAATGGTTAATGGTTAGCACGTTGGATTTTCATGCTAACGATTAGGGTTAAATCTCCAGAGTGTCTGAATTTCTTTTATCACTTTTTCAGCTTGACTTTTCTTTTTTATTTTCAGAATCACACGGAAGACCTCTCATTGCTCGCAATGAGTTTCTAGTTGTTATTCTTATTTTTCCTCCCATATTTTGTGCACGCGTTTTCTCAAAAACTATTCAGTGGTTTTCAGTGATTTTTTCAGGGATAATGGACATTATTATGATCTTTGTGCATTTGAGGAGAAAATTCGAAAAATCTCTTTCGGTTCCAAGTAATGGCCAATTTTCTGATTTTGAATTGGATTTTTGTCTTTCTATCTCCTCTAGAACGGCTAAAGATATGAACGTGAGACATGTCAAAGATGATAGAGCATGACTTGTAGATGTTCTGACCAATTTTTTGTGTGTCGTCGATGCTTCCGGTCACCACCGGAAGCGAATTTCACAAATGGATTTTTTCAACTTTTTTGTTTTTCATTATTTTTCTTTGATATTATTATGGTTAATAGAAACACTTCCAAAAATACTTAATATATAGTTTGTTTTAAATTTGATAAATTCAAACTCTAGATATTTGCATTTTAAAATTTGAAGCGGGGTCAAAATGGCGGCCGTCTCCGTAAACTCCGACGAGCTGGTCGTAGTTTACGGAGACAGCCGAACGTCTTGTTGAACGAAACAAGCATAAGGACCGATGAAATGTACAGGAATTATTGGATTTGGCTGATTTTGGAAATGGATAATAGGTCTTTGAAAACATAAATACTGTGACCTCCAAATGCAATAAAATTAGTAATTTGTACGGTACATAGAATATTATATATGATGATGGAAACCATTCAATGGAACAAACATTTTAAAGAAAAGAGCGAAGATTTGCTCGTGACCTTTGGCGCGAAATAATGTATTATAACACCCCTCCCTTTTCATATAGACAAATGGTCTGATACAGAAGAGCAGATAAAGATAACATGGACGTGAAATACATGTATATGGAATTGCATGGAATAAAAAGTTGAATATATATGTATAAGGAATAAAAGAAGTAAACAGTATCATCAGTTCATCAGTAATAGTTTATTTATTCTGCTGACAGTTATTGTTTATTAAACTCAATTAACGAATTCCGATGTTAATCTGCTTGCACAAAATTTGGCTAGCTAGTTCGCATTCTATAAAAAATTTATCCTCCTTGACGCTTGTTACTTCAAGCATTGATACAAAGTAAAAATCGATGATGAATGGTAAAATTGCGCTGGTGTAGTAGTTTCCATATTGAATTTCAAAGCAAGCGATCTGGGTTTATTCCGAATTATGTCTGAATTTTCTTTCTCATTTTACCTTTCACGGTAGCTTACATGGTAGAGCGCTTGCTCCGTGATCGGAAGGTCGTGAGTTCGAATCTCGGCCGCAACAGACCTAAGTCGATAAAAAATAGGTAGCAACTGTGCCTTCGCCATGCGCTCGGCACTTTGAAGTGAAAGTTGCGGGTCCTTCGGATGAGACCTTAAAAACCGAGGTCCTGTGTCACGGCAGGCGTTGGCACGATAAAGATCCCTCACTGCTCAATGGCCCTGAGTGCCGAGTAAAGGTCAAAATTTGAAGCCCTTCACCGGTGTATGGTGACGTCTCTATATGAGTGAAAAATTCTCGAATGGGACGTAAAACAACATACAATCAATCAATCAATCTCTCATTTCTTAGTTTTAATTTATGTTTTCATCTTTAGAAACGATATTGAGTGTTTTCTTCTTTGTGAATTCTGCGTTATTCTCATTTTTTAAAAGAAATCTTAAATATCCTTGCATTTTGAAAGACCCATGTAATATTTTAGGTGTCTTTACTACGAGCATATATAAATATAATTTTACATGCAAAGAATATCACATTGTAAGTTGTCTGAGCAAGATCTCAAACACGGTAAGAGATTAAGACACCAAACTTATATGAGCAACAGACCTTAAGATGTAGACAAAACCATTCGAGTTCAGAGCGTCAGCCGTCTCTTCCGGTCGTCACAGGAAGTGATCAAAGAAATCGAAAATTTCAACTTTTCTTTTTCTAATTAAAAATTACATCACTTTATTGTATCTTTTTCGCAGATTCGAAAGATGCTGGTCCCACCGGAAACAAAAACGACAACTTCCGGTTATAAGAGAAAAACTAAATAATTTGAATATTTTACGTTCCCATAAATATTCTTTATAGATGAAGTATTTAAAATGAATTTTGAATATGTTATTCAGAGTGCAAATGTCTAGTGTAACCTTAAATAGCTTCCAAAAATTCACTTCCGGTCGCGTGTTTTTCTGTCCTCAAAATGAGAAATTTTCTTGAGCGAGATCTTAAAAGCAGGTAAAATATTAAAAGACCAAACTTTTATGAGTAATAGACCTTGAGGAGTAGGCGAAACCATTTGGGTTAAACGAGTCAGTCGTCACTTCCGCTTGTCACAGGAAGTGATCAAAGAAATCACATTGGATTTTCACACTGACGATCAGGGTTAAATCTCCAGCGTCTGAATTTCTTTTATCACTTTTTCAGCTTGAATTTTCGTTTTTATTTTCAGAATCGAACGGAAGACCTCTCATTGCTCGCAATGAGTTTCTAGTTATTATTATTTTTCTTCCTGGGTACTTTTTTGTCCGTGAGTGATCTCCGAAACTATACATCCGATTGAGTTGAAACCTTTTTAGGGTTAATAGGAATGTTATGTAGATTTGCGGAACGAAGGTCATTTTGAGCGCACGTGCATGCACGTGCGTGCGCGTGCAATGAGTAAAATGACCAATATACTTGATTTGGCCATAACTTTCATGTCTTTGGATGAAATACTTTGATACTCAGAATATAAGGATATATTAATAGTGTAGACAAGATGACATGGTCAGAATGCACATGCATACACGTGCGCGCATGCGCATTGATTGAAATAACTTATACAAATGATATAGACTTAACTTGTATATTTTTTGATGAATTGCTTTGAAACTTAGAATATAAATATATATTAGAAGTGTAGACAAGATGACATGATCAGCGCGCACATGCATGCATTTGCATGCACGTGCGTGCGCGTGCAATGAGTAAAATGCCCAATATACTTGAAATAGCCATAACTTTTACATTTTTTGATGTAATGCTTTGATACTCAGAATATATAGACATATTATAAATGTAGACAAGACGACATTGTCAACATGCATATGCATGCACGTGCTCGCGCATGCAATGCTAAAATGACCAATATACTTGATATAGCTGTAACTTTTATACTTTTTGATGCAATGAGTTGATACACAAAATATGTAGATATATTTATAGTGTTGACAAGATGACACGGTCATCATGGACATGCATGCACGTGCGCGCGCGTGCAATGCGTAAAATGACAGATATACTTAATATAGCCGAATTTTTTTTATCTTTTAATGAAATTTGAATATAAAGATGTATTAAAAGTGTAGACAAATTGACATGGTCATTTTGTACATGTATGCCCGTGCGCGCTCGTGTAATGCGTGAAAAAACCCAATATACTTCATTGCCTTATTTAATGAAGCTTACAGGGAATAAGACACCAAAAGGAAGTTGGGGAGCGTTTGGGGAACATCTGTAACGGTCCCCGTTACAATTAATACTAGTATGTTCTGATTTCGAAATCAGCGTACGGTTCATAAATGCAAGAGTTGTTGTTATTTGTTTGGTTAAGAGTTAACTGCCCTTAGTTTTGAAAATTCCAGTAGGTGGCAAGACCGCTATCCTCTGTTTTCAGAGGATAAAATCTATCCTCCTAAAACAGAGGCCGCCTAGACCTGTTTACACTTAAAAATCCAGTTATGTTTTTGTCACCTTTATTTACTTAATGACACATATCATGATAGTCCATGATATTCATCAATTTAATGCAATTATTATTATATTTAAAGATATTGTTCAAAGATAATCTATAATCTTGACAACTTCCTCTTTATTTCAGAGACCTAATTACACTTTAAAGTTTACAATGGCAGGACATACAAAGGCGGTATCTTCTGTGAAATTTAGTCCCAATGGAGAATGGTTGGCAAGTTCTGGTAAATCAATGATAGCCATTAACACTAACATTAACATGAAATTTTATTCAATTGAATTTTCCCAAAGAGAGTTTTGTGCAGCATAATTTTGCATTGAATCCATCCAAATTTGTGCTTGTAGCCGCAGACAAACTGATAAAAATTTGGGGAGCTTTTGATGGAAAATTTGAAAAGACAATTGTTGGACATAAATTGGTGAGTACTTACTCATTTTAAGATGAAAGGATTGTTCTATACCTTTAAGAATACAGGCAACAGTATACTTTGTATGCAATGTTTTCAGATTTGAATATGAGATACTTTTTATGTATATTCAGTGCATTTCAATTTATTAAATGTAAATTTTATGAAAATCAGCTACATTTAATCATGAATTGTTTCATGTTGTAGATAGGAAGTTGCATAACTATCAGTACTTGGACTTTTATTAAAACTAGATATTCTCTTTGTTACAGGGAATATCTGATGTAGCCTGGTCCTCAGACAGTAAGCTATTAGCAAGTGCATCAGATGATAAAACACTCAAAATATGGGATTTTGCCACTGTAAGAACATTGCATTGTTTCATCATAGAACACTGGATGTCCTTTGTATTTTGTTAGTCTAGTAATAAGAATGACATAAAACAAATAAAATACATAAATACAATTAAAATAAATGAAATACATATGAAAGATCATTTTTGAAAAGAAAGTTTGTTAAATTCTTTATTTGTAGGGAAAATGTCTAAAGACTCTGAAAGGCCACACAAACTATGTGTTCTGCTGTAACTTTAATCCACAGTCAAATCTCATTGTGTCAGGATCTGTAAGTAGGCTGTAATTCACTTGTATTGCATCATTTGCTGGCTTATGCTGTGGATAAAGTATACTTGGTATAGATAATATATATTTTCACATATAATAAATAGGGTTTACTTTAGAATATCCATGTATGTTACCAATCAAGTACACCACTTTCCCCAACCAGCCCCACCCAGCACATCATATGGACGATTAAACTTGGTCCAGAATCCATTGTCTCTGGCATATTGAGCCAGAACTTTAACAAACTGATCTGTTACCCAAATTTTGGAAGATTCCAATGAAGAAATCTGAAAAGCGTATTCTTAAAGAATTTAAGCAAGACTTTATATTCAGTGGATACCTTTACTTGAACTTAATGAGAGACTTTGAATTTATCATGCCATTGAACTGCTGTTATTCAGAAATTTCATCTAAAAGTTTTCTGTTCCCGACTATTAGAATATGAGTTTCCTATTGTATCGGAGATACAGGGCAGAGCTAAAGGCGAGAGCGATAGCTCAAGCCGAGCCCCACCCTGTATCTCTTATACAGTAGGAAACGAATATTCTAAATGACTTGTGACATGACCTTTCTTATTACCTCACTAATTTACATGTTTATTTGGGTACATATCTCTCAACCAATCAGATGATTTTGCAGAAAGTTGATTTGGTACCCCTTTTTTAGCAATCGCAACTTAAATGCCTAGTGCGGTGGACGTACAGGTATGACCATGTCTATCAATTTAAATACATGTAGCTGTAATTATGAGATGCATTATATAATGTGTTTTCCCAAAATTTTATTTGTATTTGTTTGCATAGGTTTATCCCTTTCTGTTTAGCTCTTGCTGACATTTTTTTTAATTTAAGATACAAATTTAGTGCTAAACATTTTGATTCATAAGAATCAAGTGGAAATTTATTTGAAGCAAAAATGTTTCAGAGAGGTTGTATTCTGAGAGAAAAATTCTTGGCTCCAAATTGAAATAAACAGATGAAAGAAGTGGGGCATATTACCTTCATGTTTGAAACATTAAAACATAGGGTAACCAAAGTCGGATCCAGCACTCACGCGTGCACATTGGTATCCTCCCCTTTTTTCATTTTTAGGTCACCTGAGTTTACTCAGGTGACCTATTGCTATCTGTTTTCGTCCGTCGGCGTGCATCGTCCGTCGTGCGTTAACATTTGAACATTTTCAACTTCTTTGGAACCACTGAACCAATTTCAACCAAATTTGGCATATAGCATCTGTGGGTGCAGGGGAGTAAGAATTGTGAAATTCATGACCCCTACCCCCCTGGGGCCTGAGGGGTGGGACTAAAACTATCAAAATTAATGTAATCTTTAAAAATCTTCTTCTTTACTCCTGGACATCAAGCAGTCAAACTGTTGGCTTGGTTGTAATAAGCATCGAGTCCTCTACCAAAATTGTGAAATTCATGGCCCCAGGGTCAGGGGTTCTGGTGCTAGGGTGGGGCTATATAGATCATATAGTGAAAGTGCATTATTTCTTTGAAAATCTTCTTCTCTGCTCCTGGGTATTAAATAAACTTACTAAGTATATAGTTATGAAGAGGAAGAGAGCCTCTTCAAAAATTGTGAATTTCATGGCCCCAGGGTCAGGGGTTCTGGTGTTAGGGTGGGGCTCTACTGATTATATAGTGAAAATGCATTAATTCTTTGAAAATCTTCTTCTCTGCTCCTGGGTATTAAAGTAACTAAGTACATAGTTATGATAAGCAAGAGTGCCTCTTCCAAAGTTGTGAATTTCATGGCCCCAGGGTCAGGGGTTCTGGTGTTAGGGTGGGGCTCTACTGATTATATAGTGAAAATGCATTAATTCTTTGAAAATCTTCTTCTCTGCTCCTGGGTATTAAATAAACTAAGTACATAGTTATGATGAGCAAGAGTGCCTCTTCCAAAGTTGTGAATTTCATGGCCCCAGGGTCAGGGGTTCTGGTGTTAGGGCGGGGCTGTACTGATTATATAGTGAAAATTCATTAATTCATTGAAAATCTTCTCTGCTCCTGGGTATTAAATAAACTAAGAACATAGTTATGGTGAGCATGGTTGCCTCTCCATAAATTGTGAATTTCATGGCCCCTGGGTAAGAGGTTCTGGTGTTAGGGTTGGGCTCTACTGATTACATTGTAAAAAATGCAATAATTCTTTGACAATCTTCTCCTTTTCTCCTGTGTATTAAGCCGATGAACTATGAGTAAAGTAATGATGAGTAAGTGTGCCTCTTCAAAATTGTGAAATTCATGGCCCCAGAATCAGGGGTTCTGTTGTTAGGGCAGGGCTCTGTTGAATATATTGTGAAAATGCATTATTTCTTTAAAAAATTTCTTCTTTGCTCCTGGGTATTCAGCAAACAAACTGAATGCACAGTTATGATGAGAAAGGATGCCTCTTCCAAAATTGTTAATTTCATGGCCCCTGGGTCAGGGGTTCTGGTGTTAGGGCCTGTAATGATTACATTGTAAAAAATGCAACAATTCTTTGACAATCTTCTCCTTTTCTCCTGGGTATTAAGCTGATGATTTAAGAGTATAGTTATGATATGTAATGGTGCCTCTTCCAAAATTGTAAATTTTATGTCCCCTGGGTCAAGGTTCTGGTTTTAGAGCAGCGCTCTGGTGTTATGGCAGGGCTCATGGTAAAGTTGATACATGATACTCAGGTGACCTATAAGGCCCGTGGGCCTCTTGTTTTTTCTTTTTAGCTTTCGTAAATTATGTTTACTAAACTTGTAGACACTTTTAATTTATCAACCCATAACGATCACGCACATAGTGTCAGGCCTGATTAAGAATCTACTCCCACAAAATCCCCGATTTTCCAGTATGGACAATTTTTTTTTTTTTTTGAAGAAATTCATTTGTGTACTACCCCACTCCCTCCTTTCGAAAATTTTTGAATACACCAGTGCCAATGGTAACTTTACATTGTAAAATTCTATTCTTAATTCATCTCAAATTTTGAATTAATACTATCAGTGCTATCATGAGATTTGAATGATTCTTATGTCTATATCATTTAAGATACAGATTTAGTTTTCCGTCATCCCAGAAATAAATCAATGGTAGTTTATTGTTGATATTTTGCAGAGAATGTACAGTTTCTGCTCATTTGCATAAGAAATGCAAAAAGTGTTCTGTATCGCAGTTATTGTACAGTTGACTTCAGACGAAAACTCGCCGGGTTATGCCACAGATTTATTTTACAGATTTTATTCATTATGATCTTGAAAATTGTATAATGGTGGATGTACTCTTTCATTTTTTTATTTAATTTAAATGAATGAGACTTTTTTTTTTATTATTTGGATACATATTGTATATTGCGTATTTGTTTTCCTTTTACTAACATGAATTTTGTTTTGATTATTTTAGTTTGATGAAAGTGTGAGGATATGGGATGTAAAAACTGGAAAATGTTTAAAGACCCTCCCAGCCCATTCAGATCCTGTCACAGCTGTAAGTAAGCAACCAATCTCAGTCAGCACTTGTACACCGAAAGGTTAGATGTTTGGATCCCAAATACAATGCTAACCAAATTTTTGTTTCACTTTTTCATTGGCAAAAATGTCTGATTTCTAATCATCTTCAGGTGTTTAGTTGCTAAACATTTGAACATAGTCTCAAAATACTGAAGAAATGTGTCTAATTTCAAATTTTTTTAAGAATGAATGTTTAAAGGAAAACTGAACATATTTGATTGCTCCTTTAAGAAAAAAAAATCAGCATCATGCAAAGTGTATACATGTACATACAATGTAATGTATGTATACAAATAAATTTAATTTTAAAAGTATGTATACTTGTTATGAAGGAAATATTGACTGATACAACATCACTGAATATGTGAATGTACTGATTTATGTTGCTCCTCAAGCTTATTTAATGTAAATGATAGCATATACATATTCTGATGCAGTATTATGATGTCTCTTGTGTATTTCACTTTTTTTTTTTTGCTGATTGTTACATGAGTTCTTATTATTTTTCTTGGATACATCTGCTTATAATGTGATTCTCTTTGTTTTGATAACTGCACTACTTAACTACTTAATGCTGAATATATATATATATATATATATATATATATATATATACAATGTACATGCATCATTTCCTCATTTTCCTAGAAGATGTATCGGCATTTCAAGGCATTTAAATGTGTTCAATTTGATCTAATCATGTGATAAAAGTGTTAATTTCTAAATACTGTTTTTAAAGTCTAGAAATGTTAAATGAAATATAAGCATATATTGAGCAGTAAAGAACATACCGTAGGTGATTTTGTTGTGCATGTAAGACAAAATGAACCATACTGACCCATCTTAATGGCTGAATGCAGGTAATATTTACACCTTTGATGCATACATGTATATCCATTGAATATCTAACTGATGTGTATTGTGATTTTCTTCTGACAGGTTCATTTCAACAGAGATGGGTCACTCATAGTATCCAGTAGTTATGATGGACTCTGGTAAGTATGTGTTTTTAAGAAATTAAACTCGAGATGTTAATATCAGTACTTGACAAAGCGATGATGAAATAGAAATATTTAAAGTGTTTCGATGTTAAAATGTAACGAAAGTCACTGTTGAGATCAATTTTTATTAATCTTAGCCCTGTCAAGGGAATACTGAAATAGAAAAAAAATTGCAAGGATTTCAGTAATTATCAATTCATAATTGTGTTGTTAATTTCAGTCGAATCTGGGACACAGCTTCAGGACAGTGTTTAAAAACATTGATAGGTATGTATTCAAAATCTTACACAAATTATGGCTTCTCAGTGTATTTACTAAGCATATTCAAAATTTAGTGTAGGTCACATAACTTACTGACTTTAATACATGTATTTAGAATTATGATTTGGATTTGATCCTGTGTATGTATGAATTTTAAGTCAGAACACATACCTGTATTAAAACAAAGAAAGTACATTGGTCAGTGACTGGAAATACATGTAGCTATTCCTGTAAACTTCAGGATTATTTATACTGGAAGAAAATGTTCAGGTGTGAGACATTCTGTACAAGAACACAAATTTTGAGGGGAATAAGTACTGGTAATGTGCTTCTCTAGATCATTTAAACAATAATCTGATGTTATGTTACTTTTCAAGAATCTGTGGTCTAGCCAGTCTCTGTTACCTTTCAGATGACGACAACCCTCCAGTGTCTTTTGTTAAATTCTCCCCCAATGGAAAATATATTTTGGCAGCAACACTAGACAAGTGAGCATGAAAATAAAAACTCTCAATATGATATTTGATGTACTGAACATAAATGCCATTGATAGTGGGTAGAAATTTAAATTGAATATTTTAATTTTAGCACTCTGAAGTTGTGGGACTACAGCAAGGGAAAGGTAATTTCAGAAGTTGAAGTTTTTTAAAAGTTAAATGAACTTCCTACTTGTTTTTATATGCAAATTTATGACTTATCCATCAATCATGATATCTTGTTTGTTTGTCGTAAGGGCTTATGAAACTAGACAGAACTTTTTAAATGTGTATTCACAGTGTATTGTTTTAATTGTTGCAGTGTCTAAAGACATACACAGGACACAAGAATGAAAAGTATTGCATATTTGCTAACTTTTCTGTGACAGGTGGAAAGGTAAGTACTCATTTTTTTTTAACAGTTTTCTATCCTCTGCATGGGATTAATTTATGCTTTGTATATGCAGTCACAAATTTTCTGTGGAAATTTGTCACAACGTACTAAAATTGCATTAAAGACTAACAATGACAATCTAAGAAATCCAAGTATTTTTGATTGAACAGAAATTGTGATTCTGAGGAATTATGAATTGTGGGCAGAAAAGAATGTTTACAGTACTTTTTTCTTTTAATTTGTTCAGTGGATTGTGTCTGGATCAGAAGATAATCTGGTTTACATCTGGAATCTTCAAACAAAAGAGGTTGTTCAGAAACTGCAGGGACACACAGGTGGGTAAAATAACAAAACAGGATAAAGTTCAGTTACAAGTATTATGTTAAAGCAAGTAAAGCTTAATCTTCTTTTTATTCATTATAGATGTGGTTCTGTGTTGTGCCTGCCATCCTACAGAGAATATCATTGCATCGGCAGCTTTGGAAAATGACAAAACAATTAAACTGTGGAAAAGTGATGTGTGACCCATGTAGGAGATACGGACAGGAGATTTTCATACATTTAGAAGGGCCTATTAAAAAACAAATCCTCATTGAGTTTTGGGGATGTAAGATAACATGATCTGTGGTTTATTTGGAACATGCAAAGAGCATCTCAACAAGCTTTGCAAAGCTGAAATTTCAATGGGAATTGAGAAACAACAAAAAATATTGTTGGATTCCACTGCAAAATGGAGTTCTTTGAACAAGATTACCTCTACAAGTTGCATCATCTCATTGCTGAAATCATGTTTTCATTGAGAAGCGCCCTCATTAATTTTGTGCGTTTTTTGTACTTTTAATAAGACTAAAGAGAAATTAAGCATCGGGATTTGTTACATTGTTTATTGAATATATGCAAAAACCTTGATTATGGGTATATGTATGTACATGTAGGTAGAATGTCCTTTTATACTTGCAGCAGTTTATGTATTGAATTCAATACATTGTTACCTTTTCAGGTAATCGATCTTTTAAACTTTATTATTGCAATAAAACATCAAATAATTTGCTTGTTTTTTGTGTTCAATGACGACTGCTGAAATCCACACTGGTCGACTTTTATTTGTACTTGTACCTTGTAAACAGTTGAACTCTGATGTCTATAAAAGTTCAGAGTTTCTAAAACTGTGTATGTAATATAATGTTGATAGAATCATAATAGATGAACTTCCATTACTACTAGAAGAAATAGTGATACATGTAGTTGCTATCTCATTAATTCTGCTGTTTTCCGTCTCCTGGTAAAAAAAGGGGGGTTGTATAGAAAGCAGCTTATGTTAATTGTAATAAAGTACCGGTAGGTCTATTTTAAAAGTACTCCCATTAGGATTAGAGCTGTCCTTTATTTTAGTAGATTACGAATTCCAAATTCCCATAATAAAATATGTCAAAAATTGTATAAAGATATGATAAAATGCCACTGTAAATATAGCTTAATATTACGCATAGGTTGAAGTAAAGAAATACAGTATTCATATTTGCTTAACTTCCTTGTTAGTAAGTATAGCTTCCTGTTTACTCATGTGTGCAAAACGCGTAGGGTCTAAACAGCATTTATAAAAAGGTAACAAATAAATTTACATGCTGTGTTTTTGAAGTGATTTACAAATGTTACTGCCAATGCTTTTATTTTTTAAAAGCCTTATTTTAGACCAAGAAACCCAGTGTTTATTCTTTGATCAGATGTTTTAACTTTCGTGGTGCTAGAAAGACGTATTTAAACATCTTTACCTGTTCTACGCGGACATTTTATATTTCTTGAAAGGTAACTATTTTGTCTTTCCATTTGAAGTAAATACTTTTTAAATACAATCATCTCTCTCAGTCTGGCAACACGAAAGTATGCGTAAGATAAAGGACAATGAATGCATTGGTATTTGTTTCACATATAAACAAAGCTTAATTCTTTTTAGAGGGATGATACACATTAAGATGTATCATTTACAACTTGATTTGATAGAGCAGAAAAGTTGCTCACTTGAAAACTGTACACCTTATAGTTTTATAAACTTTGACCTAGAGAATTAAATAAGAGAGTTTGATATAAAAAGTCCCCCCTCTCTCTCTCTCTCTGGTATGCTTCATATAAAGTCCTATTTTCTCTAGTAAAACCAACGACGCACTTCAAGTGAAGCTAGAGCTATATGATCAGCAATTAATTATTCATTAACGCGACTGCTTGTCACAAGGCCCCTCGGGAGGAAAACATCTCTCTGACAACAGCAAGCTGTCGGAGACCTGCAACTAGTGAGTATAAATACGTATCATATTTCATATATAAAGGGATGCATTAAATATTTTTGCTGTTATATTGTCAGTAAGTTGCTTGTGTAGTAGCATCTGTTCATAAGGTAAAAGAGACAACAATCGCATGTGCAGAATGTGTTTTCCCCCGGAAAGATTAACGCCCCCCCCCTTACAAACACAGATGAAATAGAAGTTCATATCTTTTTTTTTAATAATAGTGGCTTGCCATGAGAGAATGAAGATGCCATATCGCAGCCTAGTGACGTCAGCGCAATCTACACGAAAGCTGGTGGCCAGAAACACAGTGGGGCGTTGGGGAGCAGGTATGAATACTCCCATAGTACTTATATTGGCCTTGTACATGTATACATTGTCTTCCAATCTTAGGTTACACAGTACTGACATACATAGGTCTTTGCTCGTTTTTCTTTCCAACGCAGGCCCAAAGGAACGGGGGAGGGGGCGTACCCCACCTCCAATAATTTTGCAAAAATACATGTTCTATAATATTTAAACAATAGAAAACATAGTTAATCTACTGCTGTGCCCCCTCATTAATAATGTTTGATCTGATGATCTTTTTTTTTTAATCTTGTCAAGGATTTTTCGTTGGGTTGTGCCCCCCCCCCCCCAAATTTAAATTGCTTCCTACAGGCCTGAAATACTGCTACCTAATAATCTATTTGATTTAACATTCATCTCATTCATACATTTTATCTTATGATTAATAAATCCGGCTACATTTTTTATTTATTATATGGCGTGCCCCCCCCTCCAATAATTTTGCCGATATATAGAATACTATAGAAAACATAGCTGCTATATGCTTGTGTCCCCTCAATAATAGTGTCTGATGACCGTTTTCTATTTTTTTTTTTTTTTTTTTTTTAATTTATTTTTATTTTTTTTTTTTTTTTTGCTTGTCAAGGAATTTTGGTAGTTCATAGTCCCTCCCCCCCCCCCCCCCAATTGAAAAACTGAAAATGTATGCTTGTGCCCCCTCAAAGTGAAATTCCTTCCTACGGGCGTGCATTCCTGTTGCATCTGATATATATATATATATATATATATATATATATATATATATATATATATATATATATATATATATATATATATATATCAAGATATATATATGTTATAAAGAACTAAAAAAATTCGGGAAATTTTCAGCCTCTTTGACAGATAAAGTGTAAATCTTCTGTATTCAACTTCAAGATATACATAGTCGTGAATTATAGCAAAACTTTATAAGAGATCAGCATGACAATGCAGGTTTTGTCATCTGCTTGTATAAAAGATGATCAGAACGAACTGATTAATGAACCAAATAAATCGAAGACGATGTCACCAAAGCTAAACAAAAAGTTAATTTCAAGACCTTTAATTAAAAATATTGAGATTCACCAATGCTTATGCCATGTATACTCTGTGCAGTGCATTAATTTGCGGATCCAGATTTAAGAAGGGTGGAACTATTTCTAGTCAGGAAATTTCTCTCTCAAAATATCATCTGACAAGCAAAAGGAAGACACACACAATACAAAACAGAGGAAAGGAAGGAAAAGAGCAGAAAAATTGCTAAATGCAAAAATTAAATGAGACTGAAAATAAGGGGATACCTTAAGTCATTTTTACCCTACTTTACTTCATAGATTTTTTAATAACTGAAAATCATGGGGGGGGGGGGGGGGGCACGGTCCCCCTGCTGAATTCATTAATGATCTGTAGCTTCCTTCTTACGCAAGTGCTTTTAAAATTACGTGTACTCAAAGATGTCAAATCGCGAAAAAATGAATTCGCGAGCAGACTGCTGAGTTAGGATTTTTACACACATTTCAGAAATACAAAAATAAAATATTCGCGAGTGGTGCCCCCGAAATCCCCGCATATATATTAAAGGATCTATACCTGTAGTATATTTTGCAATTGAGGTAGCGTTTGGTGTAGGTCTACCATAATTCTGAAAATGAACTACTGAGTATAGGATTTATCTCTTACTCTCCATTGTTTTTATCATTAAAATCGCATAGGCAAAAAAATAATTACGTACTTGATTTGAAACATATAAAATATTATTCCAATGAAATATTTTTACCTTTGCAGAGGTCTTCATTGGGTTGACTTTAACTTTCTTGGGATGGCACATCTATTTGGCGATTATTGGTATGTTTTTTCCCCCCATTACACTTTCTTAAGTACTGGTATATTTGTCTAGGTAACGTAATACTGCAATATTTTAATAGCATTTATAAGATTAGCATTTGAAGTAACAGGAGGACACTCAGAATGTGTTGGCCATATTTTATCAACTTCAACATTAAAATTGTAGTCCACACAGATGATTTTTCACAATACAAAGGATCAGTTGTTAAAAAATGATATTTTCAATAGATTACGTTATATTTCCCAGGTGCATCCCACAAGACGGAGTGCGGGGACATCCCTTTGTTGCCCGTAGTAATGGTTTTACTTGGTAGTACTGGAATCCTCAAATGCTTATCATTCCTGCTACAGTTGTCAATCGTTGTTACCACTTGGAGGAAAAACAAACACGAGGGGGCAGATTTCATGAGCGAAACTAGTGGGCTGGACAATAGCATGAACTGGACCTATGTCATCGTACTTTTAGCAGGTGCCCTTCCGAGTCCAGTTTTTCGATCATATAAGTATTGTACATTGAACATATATTGTGCCTTCTTATTTGTCATTTTTTCCCCAATTCTATGATTATTCTACAAATAACAGAAAAATTAATAAAAACTGTGACGATCAGTTGCGGATAAAGTGTAGGGGGTGTATATACCGTTTTGCCGCCAGATTCCTAGTATAAATGAAAGCAGTATGTATTGAACCAGTGATGTTTAATTTTATTTTCGGGGTATGATATTTGCACATTTTGGTACCTGAATTAGATTCAATAAAAGCTCAGTTGCAGTCAAATAAAGTAAATGGCATATTTGAATACGTTTACTACTATCAGATTTCTTTACGTCCATTGCCAAAAAAGGGGGAAAGGGGAACTGCGACCCCCCCCCCCCTTGCCACTTTTATATAATTTCGCCCCTTTTTCAAAGCTTTAACTTTAAGCTTTACTCTAATGCTACGGAAATATATTTTTTTAAAATGCAAGTTCCACTTGTAAATCCAAGTCATCCAGTAGTGTGACTATAATATATGAATCTCTCTTGGTTTACTCCTCCTGTCCTGTAATCACTGAAAACTGCTTCCTTCTAGCTTCTACTAGTATTTTAGTCTTACTAGTGAGTTCATAACATGTATATATACTCCCAATTATTTCAGGTACTTGTTATAACTAAATCGTAGCAAGTGCCCCTCTTAGATTTTACTTCATCCAACAAACATACAGCATGTGTCTCTTCTAGTTTGTATCTATTTGAATCAAATGATGAACAAATCAACTATAATGTCAGTGAGGAGTCCTTAAATTGATCTTTCCATTTTTTGCAATTATATATGTAATTATATTTGTAATTGTATAACTCCCCATTTCATTGGCATTTTACAGTTGACACACTTGTGCAGGCTTTTTCCGTTATTGTATGCCAATGTATTTGTTTCTCTGTACAGGTGACATAGCAGCCTTCACTAAGGAAGACACCAGCTGTAACAGCTTAATGTTCTACACAGCCTACTATACCTTTATAGTTATGACAATCATTATCAGTGTTCTGTTCCTACTGGATTTCACTGTGTTTGTATACAAACGCTGTCATCCTAAGAAGGACGATGAAGGAGATGACGATATGGATGATGACTAAGTAAAAAATGTCAAACTGAGAGTAACTGTGTGACATTTCCATTCCAATTAAACTACTTGTATATTGTAATTAATATTTTATATGGAGGAACTTTTTTTAAAACATAATTTTGGCAAGACTTTTTCAAAGTAAAGTTCTTGTGAATAATGATTAGAAACAGTCCTGCTAACTGTACAAAGGACATTATAAACCATGTGACAAACTGAGTTAAAATTAGGTCCAGTAAATTGTAATGGTATATGATTCACAATACCCAAACCAAAGCATTGAATTAATTTCTATGTATTCCTGTTGTTCTCATAAAACAGAACTCTGTACGGATATTTAGTACTTTATTAATACATGTACATGTACATGTCTATGCAAGAGGTGCTAACATTCCAAACATATATATAAAAGTATTTATCCAATATACACAAGTGAATGCAAGTGTAATAAATGAATAGAATTGCTGATGGTTTTTTAGATTTACTATATGTACATGTATGTATCCAAGTATGTCTGACATGAACAGTTTGTTAAAAAATCCAAATTCCACACACTGTCTTCTTGCATGAAATTAAAATGAAACTTAGTAAAGCTTATTTCTTCTATGTTTCAGGGCCTTATTAGTACATGTACTTAAAAAAAAAAATCTTCAGCCCAATCACATTTCTGAAAGTTAATGGAACAAGAGGCCCAAGGGCCTTAACGGTCACCTGAGTACAATACAACAATTTAGAGGATCCATAGAGTATTAAAATGAAATGAAAGGTGAAGCTTTGTTGCCCAAAAGCAAGAAAAATAGGGTGACCAGGATCAACAAAATAATTAGTCTACTATTCATTAACAGTTCATAAATTAGGTTCTAATCTGTTCCCCAATTATCACTATCACCATACAGTATATTACCAAACTATCAGTGCTTTTGTACTATTTTAATTCCTTGTTGTAATCTCTTACATTGGCCTCTCTTGGTCTTTGATGAACATTTAATAAGACAAGTTATTTTTGTCTCATTTTTATTTATCTATTACTTACAACTCCACATGATCATTAAAACTATGAAAATACTTTTTGTATTATACAATAAAAATTCTTGCATAATTCTCTTATTCTATTAATTTTTCATGAACATTATTTACAATGATTAATTATCAAAAGTAAACGGCAAAGGGGAATAACTCCTCTCAGTAGAATGCAAATTAATTGAGCCCTGGCTAGGACCAGAACACTTGACCAAATGGTCCAGATGTTCAAAAATCTGGTAAAAATACCCTTCCTTATTACAACTTTTACACTTTTTGCCTCTGATATGCCCAAGTGCAGAGAAGATTTTTAAAGAAATAATGCATTTTCACTACAGATTCACTATATTATCAATAGAACCCCTCCCCCCCCCCCCCCCTCCCCTTCACCACCGAGAAACACCAGAGCCTCTCACCCTGGGACCAGAAGTTTCAAGTTTGCTCATCATAAGTAATCACTTTGTTTAACTGCTTAACATTAAGGAGCAGACAGGATCATTTAATAGAATTAATGCATTTTCACTACATTATCAACAGCCCCACCCTTATACCAGCACATCTGACCCAGGGGTCATGCAATTCACTACTCTGGAAGAAGCACTCTTGCTCATCATAACTATATACTTAGCTTCTTTGCTTTTTAACCAGAAGCAGAAAAGAATATTTTCAAAGAAATTTTGATTTTTCACTATATAATCAATAGAGCCCCCCCCCCCCTTTTGACCAGGACCCTTGACCCTGGGGCCATGAAATTCACAATTTTAGAAGAGGCATTCTTGCATATCATAACAATGTACTTAGTTTGTTTAAATAGTACCCAGGGGCAGAGAAGAAGATTTTCAAAGAAATAATTCACCTTCACTGTAGGAGCTATATAGCCCCACCCTAGCACAAGAACCCCTGTCCCTGGGGCCATGAATTTCACAATTTTGGAAGAGGTGTCCTTGCTTATCATAATAATGTACTTAGTTTGTTTAAATAATACCCAGAAGCAGAGAAGAAGATTTTTAAAGCATTAATGCATTTTCACTATATAATAAATAGAGCCTCGCCCTAACATCAGAACCCCTGACCCAGGAGCCATGAAATGCACAATTTTAGTAGAGTTACTCTTGCTTATCATAACTATGTATTTAATTTGTTTAAATAATACCCAGGAGTAGAGAAGAAGATTTTCAAAGAAATAATGCACTTTCACTATACGATCTATATAGCCCCACCCTAGCACCAGAACCCCTGACCCTGGGGCCATGAATTTCACAATTTTGGTAGAGTCACCCTTGCTTATCATAACTATGTATTCAATTTGTTTTAATAATCCCCAGGAGTAGAGAAAAAGATTTTCAAAGAAATAATGCACTTTCACTATATGATCTATATAGCCCCGCCCTAGCACCAGAACCCCTGACCCTGGGGCCATGAATTTCACAATTTTGGTAGAGGGCTCAATGCTTATTACAATCATGTCAACAGTTTGACTGCTTGATGTCCAGGAGTAAAGAAGAAGATTTTTAAAGATTGCATTAATTTTGATGGTTTTAGCCCCACCCCTCAGGCCCCAGGGGGGCAGGGACCATGAAATTCACAAATTTTGTTCCCCTTCACACATAGATGCCATATGCAAAAATTGGCTGAAATTGGTTCAGCGGTTTCAGAGAAGAAGCTGAAAATGTTCAAATGTTAACACACGACGGACGACGACGGACGAAAACAGATAGCAATAGGTCACCTGAGTGACTCAGGTGACCTAATAAAAAGACTAGAATAAACACATACAAAGAGGTATCAATGGGAAATAAAAATTGCACTTTACATGGTCACCCCTTATATATCATGGATCTCGACTTGAGAGATACCATGCATGGACAGAGAGAGAGAGAGAGAGAGAGAGAGAGAGAGAGAGAAGTAAAAAGAAAAATATGTAAGCACTATCAATAGCAACAAATAAAATTCATTATATACAGGGCAAATAAACTATAAATTATAATATTATATGCAAATCTTTAACATCAAACATGGTCCAGTTTATAAGCAAATAGCACAAAATGTTAAATGCCACAATCATTCAGTGTAAAAGCAACCTTTGATAAAATGTTAATACAAAAGATACACAAAATGACATATTACATAAAAACATGCTATCAATTTACTGATTCCCAAACATGTTATTCAGCACCAATAACAAGAAACGGTTCTACATGACATTTTCAATAATTGTTCTATGTACAATTTAAAGTTAACTTTCAGTGTGGCCAATCAGCAGTATCCCCTAAAAGCTACATGTCCAACAAAAATATAGGTAAGATGTGCTGAAAAGCCACAGGGAAAGGTGTCATTTGTGAATAATTATGAGTGATTTCCTATTTTGTATTAAGACTTGACTTTACAGTATAGGTAGTTATCATGTTTATCAGTGTAGCAATATTAAAATATTTGATAAATTGTATAATTTAATAATCTATGAATTATAGAAATACATAGATGTACAGAATTATGCTTTGCATCTGAGCATTACTTCCTGGTAGATAATCATACATGTATATCAGTGATACACATTTCAAACAAACTATAGCTATATGTTAATCATGTTGTTCATGTAAATTGCACTCGTAACTGAAAAAAATTCAGAGTGAAATAAGAGTCTATTAAACTTCCTTATTTGTTTCACACAAATGACATCTTTCCCAGGTGCTCTAGTCATAAGGAGCTGGAGTCCTGGTGAGATTCCTCCTCGGGGGTCTGAGGGGTCAAGGAGGGGACTGAAGAAGATCTACCCCTCATCAGGATGTTGAGCTGCATCAGCTGGTTCTTAATGAGTCCTAGGTCAATGTCCAGCCCCATCAGGACAAAGAGTCCTGTCAAAAAAAACCCACAGAAATAACACGACAAACATCCCTAAAAACAAAGTATCCTCTCAGAGACTTCCTAAATTATTTAGTTTTTCAATAAAACAATTAATGTTTAACACAATTCAATTTGGTTTCATTATGTATACTTTTAAACTGTTATCTCATTCAAACCTATGCATCACAGTCCTTGGATACAGTTAATAGTCCTTAGATCTAGTCCAGGACTACAGAACAGTTATCGAAAATGTTTCTTGCTTTCCAACATCTACAGTTCTTTAAGGACATTTTACTTAATCAAAATTATTCCTGAAGAAAACAGAATTTTACCTGTACGTTTTTCTGCTTGGGAAGCACAGTAAATACTCAGGATGGCAATGATGTCATCATCACTTGTTTGTCCAAATATATCATTTGGCCAATTACATCTGAAAGCAAGGTTAATAAAGTGTATTTGAGATACAATGTACATGACTGGAAGACTACATAGAATGTTCATATTAACACAGAAAACTATCAAATATTTAGATCTTGCCCTTGACCTGTGGAAACTTGAAAGTCTAATGGAACTCTTTGTCCCAACATTGCCTTCATTCCTCACTGTTTGACCTTGACCTTTGACGTCCTTGTTCACAAACTAATAATTTTTTTTTCAATTGCTACTTATTACAGTAGATGTTTTCTAATAAGAAAGCTCAAAGAGTACTTCACATAGTGTCCACATTGTTTAGGAAACCTGTCTTTGACAATTTGATCTTTGGCTTTGACCTCCATGGTGAGAGGCTTCTTTTTCTGATCACCTAACAAGTCTGTAGTAAATTTGATTTTTGAATTTAAATCATCTGACACCGTAATTAAAGTACTATTATTAAGTCCATAATGAGACAATACATGGACTGCACACATACTGGCATAGTTCTCTCTTCAACAAGAGGCCCATGGGCCACATCGCTCACCTGAGTAACTTTGGCCATGCTGTTCTTTACCAGATTTCCTCCCTTTTAATATACCTATTGTGGCCCCGCCCTACCCCCAGGGGTCATGATTTGAACAATTTAGAATCTACACTACCTCAGGATGCTTCCATATAAGTTTCAGCTTTATTGGTCCAGTTGTTCTTGAGAAGAAGATTTTAAAAGATTTTTCCTATATATTTCTATGTAAAACTTGGATTCCCTATTGTGGCTCCGCCCTACCCCAAGGGGTCATGATTTGAACAATTTAGAATCTACACTACCCCAGGATGTTTCCATATAAGTTTGAGCTTTTCTGGCCCAGTGGTTCTTGAGAAGAAGATTTTTAAAGATTTTTCTTATATATTTCAATGTAAAACTTGGATTCCCTATTGTGACCCCGCCCTACCCCCGGGGGTTATGATTTGAAGAATGTAGAATCTACACTACCCCAGGATACTTCCATATAAGTTTCAGCTTTTCTGGACCAGTGGTTCTTGAGAAGAAGATTTTTTAATGACCCCACCCTATTTTTGTCTTTTCTTGATTATCTCCCCTTGTAAGGGGACTTGGCCCTTTATTTAAACAATTTACACTCCCCTTTACCCAAGGATACTTTGTACCAAGTTTGGTTAAAATTGGCCCAGTGGTTCTTGATAAGAAGTTGAAAATGTGAAAAGTTTACAGACGGACGGACAGACGGACGGATGACGGACAACGGGTGATCAGAAAAGCTCACTTGAGCTTTCAGCTCAGGTGAGCTAAAAACTAACTGTGAGGAGATAATAACTGGGAAAGAATATTAACAAACCCATTTAATATATTTCACCCTTTATAAATCTTCAGATAAATCAAATTTTCAGTCATTAATCTACACATAAAAAAATACTGCATGCAGTAAATCCAAAAGAATTAAACATTTAATCTTGCACCACTGCTTGCATTGACAGAATAAAGGTTCATGTCAAAATATACCCTTGTGGATCCCGACATCATCGTGATGTCCTCTTTATTGACTGTTTATTCCAAAGTGTCATAGGTTCAACAGCAGAGATGTGCCTTAATTTGTTGAAAGTAGCTAATTTTGGTGGTCAAATGTAAAACTGTCTTGAAATATAAGTAATATTTTGGCTCAAGTCAAAAACGCAAAGAGGGTTCAGCAAGCCTCACCCTCTAAAACCTTTTCTTACCCTCGCCCAAATATTGCAGCAAGCCTCACCCTCTAAAATCTTTTCTTACCCTCGCCCAAATATTGCAGCAAGCCTCACCCTCTAAAACCTTTTCTTACCCTTGCCCAAATATTGCAGCAAGCCTCACCCTCTAAAACATTTTCTTACCCTCGCCCAAATATTGCAGCAAGCTTCTCCCTCTACCACATTTTCTTACCTTCACCAAAATATTGTTAATATTTCAAGACAGTAACCATTTACATGTATTCTATACAGTATAACTCTCGTAATACCTAAATGACCTCAATAGTTGGACAGCCTTCACAAACTGGTGCCCATTGATGTACTCCAGTAAACTGGTGACCGCCTCTGCCTTCATTATGATTTTACTAGAGTCTGTGTTGATTGGTGAGACCTGGCCATTCTCCATTTCCTGAAGAGCTTGTGACACCTCAGCCCGCACCGATGACACTTGTAGAGACATGTCTGCAATCTGAAAGTTATACATGAATATTAACCACTTTTACGAGAACAACATTCATAGTAAAAATCAAAGCACTTAGAAGTACAGAGTGCCAGGCTCATTTCTAAAGCAGTGATCAGAAATGTTTTACTCGAAACACACATGAAATAACTGCTATAGTACAAGTTCAGAAATATTATTTGGCATTATATTATTACATGCAGTTAAAAAGTCTTTAAAACACAGGGAAAGCAGGTTTTTAATCATCTTTGTATAACACTGTATAACCTCAGTGTCAGGATATTGCATTTAATTATCCACATTTGATTTAATTGGAACAACATTCTCCAGATTATTTTGTTCGATATCTCTAACTTAAATTCACAATACTATCACTTCATTTATTGTCATCTTCGATTTTTTTTCCTTTTATTCTTTTATATGCTAAATACTGCAACATCCACCTGACAAGGTCTGCTGCTTACCAAATTATATCCTGCTTCTACAAGTGCGCATTTACTATGCGCACATAGTGAGGCAGTGAAGTTTTCCACCATTCTATAAATAGAGGTTGTCTTATCAAGCTAAATCTATCTTGATTGTGTGTTGCATGTGGCCGGTGTGTACATATGGCAGCAGTGGTTAAGTTCACTCTCACACATGTATTAACTTTCCTTAAAAGCTTATCTGATGTGAGAAAACGGTATTTCTTAATATTTGAAATTTTAAAGTTTAAGTCAGCTTCACCAAGCATCATCAACATGAATTTTCTGAGAACGGAACCTGATCTAATTTAAAAAAACCTAATAATTCTTATATTGATGGTTGTTGGGTTACCATCTGATGATTAATCTGCACAGATCGGTGATCCCATAAGCTTCAAAGCTTCACAGTCTGTCAGAATTTGTTCAGTCTTGTTGAGTTTGAGATACTGAGGGTTGATTATAGATGCTTATCATTACACAAGATCAATTCATTAAGAGCATTAAAGGCATAAAATAATAAACTGTGTAACAGTAATTCATACACAAAATACCATAATATTCCTTTACTGCTGGAGATGGGGAAAAATAAAAATTTACCTGTGGAGATGAAGTAACAGATCGGAACGTGTCCATCAGCTTGACATAGTTCTCAAACAAGGATACCAGCTGGAAGATCACACGATACAGCTTTGTACACAGCTCTAGTTTCTAGAATTAAAATAAACGTACATGTACATGTAAAAGTCACATAATTTCCTGAGAAAAGACAATCTTGTACTTAGCACTAACAATACACTGTACTTCAGCTGCTAAATGGGGGTTTGGGGGTGTTCTTGTCATACATACCTGGTCAGTACTACAGACAGCAGTTCCCTGGCCTCCGTCCCCCAGGGATTCCTGTTTTATGGAGGACTTTATCACTTCCAGACTCTACAAAAGAAATTTAGTGCAATTAAGGGAGTAATATAAATTTGTTTTTCTTTCAAGTGTGTGTTGAATATTTAAGATACCTCAAAGAAAGTCATTTTCTGGGATAAGTTTACCATGAAAATGAAGACATATCTGCTATACCTTGGTTAGGACACAGGTAAATCTAATATCTATATTTTAATAGTGAAACCCTTTAGGGACCTCCATACCTGCTCTGCCAGATCCTTCCTCATGCAGTAAGTTTCATAATAGTCCTGGATCTCCAACACACTAAGCTTATGCTTCTCAACAGTTCTACTTCCTGTCAACTAAATCATAAACTCTAGTATTAGTTGTTTTGTTGTTGTTTTTGTTTGTTGTTTTTTTTTCACCGTAAAAATGTTAACAGAAATGCTTGCATGTTAGTTTTGTACATTGCTTATAGATTAAGATTTGAAATGTTTCATGACCATTCATCGTACATATACCTGCCATTATTTACTTACTGTATCAGAGTCAACATAGAAGAAAGGGCACTCCATGTGCAGGAAAATCAAGTCCATTATTTGTCTTAAAGTTTGTTAAAGAAATTATTGATATACAGATATACTATGTGTTGGATTTTTTATCAGCGGGTATATACATGTATATTCTACATTTTGAATGTTAAACAAGGATATTGAACTGTGTAGCCATGTGCTTCAGAGATTCTGTCTTTGAGATGTAGTAACACGCCTCCTTTGTCATAGTGTCAAGGCGTCTTCTAAGCTCCTGAATTTTTGAAACTGAATTTCAATTATCCATTCATATGTCATAATAAAATACCAAAAAAAAAAAAATCTTGACCACTGTGATTTCTTAAAGGAACCTATAGAACAAATATCATATCCTTAGAATCTGGTTGATTAAGATAAACTGGTCTCCTACCCTGTAAAGTCTAGGGAAGATCTGCGATGTCTTGACAGTGAGAACAGCCGAGGACTCCGACATCACCTTGGCTATGTGTGCCCTCCAAACATCCTCTACCTCATCATTTTGTAATGTCATAAATACAAATGTCTCCTTGGCCTGGTTAAAGCTGGGAGAGGCTGAATTGGACCCTATGTCCACCATATCAATATCACTCCCACTTTCTTCACTATGGAGACTGTGTCTGTTAATTAAAGACACCATTCACTAGATCTTGTTTATACTGTGTTACACATACACACACTTGTCTTGTTAACTAAAATAAATCTGAAAAGGCTGAATAATATTTTTAAAAAAGATTTTTTCTAACATTATAGGAATAATAGGATGTGACTTACGAAGATGTAGTATCTGGGCTTCCAGGACGACTGTTGTTATCTAGACCAGGGTGAGGCACAACAATGGTGGTCCCTCCAGGTAAATCAGAGGACAGTCTATCCTCCTCATTTGTTTCTGACTGTATAGAAAGCTTAAATTAGTATTTTAATACTAAATTTTTTGACAATCTGAACAAATTTTGTTATAATTGACTACAGTCTAAGGGATATAACTCTTACATCAGACATTCTCTCCTCTCTGAGACTGATGCTATCACTAGGTGACACCACTTTCTCTGAGGTTGTGGAGAGGCTATCCAGTAGTTTAAGATCAGGCACACTGCCATAACCTCGAGTAGGCCTGTTGTCTCTCTCTGATGATGTTATAGCATAGGGCTTGATGGTATCCAAGGAAGAATAGTAATCAGGGTCCTACATAAACAGTGTCAAAATTTCTATCAAAATTTACACAATTCAGCTTTTCTTGTTTTTACATTTCTAAATTTCAGTCAATTTTTCATTGATTTCTTTCATCATTTTAGTTCCAATGTAGAAACACTGCTTAAAAATTACTACTCAAGATAAGAAGTAACAGTTTCACTATACACTGCTTATAGTAATTTCAAAGTTCCCAAATCAATTTCAACTGTATTTCATCAAATTAATAAAAGTATTAAAGTATTTAAGACAAAATGAAACTGAACCGAATCCTCCTCATTAAGGAAGTCAAATCCTTTAATGGTCATGTTGATGTCATTCACATTTGGTTCATTCATAATGTCACCTGAAAATAAAAAAAAAAATCATTACCAATTCAAAATTATTCCAACACAATATCTATCCATATCCATTACCAAGAAATTAAAACATATCATATCCTATAATTCTACTCACTGGATCCACCATCAGCTGTGGATGTTTCCTCTCCACTGGAGGCTACACTCTGTTGGTGATCTAAAGTGTCGCTGGATTGGCTGAATATTACCTAAAATCAACCAATGAAATTCAGTTAGACCTAACAACTCCTTAAGCTCTGCAATCTAGCAGTTTAGTTAATATACAAAATGTACTCTCTGTAAAACAAGTTTCCTTTCTTCTCCTTCTTTTTTTTTAATGGTAATCCCAATCCAATACAATGTGTGTGTGCTAAATTTGGAGGATTCTGTGATTTAAGTATAAAACAGCTGCATACTTGATTTGCTCCGAGAAAAAGCGAAGATTAACTAAGATCCTTCAAAAAGACAGAATTATATAGAAACCATTTCCCTTTCATCTGTTTAATGACAACATGACATTTTATATCTACACTGACAACCTTTGTTTTAACCCTGTATTACTCAGTTCCTTTCCAAACTTACGTACACACTTAATTTTATAATTTGTTGTATAGAATCTGGTATAACGAAGCAGACAATACAATAAGCAAACTTTTTTGACCAATACTGACATACAAGGAAGGTGTATGTACATACTGTATATATAAGGATTTATTTAAACCAAGCATGCATCTGACAAGACCCTACAATTGGCTATTAATTAATGTTCAACATGCTGAATTAAATATGCTGATACAGAAAGGGAGAGCAGGCTGGTAATTCAATGAAATTTACAAAGACCCGGATTACAAAATTTAATGCAAGACAGTTATTTATCAGTATCAGTTAAATATATAAAGATTCTGACTGATAATTTGATGTGATAGAACTGAAAGTTCTGCAACTTCTGATATTAAAAAAAAAAACATGCAAAAGTTAGATTTGTTTATTACCAGCCTTGCTTCCCTGTTTCTGCACCGAGTTCCGAAGGCTTCTCTTACCTTGTTAATAACAGTATCCTAAAGTATGCAAGGTTAGTAAACAAATGTCATGTCATTGCTCTAGTAGCACAGTATTAACATTTACAAAATATATTACTAGAAATGTGTCTACACACAATGGTGTAAGGAGAGGGATTTCAAAACATGCAAATTTAAATATGTAGAAATCGTGCTCCGAACTTCTCAAATTCCTTTCCAAAAGCTGAAGCAAATTTGATTTTAGAAAAAAATCTCTGTGTCAGAAAAAACACACACTAAAGAGTAATGGTAAATACAAAGTGAAACATGGGTTTCCCTTTGAAGCATATATAAGTATCACACTTTGTAATTCTAAGCAGCATATGCAGCAGAGTTTATGCTGTGAATACTGCAAGCGATGTTAGCCATAGAAAATGTTATACTTTTGAAGTATGGTATATCATTCAAACTATACAGTCATTAGTTAAATTTCATTTTACAATTATGCTAAACTACATGTAATCCTAGATACAAACTTTACTAGATTTCTTTTAAAATAGACATATTAAATGGTGACATAATACTAATACAATAACAAGTTAGGGACATGCCATGACTCTGTTCTACCATTAGAATCTGAAGACATGTACTTACAGAGGGGCTCTTGGGAAGACGTTTCTGTCCATAGCAAGTCAGGAGTTCTGCCAATCTTTCACGCACTCGAGGCTGGAAAACACACACACAAAAATAATATGCATAAAACTAATACATGTATTTTAAAAGTGAATGAGATGAACTAAGAAATTTGACCCCTCACCTGTGACCTCACAATGAAGCCCCTGTTTGACTATTACATGTATATTGTAGTACCTGTGAATTCTGAGGTTTCCTCCAGCAGGATTCTCCATCCCCCGTACCTTTCCTGGTGGGTGAAGTGGGAACCTCCAGTGAGGTGGGTTGCTCAGTCAGTGGACCATGAATACTTGTGTTGACAAAGTTACGACCAACAATAGGCACTGTTCTCATATCAATAGAAAAATCCAGTGTCCTTCCTAATATCAGAAATGTACTGTATGAGAAAAGATCTACAACCTACAATTTTAGTGTCAGACAGAAAATTTTAAAGTGAATATAACACAACCTGGTAACTCCTTTTTGGTCATGAACATCTCCGCCTCTGCAAAGGATGTATGAGTCACTGGTGGATTGTAGTCATGGGTGCTGGTGTTGGTGGTGGACAGAGGGGCTGCCGCCAAGGTAGAGGATCGAGTCACTGCTAACTTCAGGATCTTCAAGGCCTCCTTGTGATGTGAACCCTTTATAAAATCATAGTATTTGTGCATTAAGATGTATATTCCCACATTGTTCAACAATTCACAATTCAGGTATAAACAAAGCAAACCAAATTTACTTTATTCAAAAAAATATTTAATTAAATACACTGAGAATAGAAGGTCATCAATTTATCAAATCATTTAATCAAAGCACTTTTACTACCTTTTAGTGCAGATTTGAAATTAGGAAAAATGAATATTTTCTTTAAAGAAACTTTGTGCAACTGAAAATTATACATCTTACATCAGGAGACAGAAGTAAGAAATCTGACCTCAACATGTTTACTGATGACCTGGATGAGCTCCGAGTTAAGGATGGAGGATGAGGGGGAACTGACATCAATATAGTGGACCATACAGTGTAAAATCTGGAACACTGAGGATTGGTAGCTGTTAGGTCCCTTCTCCAAAACCTGTAAACAGAGAGAGGATAACACTGGACATCTCAAGAGTATATAATCAAGGGGGAAATGCAATGGTCAGAGGACAAGAAATGTTTTAGAAACAATTATGCCTTGCATGTTGCAGTATAAAAAAGGATCAACTTTAAATTTAGAATGTCTGTAGTGATATAGAGAAAATAGGTTATGTAACAGTAATGGGCAAACAGGCAAACATCTATATCAGACCTCGAAATCATTAGGGGTAATTTACTTCTAAACTTTCCTACCAAGTTCAATGTCTGTCAAGCAAGGGTTCTTAAGATACTAACTGGTCAGAAGCTTCATATGTCCAGTTTGACTATGAACTTTCTGACCTCAAAAAGGTCATCATCTACTTTTGAAAGGAACCAATATACCAAGTTTCATGTTTGTCAAGCAAGGGGTCTAAGGATACTAAGCAGTCTGTAGCTTCATATGTTCAGTTTAACCTTACCCTTTGACCTTGTGACCTCAAAATCAATAGGGTCATCTATTCTCTAATGGTAAGCAATTTACAAATTTTGATGTCAGTCAAACAAAGGGTCCTGAAGATATGGAGCATTAAATCTCTTCCCATGTCTTGGTAAGTTTGATCCTTGACTTTTGACCATGTAACCTCAAAGTTCATAAGGGTTAAAATATTTTAAAGGAAACCAGTGTATTATGTTTGATGTCTGTCAATCAAAGGGTTCACAAGATACTGAGTTATCAATATATATTTATATGTCCAGTTTGACCCTTGACCTTTGGCCTCAAATTCCACAGAACTATCTACTCCTTTAGGGAAGCCAGAGTACCAAGTTGGATGTCTGTCATGCAAAGAATCCTCAAGAAATTGAGTGGTCAATATCTTCCTAGGTCCAGTTTGACCCCTGACCTTTGACCATTTGATCTCAAAATTAAAGATATTATCTACTCCATAAAAGCAACCAATGTAGCAAGTTTGATGTCACTTAAGCAAGAGTTCAGAAGACATTGAGTGGATAGTATCTCCCCATGTCTTGAGTAGTCTGTAAGTAAATCTGAATGTGACTATACATGTTATTGTACAATTAAGGCCCACCTCCACCAGGAAGCTGATCATACTAAGGCTGGCTGAGGCATAAACATCCAGGACGTACTTAATGACACACTTGGTCCACTGGAAGCTGTCTTTACCAAATGTACCACGGCTGTATAGGGACATCACAGTTCCAAGATTGTTCAGTCGGTCAGACTTTTGAGAGCAAATCTAGAAACAAACTCATTTTTTTACATTCAAGGTGTCACCCTGACTCAGCTACATCAATTTCTAGTTATTTCTGATTTTTGTACTTCTTTAACTTTCAGGATCATAATTACATCACAAAAGGTTTGAACTAGTTGAGTTAAAAGTGATAAATGTTAGTAATACATGTATAACATTAATGGCAATCATTATCAATCAATGAAGAATTTACCTGAACTATATGATCAGCAGCATCTCGGCACTTCTGACTTGGATTTTCGTAATTCTGGACAAGAACTGGCAATAATGCTATCACATTTATAGGGAAGCCTGAAGTCAGAATGTCATCATGTTTTATATGAAAGACTATGCTTCTCCACAAAACTCAAATACTTCCTGAAAATCCTTTTTTCACACAACCCTTAATGATAAGCATTTATGTTGCTTTGATGTGTTATTTACTTATTACATACCCAGGTTTTCTGTGGGGTCCACCACAGGGGCATTAATACTGATGGTTAACCTTGACAACAGAGACCACACAGCTTCCATTGTCACTGAGGATGTGAAACCCTGTTAAAGAAAACACCTCCATCAACATTTTTACAATGAAGAATTTCCATCTGAAACAAGATGAAAATATTAAAATAGGCACTAAATGGCATGATTCTTTCAATCAGCTTAGAAATACATGTACCCCCTTGGTACAGTCAAATCTCAATACCTCAAACAATGTGGGACTGTCAAAATTTTTTTCATAATAATGATGTTAATATTCAACATACTGTAGTTATCCAATCAGGACCATCCTTCAACATATCCTTGTTAAAAAATTTAACAGTATTCAAGACATTGAAGTTCAATACAAAAGATTTAATCAAAATTCTTACCTTGAGCAGTAGAGTTTGGACACCAAGGAAGTTAGTCCATTTTATTTGCTGCTGGATTTTCTCCAGTCTCTCTCTACAATCTGTCCTCTCTGGTTGAATATGTTGCAGAATCTACATTACAGAAAACATGCCTCCATTTGTAAGATATCCATTGTAGCTTACATGTATATGATAACTAGGGATGGCAATTGAATACAGAATTGCCATTCAGTTAACTGCAAGACGTTCCGACCGATTAATCGGTTAATCGTATCTAAAATTCTCGACATATTTCATCCTTGCAAGCGCTATACTCAAATAAACAAGGCTATAAAGATGTTACATGTAGAAGTATTCTGTTTATATTTGCTCAGTACACTATTTATATTTTATTTCAATTTTAATAGCAAAGCAAAAATACACTATACATGGCTTTAAAATACTCATGAAACATGCTGGAAGTCTCAGATTCATTTTAAAAAAAAGAAATGTCTTGTAAGCTCATTCTGCATTGTCACAATACTCAAAATTAAGTATTAAGTCTGAATTATCGATTAATTTACAATGTTTGTTTTATAATATAGTTAGATAGGTAATTTCATAGGAAAGAGAGGTAAAAACACATTATAATCAGTTCACCATACTCAACGATCATTTAGATAAAATCATTAAAGAATCACAGGACAGACTTGGTAACGACAGGGTCTTTAAACAACAAATAACATCTAGAAAACTGACCAATTATCCCCCAAATGTCAATTCAGAGAGGCTTAAATATCTCCAAATCAGCTTGAATAGATAGGTGAAAATACTTAAGTTTCATATATATATATTTGTGTTTTTTTAATTGAATTTTTAGGAAATTGTGTTCAAATTGACACAAATTTTATTTCTTTCCGACTAACCAATTACAGATTTTCTAACTGATTACCATCGTTCCTACTGAGTAACCGGTTAGAAATTGCCATCCCTAATGATAACATCATACCCTTTTGAAAAAAGTGCACTGAACTCTAAACAACAAGAGGATCAAGGCCATAAACATCACCTGAGTATAATACTACTCTGTAAAGGATTCTTACAAGTCAATAATAAAACAAAACAAGAGGCCTAAGGGCCTTGAATCACTCTTCTGATAAACTGTACAATCTATCACTTCTATTTGAAGCCTCTAAGTATCCTGTATATTTAGATAAAGCCTTGAAATTCCAAAAGTAGGTCATCATGACTTACATTTTAGATGAAACACTCTGAGAACCCAAGATGATTCTAAGCCAATTAGTACCTGGGAGTAGGACATGGTGACCTAATTATCACTTGTCATTCTCTGAGGACCCAAGATGCATCAACTAAGTTTGATGATTCTAAGCCAATTAATACCTAAAATATATTAAAAATTATAACCATAAAATTTCAAAAGTAGGTCACAGTGACCTACTTTTCAGATGACATACTATGAGGACCCAAGATGAGCTTGAATTTTAAACTTCCTGATGATGCTTTCATTGTCAATATAACAAATGGCTTTGTTGTACTTGAGAAGATTTTTAAAAAATTTTCCCATATATTCCTTTGTAAAAATTTGATCCTCCATTGTGGCTCCTCCCTATCCCGGGGTCATCATTTGTACAAACTTGAATCTACACTACCTGAGGAAACTTCCATATCTATATGACTACACATAGCTTTTCTATTCTTGAGAAGAAGATTTTTAAAGGTTTTTTTCCATATATTTCTATGTAAAATTTTGATCCTCCATTGTGGCCCCGCCCTACCCCCGGGGGTCATGATTTGAACAAAACTGAATTTACACTACCTTAGGATTCTTTCATATCAAAATGACTAAACATGATTTTCAGTTCTTGAGAAGAAGATATTTCCCTATATGTTCCTATGTAAAATTTTCAATCCCCCATTGTGGCCCGACCCTATCCCCGGGGGGTCATCATTTTAACAAACTTGAATCTACTCTACCAGAGGATGTTTCCATATCAAAATGACTAATCATGGCTTTGCAGTTCTTCAGAAGTAGATATTTTCCTATATATTTCTATTTAAGACTTTTATCCTCCATTATGGCCCCACCCTATCCCCGGGGGTCATGATTTGAACAAAATAGAATCTACACTACCTCAGGATGCTTCCACATAAATAAGATCAATCAGGGTGTTGCTGTTCCTGAGAAGAAGATTTTAAAAATTTTTCCTATACATGTATATTTCTATGTAAAACTTTGATCCTCCATAGTGGCCCCGCCCTACCCCCAGGGGTCATGATTAGGACAAACTTGAATCTACATTACCTGAGAATGCTTCCATATAAATATGACTCATCATGGCTTTGCTGTTCTTGAGAAGAAGATCTTTAAAGATTTTTCCTATATATTTCTATGTAAAACTTTGATCCTCCATTGTGGCCCCACCCTACCCCTTGGGGTTATGATTTGAACAAACTTGAATCTACACTACCCGAGGATGCTTTTATTTAAATATGACTCATCATGGCTTTGCTGTTTTTGAGAAGAAGATTTTTAAAGATTTTTCCTATATATTTCTATGTAAAACTTTGATCCTCCATTGTGGCCCCACCCTACCCCTTGGGGTTATGATTTGAACAAACTTGAATCTACACTACCCGAGGATGCTTTTATATAAATATGAATCATCATGGCTTTGCTTTTCTTGAGAAGATCTTTAAAGATTTTTCCTATATATTTCTATGTAAAACTTTGATCCTCCATTGTGGCCCCACCCTACCCCCGGGGGTCATGATTTGAACAAACTTGAATCTACACTACCCGAGGATGCTTTTATATAAATATGAATCTTCATGGCTTTGCTGTTCTTGAGAAGAAGATCTTTAAAGATTTTTTCCTATATATTTCTATGTAAAACTTTGATCCTCCATTGTGGCCCCACCCTACCCCAGGGGGTCATGATTTGAACAAACTTGAATCTACACTACCTGAGGATGCCTCCATATCAATATGACTCATCATGGCTTTGCTGTTTTTGAGAAGAAGATTTTTAAAGATTTTTCCTATATATTTCAATGTAAAACTTTGATCCTCCATTGTGGCCCTGCTCAATCCCCGGGGGTCATGATTTGAACAAACTTGAATCTACACTACCCGAGGATGCTTTTATATAAATATGAATCTTCATGGCTTTGCTGTTCTTGAGAAGAAGATCTTTAAAGATTTTTCCTATATATTTCTATGTAAAACTTTGATCCTCCATTGTGGCCCCACCCTACCCCAGGGGGTCATGATTTGAACAAACTTGAATCTACACTACCTGAGGATGCCTCCATATCAATATGACTCATCATGGCTTTGCTGTTTTTGAGAAGAAGATTTTTAAAGATTTTTCCTATATATTTCAATGTAAAACTTTGATCCTCCATTGTGGCCCTGCTCAATCCCCGGGGGTCATGATTTGAACAAACTTGAATCTACACTACCTGAGGATGCCTCCATATCAATATGACTCATCATGGCTTTGCTGTTCTTGAGAAGAAGATTTTTAAAGGTTTTTTTCCATATATTTCTATGTAAAACTTTGATCCTCCATTGTGGCCCCGCCCTACCCCCGGGGGTCATGATTTGAATAAACTTGAATCTACACTACCTGAGGATGCTTCCACCTGAGATTCAGCTTTCCTGGCCCTGTGGTTCTTGAGAAGAAGATTTTTAAAAGATGCTATTAATTTTTCACTAATTCTTTATTATCTCCCCTTGAAAGAGGGCGTGGCCCTTCATTTGAACAAACTTGAATCCCCTTCACCCAAGGATACTTTGTGGCAAGTTTGGTTGAAATTGGCCCAGTGGTTCTTGAGAAGGAGTTGAAAATGTTAAAAGTTTACAGACAGATGGACAGACAGACAGACGCCGGACAAAAAGTGATCAGAAAAAGCTCACTTGAGCCTTTGGCTCAGGTGAGCTAAAAAGTAGGTCACTGTGACCTACTTTTAATAAATATGTTTTATGGCCCCAAGATGCA
Organism: Saccostrea echinata; assembly: GCF_033153115.1. Classification (NCBI taxonomy): domain Eukaryota; kingdom Metazoa; phylum Mollusca; class Bivalvia; order Ostreida; family Ostreidae; genus Saccostrea; species Saccostrea echinata. The sequence continues at coordinate 5,958,714 of NW_026889779.1, read as the reverse complement.
TCATCTTACAAGATTTAATGATTCTAAACCTCTCATTACTGGAATTAATGACTTTAATTGTTTTGAAAATGATTAGCCATTAAATTCAAAAAGTAGGTTAAGGTGACCTACTTTTTAATTGAGGTACTCCGAGGACCCAAGATACATCAACTGAAAAAGTTTGATGATCATAGGCCTTAAATTGTTCAAAATATGCCTCTGAATCATTTTGAAAAAGAATGACCACAAAATTTAAAAAGTAGGTCACCATGACCTACTTTTGAGTCAACATGACATGAGGTCCTTAGATGATCAACTGACAAGATTTGATGACCCTAGTCCTTATAGTAGGCAAAATATCAACATTTTAATAAAAATGTAATTTTTGGTCAACTTTGAAGTGACCTTGAGACCACGCCCTTTGCCCCAGGGTGATGCCTCGTATAATTTTTAATCTACAACATATCCTCATCCTTTTGTGTAAGTTTGGTGATAATCTGCCCTGTGGTTCTTGAGAAGATTTTTTAGCAACCAGTACTTTTGTTTCTATTTTCCTAATTATCTCCCCTTGTTTAAGGGTCACAACCCTAGTTTAAGTATAAACCGGAGCCCTTGGGCCAAGGATACCCTGTGACAAATTTGACAATAATTGGCCAAGAGGTTCTTGAGTTATGGCCCATATTCTAAAAAGTTTACGCACACCGCACAAATGGCCATAGCATTAGCTCTTTGAGCCCTTGGCTCGGAGGAGCTAATAAACAAACTGATTGATGAAGAAACGTTGCCCCAAATCAAGAGAAATAGGATGATTAGGGATCAACAAAATTATTAGTCTAGCCTCAGCAACAACTCATAAAGTTCCTGTACTTGCCAGTGCTAATACACTCTTTGTCACTATCACCAGGCTAAACAACATAATTATAGTATCCCCTAATCCCTCACACATTGGCCTTTCTTGGTCTATGAATAACATTTAATGTAAAAATATAAGGTATTTTGTCTCACTTTTACTTATCTATTAATGACAAGTAAACTTGACCAGTAAAAACTATAAAATACTTTTAGTACATGTATCATACATTAAAAATCCTTGTATAATTCCTTTTATCGTGGTATTTGATTTATTTACCTATCAATTACATTATTTTACAGTGTCTAATTATCACAGATGAATAGCAAAGGAGAAATAAGTCCTCTCAATTTCTCTACAGGATCAATAGAGCACTGCCTAGCACCAGAACTCTTGACCCAGTTGTCAAGAATTCACAAAAAAAACCACCATCATTGCTAAATACGACTTTGTCCCCTATTTGCCACCCAGATGCCCAGGAGCAAAAAAGAATATTTTCAAAGAATTAATGCATTTTCACCTTAGTCACCAGGAGGGCGGGGAATATGAAATTCAGAATTTTTGTTGTTGATATATGCTTTATGCTAAAATTGGTTGAAATTGGTTCAGCAGTTCATAGAAGAAGTTGAAAATGTTCAAAAGGTTATGACCAACAAACTATGCACATCGCAAGACGATGGACAAAATCAGATAGCAATAGACATATTGAAAATTTTGTTGACCAGTTAAAAACAAGCTATTTCTGCAGGATTCATACCTCAGTAAGGCACAATCAAAATGAGGCATATTTGAAATATTACACAGTGTCCCTATTTAAAAGACCTCTGCTGTAGGTCTGTAACATTAATTTTAAAATCTTCTACAACCCTTGCATTACAAAGTTTTCAATTTACAATGGACATAATATTTCATTTTGTGACTTACCCTCTCTAAGAGCTGTACAGCCAACAGAAACTCATACTCAAAATCAGACTCGAGCAGGGACACGGCTATCCAGAACATCTGAGCCATAATGGTAAGTTTGTCCTCTGTTCCACTGGTGTCAGCATTCTTCAGGGATTGGGCGCTTCGAGAGCGTGGTATGTTAGATCTCAGTCGGTCAATGTCAGTACTAGCTCGGAACCGGAGGTCAACTAACAAAGGTAATGATAAAGTAAACAATATCTTGTTAAAGGTAACCAAGTGTCAAAGTGTATGATCAGATGTTTCTAAACAGTGATATTAAAACAAAGTGAAATTTAGACTTGACTCACACCAGGATTAAGCACATCAAAAAAAAAAAAATTGAAGTTATAGTATTAACAGAGCCACTCTTTCTTAAAGAAATGTTAAGAAGATTCCTCCTTGAAATATTTATAAAGATATTTAGAACATCATTAACATCAAAGAGCATTAGAGTTCCTGTTAATATATTACTAACGGTGAGTAGATCTGTGAGGGGGACCAGTCACAGAGTAACTCGTGCTTCGTGCATGATGGGGAATACTAGTGGCTTGTCGTGGGGCCATCAGTGACCCCTTTCTACCCTCAGTGAAATCCTTAGCCAGGTTTGGAGTAGACATAAAGATCTCCCTCATGTAATCCATGGGACGCATCTCAATGTCCAGGTTGTCTACTGCAGCTTCCAGTGTCAGAATTATCTCAGTGACATAACCCTGTAATGCAAAATTAAAGTCTGAACAAACAAACACGAAATCTGGTGAAAAGAAGTTGGTATGCTATCTGATGATTGAAACTTTGCTATGCAATCTGAAGACAGTAATTTTGCTATACAATCTACTGAGTTTTCTGACCTGCATGTCTTCTCCCTGTTCTGCCACTGTCTCCACCAGACGAGACAAAATGTCTGATAACATCTGAGTGGTAGGCCTTATGTGAAGAGCTCGCAACACCTACAAGGTTTGAAGAACCATAGTTTTAGAGTCGTAAATCACATCCCGTTAAAGCAATGTTACAGTAAAAAATGAACAATCATACTCTTTGCATTCTTGTTCATTTTACCTGAAAGGATCTTCCAGCATAGTGTCTTGATGAGCATGACAATGCAAGTTGCAGAGCCACATGTGACCACCTCTGCTCGACCAGAGCAATGGGAGACAACTCTTTAAAGCACTTAACCACACACTTCAGGAAGAACTCCAGCTGGTATGCACTCTGAGTCTTCAGAGTTCTTGGTGTAATGTCTTCACAACTCCACAGTGGGCGACCACGTCTGTTTATAAAAAGTGTATTTTGTTAGTTTTACTGCATGCAAGCAAATAACACTCTCTCATATCCACAAATTGCGTCAAATATATGAACATATGTTACCTGCTCTCCATGAAATCTAAGATAGCTTTGACAATATCCTCTACTGTGTCAAATGAATCTGGGTCACTAAGTTGCTCTGCTGCTACAGCAACATCAGGAATCAGTGTCTGGTTGCTGTCCTTGCTCTCTACACTAATGGTGGACCTAGAGATTGGATCCTCCGTGCTGCTCTCTAAAATAAACATAGCAAAATAAGTATTTGGAAGAGTTGTTCAGGTGTAATTTTCCTGAATAAAATATTCTGTGCTATTAGAGTTTAAGGAAACTTATAAATTTAACTGAAATGAGTCTATTTTAGTTTTAATGCACATTACCCAGAATTCCAGGCCCTTCTCTATCTTCTGCTATAAGTTTGAGAGTATCTGAGATGTTACTACGGTAACCCAGTAACATTCTGGCAATGTTCTGACCTTCCTGTGCTGAGGCCAAGAGAATCAGATTTTCTAAAAGCTTCTTACAATGTTCATAAACCATAGCTCTCATGTGGTCAAGGCCTGCAAAAAAGGATATTCTACATGTAAGAAGCAGCTACTGAACAAATCAAAGAAAAGTACATGTGTAAATTTGAATATGACTGTGTTTACAAACTTTTTCTCCAGTAGATTTTTCTCCTTACCTAAGAAGATGACATGTAACATCAATGGCAGATGAGCTGACCAATCAATCTCTAGGCCATCTAGTACCAAGTCTGACAGAAACATTACAGCTATGTTGCTCCTGAAATGACAAACTTGACATTTACAATACATATTTACTGCAAGTAAGTTAAAGGTAACAAAAGAAATTTCAACTGTTTTTTTTTTCAATCTATTGAACTGTTTCTCTTTTGATGTTTAAGGCATACTTACCTGTGGAAACCAGGAGTTGGGTGAAGACTCTCAGGAAGAAATTCTGAAAGTGGAGCAAAATACCCCCCATAAGCTGGCATGGGTAGTGGATAAGGGACAGGTGATTCACTTCTTCTGGTCTCTGGAACCCGAGCGGGGGAGGGACCAGAAAGATGGATGTCCTCATCTACAGAGAATGTGTTAAATTAATTATCAATATCTGATCCTATCACCAACCATTCAAAATTTCTAAATGTTAACCTTGTATCACAGCATTATGGTTAACTAATCAGGCACTGATGAGACATTTAAGGACAAAGACATTTACCCAGCAGGAACTGATCCTGGGAGGAAGAGTTGCTGGAGACACTTCGTAGGGAGGTTGTGGATTCTGTTTGTGGTGTACTGAAATGTTTTGAAAGACAAAAATGAAATTATTTGTATCATTAACCAACAGTTGAAAAAGTCCCATACTGGTAGATTAACCAACCTATCACTTGGTAAGTCTTCATTGGCACTGTGTCGTTTTGTATGAAGTGTTCCCTTTTCTAGAGGAGCATCTGGGTGTGTCTCTAGTTTCTCATCATCTGTTGTGTTGATGGTGACTGGGTTACGCTTGGTCTGAGAGAGTCTGAAATACGGGGGTGTCTGAGTGCGCTCGATTGTCATATTCAGTGTCTCCACTGTCTGCAACTCATTCATCAGCTCATCAACCAGGCGCTCAGGTCGAGCTCGGCCCAAGTAACTCACTACCCTCTTTGCCTATATTTTGAAATCCATGTACATACATGTGTGACAACAAGAAAGGACTGGCTAAGAAAAATTTTGGAATAAATTCTGATAAAAGCTTACAAATGGCAGGAGTTCGGCAGCAGCCATGTTTGTTAGGATGACAAGGTAATGAATGATGACTCGTAGGTTATTTGGCCAGCCAATGACCAAAGCTGCCCACAGCTCTTCTATCTCCCGGTAGTGGTCATCTCCAAACTGAACAAAAAAATATAAAGAAGTACAAGTATCACATACAATCATACATAATGAAGCACACAGCTTCTTAAATATTATAAGATATGTTTGTGTGCAACAGAATGTTCATAGCAATGGAAAATTAAACCTTGAACTACATGTACATGTATTTGGTAACTTTGACTCATTTCAAATGAACATACAGTTTACCCTCAGATTGCTTAATACATGTATGATGAACATGATCAAAGTTTTTGATGGAGAGAGAAAACAGTACAGGTACATACTAAAACCAGTATGCCCATGAATATCATATGGTGGGCATAAAATCCAAAAGCTTAAATCAAGTTCAAGAAAGTGTGCAAGGGAAACTAAAATGTTAGAAAGGACACCTACCTTCACTGTGATGTAAAACAGATTGTTTAGCACCATTTTTGTGGCCTCCGGTGATCCCCATCCCTCCCCCTTCAGTGGAGGTTTGTATGTCTCCACCTGATTGTCATGGAGTCGAGTCAGGAAGTTAGTGAAAGGGCTGACCTGAGGAAGAGAGGGGTCAACCAGCTCCATATTGTGTAACCATGGTAACAAGTACCTCAACAGAGTTTGTCTGACAGATGGTTTTGCTGTCTGAAATCTGTGGGTTATTTCTAAAAGGAAGGGAAAAAAATCTTTAAATATTTTTTTTCTTTGATAATGGTTGAATAGAACTAGTGAAAGTATAACATGAATTTAAATTGATAAACTCTCAAATGAACATTTACAGGCTCCTTGCTTAAAAACGAAACTGATCTGAATTTCAAAGGAGATTTGAAGTGCACTTTAGACTCTACTAGTATTATCAAAAAATAATTACCAGAGAACATATCCAGTGTGATTTCTGGATGGAATTTGGCCAGTTGTTCTGATAGACTCATCTGAGCATGACAATAGGACACAGACAGAAAGATGTCGTTCAGTGGTAAACGAGCCTGGTTAACGTCATCTGCAGCGGATTCTGTGTAGAAAACAGGCTCCTGGAAGAATCGTGTGTCGAGGAGATGAAGAAGCTGTACTGCTGTCTCATGCGTCTGCATCCGTGGACTTCCAACATTCAGAAGGGCAAGGTTCAACATGGCAACATGATCACATGGATACTCCCTGAATTTTAATTACATTCAAATTTAACAATAATCTTCCATCATGCTTTTCATGTACACATAACATAGGTAATCAGAGATTACAGAGCTCACCTCAACGAATGTTGTCTTTAAGTAAGGCAAAGTCCCACACTAAACTAATAATCTAGGAGTGTGCATCCCTAGATGCAACATTTATGCAATTTTGGTCTGATAGGGCTTGCAGTTACTTGGGAATGGACTTATCTGAAAACTTAAAACTAGACACTCATTCAGAAAATGTAAGTCAAATCCAGCATCCGAAGCAAGTTTTGAGATTGTTCGTCCCTTGATGCATCATCCATGCAAGTTTGGTTCAGATAGGCCTTATAGTTACTTGGAAATGAGATCTGCTCCAAAAACTTTAATCTGGTCACTCATCCGGAAAATATAGGTCAGATCCAGCATCTGAAGCAAGTCCAGTAGTGTGCATCCTTAGATGTATCATCCATGCAAGTTTGGTCAATATAGGGTTTATAGTTACTTGGAAATGACATCTGCTCCAAAAACTTTAACCTGGTCACTCATCCGGAAAATGTAGGTCAGATTCAGCATCTGAAGCAAGTTCAGTAGTGTGCATCCTTAAATGTATCATCCATGCAAGTTTGGTCAATATAGGGCTTGTAGTTACTTGGAAATGGGGTCTGCTCCAAAAACTTTAACCTGGTCACTCATCCGGAAAATATAGGTCAGATCCAGCATCCGAAGCAAGTCCAGTAGTGTGCATCCTTAAATGTATCATCCATGCAAGTTTGGTCAATATAGGGCTTTTAGTTACTTGGAAATGAGATCTGCTCCAAAAACTTTAACCTGGTCACTCATCCGGAAAATATAGGTCAGATCCAGCATCCGAAGCAAGTCAAGTAGTGTGCATCCTTAGATGTATCATCCATGCAAGTTTGGTCAATATAGGGCTTATAGTTACTTGGAAATGAGATCTACTCCAAAAACCTTAACCTAGTCACTCATCCGGAAAATGTAGGTCAGATCCAGCATCCGAAGCAAGTTCAGTAGTGTGCATCCTTAGATGTATCATCCATGCAAGTTTGGTCAATATAGGGCTTATAGTTACTTGGAAATGAGACCTGCTCCAAAAACTTTAACCTGCTCCAAAAACATTAACCTGGTCATTCTTTAGCTGAAATTGCAGCATCTGAAACCTTGACTGGTACAATGAAGCACACTAGAAGCATCCTCCATGCATCTCTGACTAATATAGGCCATAGAAGTACTTGAAAAGAAAACTGCTCCAAAAACCTTAACCTGGGACGCCGACGCCGAGGGTATTACATAAGCTCCCCCAACTTCGTTGAGGTGAGCTAAAAATGCTACGTTAATTTTATAATGCAGTTTTCTACTATAGAAATTTACTTGGATTGAAAAACAGCTGCCAGGGCATTGAAGCATCCATCTGCGACTTCATTGGCTCCTGTGTAGCAACGGTCTATCACCCAATCCAAGAGCCCAAGGGTATCAGGGTTAAAGTCCAGCAGAAGTACCACTGTCTCTTTGGCCAGTTCATAGATCTGTGATAAAAATTAGAAATATGAAATTTTAATATGGTAAGAATATTGTCAACATTTACATACAGATTTCATTACATACAAGAAATTTAGTTATTATTATAACATTTTTTTTCTTTGCAATCAAACAAGAATTCAAAATGAATGTTTTTATGTGATGATTTTTGACTTCAAAGAATAAGTTTCAATAAAAGTAAACAAACTCATCCTTTTCTGTATAGATGAAATCATTTAAGATCTTTGCAACTTTGACAATGAACAGAATCAGTAGATATTAAAAATATGTCACTTTATAACTATGAATGAACTTTCTAAAAAGCTGCAAGATACATTTTCTACCTCTGATATCAAGTAATTTAGTGTATATTTACAAATAATTGATAGCAGTCAGAAAGTATTGACATACTGTCATGCTTACAAATCAAATAAAGAAAGAAAATTTGGTGGAATTACAAAGAAAGTAAGCACATTGTTGAACATAAACTGTGATGGGAAATGCATTTCCTTCTTTTGTTAATGAAATTAACATTTTGATTTAAAAAACTGAAGCATTTACATAGCTCATGCAGGAATTAAACATTTTTAAACATGTAATTTGCAGAAATCATTTTTTTGGGGGGGGATCGAAACAAAAGCCGTGGCAGATATAAAGATTAAACAAGATCTGGTTTTTCTTATTTTCAACTAGTTATACAGTATTTTCTTTTACTTGTTGTGAATAGAGTTAATTGGGGTCAATTATGCCTATATCTTTAAAGAACAATTTCAAGAAACACTGAAAAATTGAATATCAACCAAAAAATAAAAAAAAAATGAACAAAAAACACTTGTGAAACTAAAATACAGAGGGAGCATTCCACTGTACAGAAGCCTACAGAAGAAGACAAGACATGCTCTGCTTACCTGCTCTTTGATCTGCGTTAGCAGGAGACAATCATAGAATTAGTAATGCCCACTCACCCTTCACTGATTTCTAACACAGACAACACAATCTACTGTTGAATCATTTTATTTTGTGGGGCCAATTTTTGTGGATTGTTAAAAATTTACAGGTGTGTGGTGACATGATTGTGGGAGAATGTCTTGTTATGCATATAAAACATGTCACCTGCAAGAATATCAACCTACATGTATGTTCAAGTTGGAAATTTGTGGGTGAGGGGTACCCACAAAAATTAAACCCTTATGAAATATAATGATTCCACAGTGCCCTTATGTACATGGAAGCTGATTGTGTCATCTGCCTAAAAACCATAAACCACACACCCAGCTACATTCTATTTTTTTTAAAAAAAATCTTATGTGATATAAATCTTAATTAATGGTGAACTGTACATTGCAAATGACCCACACTTGTTAGATGAATGATGATTGATATAAGGAAAACTACTAATTCCTCTTTTTATCTGAAGCATAATGGCTACAAATTTTAACTATATGATGCTTAACCATGGTAATAACATGTATTTTTACCGTGTTAAAAAATTGAATTATTTATTTCTTAATTGTTCATCATAGTTGTAAAAGAATATTGTGTTTTTGCAGATACTTGTATTAGTCAACTCAAGATATGTGCACACATTTAGAGTTCTAAAATTTTTACGTTAGTAAAAAAAAAATAAATTATACATACATGTACATGTATAAATAAGAAACATACCCTGTCTTCATGTGAACTCAGCAGCATGTGAGCCCATTTATAGATGTAGCCATCATCATTCAGACCATTGGGATCAAATACAGGACCACAACACAACACAGCAGACATAGCTCTGACTGCAGACAACTCTAACTCAGTTATCTCCTCCTTAGATACTCTGTTGTTGAGAAAAGAAACACCAATTCTAAGTACAGTCAAACCTCATTATCACAAACTTTATAGGTCAAAAAGAAAAATTCCAGATATCTGAGGATTCAAGATATGAGCTAAAATACATAACGTAATAGAGTCTGGAACTTCCAACTAAATTCAACATATCCATGGTATTTAAGATACCAATATCCGAAATGCCAATGTTTAACCATACTTTTTTTCAGATAGACTATTATTAGAGGAAGGTGACGGTATTTACTAAATCAGTTGAAATACTTATAAGTACAGATAATGCAACAAGTTAACAACAGTGGTCTGACCTTCTGTCTGTGGAATCTCCCATAGTATGACTGAACTTGCCACTCCAATTCCCAAACAGATGAAAGAGACTGTACCTCAGGTCTCGGGTTAATAAGGAACGCTTGTACTCCACTGGAAAATAAAACACACAATGAGTATGCAAACTGCAAAGGGATTGAGATACAGTCTAACCTCATTATCTCAAAATTATGGCCGAGGAAAAAACCTCATTATGTCCAAGGATTCAAGATATTGAGGTTAAAAAACATAAATAAAAAGTGGTTGGGACTTGCAACTCACTTGGACTTATCAATGGTATTTGAGAAATCAATGTTCGAGATTCTACACTGTAATTGCTTCACTGCAGACTTAACACTAATAGTGCAACAAAGACAAGCCTGTTATACATACTTGGAGTATGACTGATGAGTTCCCGTACAAAGCGACTGAAGTGAAGTCTGATGTCCTGTAAATCTGGTAGATTTCTGTCACTCTCGCTCTCCAGATACTGACGAGCTCCATCAATGTACTCTACGAATGTCTTATTTAGGCAGTGTTCCTCCTTGTCTATCACACCAGAGTCCCTGAAATCATCATATAAATAATCAAAGTCCCAAAAAGATATAAGACATAAAAAGACATCTTTAACATTGTTGAAAACCAGATTTGATCATGATGCAATCCTTGATGGAAAAATGCCACAAAATCAACCATAACTTTCGAACTATTGTCTTTAGAAGCCATTTTCATATTTACTTTTAATTAACTTTAGTTGCCTTTATGTCACTTTTATAAGTTAAATAATTAATTGTTCTTACGCTTGGGCAAAAGTCTTATTAGCAGCCATCAGCTCAAATATATGAGCTAGCTGAACTCTAAGAACATCCTTCTTTCTTCTCCGTTTGAAGTTCCCCTCCTTCCGATCTATAGCCTCTTTCAAAAACCCCACTAGTTCATCCATCAGTTCTCTGAAAACAGTCAGCAAATATATCTCAGTTTATTCTTCATCACAAGTATACATAATATTACATGTATAGTGCGCACTGGTGGGTAATGCATATGTATGCTTTACATTACATCACAATGTAAAGAGTGAACTATTTGTATAACGTTGTGGTAATTCCATAGTTGTGCAGTATGAGAGTGAAATAACTTTTAAGTATGATTTTAAAGAAAACTAATTCTCAAAGCATCTGCAATGTTTCCTAATTTTTCTTTTTACTCATTCCTCAGAGGAAGAAATTATTTCTTTTTTTTTTCTCTTTCAGATACCTGAAAACTGCAGGGTTTGTGTATCCCAACCCATTAACAATGGTGTCCCTCATATCAATGTTCTCACACTTCATAAGGGGGACTAACATCTGGAAAAGGGCTGTGGCCGAGCAGGAGTTACTGTTCTTGATGCTGTCACTTTTGTCTCCTCCAGAACTGTCTGGGGAAGATCTGTCATAGAAAAATCACAAAATTCTAATTAATGGTCATTGACACCATTCACAAGTTAGGAATTGCATTGCAAGAATAAACACAAGAATTGAAGAGGATACAGGACATTTCATTCAACCAGTCACCCAGTCTAGTTGTGTTTTAAATATTGGCATCATCTTCTATTAAACATGTAATTGGAATTAGATTTTACTTGAATACCCTGCTATAAAGTCACAAATTATTGTTACATTTGGTAGTGCCCACTTCAGTGCCTGTAAATCAAGTTTTGCTGCAAAATAACAATATCAGTATCAAATGTACTTACCCTGGGTCTGGTGATGCACATCTGAATTGAGAAGGAATTCCCTTTTGGGCCACAGCACAAGCCAGAATGACATAGTTCTGCCATAACTCCATGACCAGGTCCTTTTCTGTTGTTGGCTTCTTGTTTGATGTGCCGGAACGCAGCAGAGATGTACGGTTCTCATTTATCATTGTACTACATTAAAATGATTAAGTAATCACAAATGGTAGAAAATTAAAAACTTTTGACTGCATTATAAATATATTCAATTACCTATTTGCTAGAGATTTTCTTAAATGTAAATTGAATATTCTGATTCTTTAATTTAATTTAATTAATAAAGTGGGCTCACAGCAAAAGAATTCACTTTAAATCTGCCAAATAACATACATGTAGCACATGATTCTAAATAAAGAGATACATGTAAATGTATACAGCATACATATTTAAAGTAAAACATTGACTGGATTGTCTAATTTACCTGGGCTCCAGCAGTGTGTAGACATTACTGAGTCTCGTGAACACAATTGGCCATGAGGCTCCCACAGCATGAGGACAGACGGTCATTCCAAAATCACTGGACACAAACATAGCCACACATCTCATCCATGGACTGACCTTTCCTGCTGTCCAGTGTCTCTCCTGCATTTTGGGGTCAATGACAGTGGGATTCCAGACTGAGGCTGCCCGGTCAATAATCCAGGTCAGGTCAATGTTTGATGATGTCATAATCAAAGACTAGAAAAAGAAAATCATCAATCTCAAGTGAAAATTGTGCTGAGTCTTTGCAGCAATAATTTTTTTTAAATAGAGTTAATGAAAACTGCAACAGATGAAACAAAGCAGATCGTGCATATAATACTGAATACCTTTTCTGAGTGAGGAAGAGATGGCAGCAGTCTCTTGATGATATCACCACATGATCTGTCAATCATCTCCAGCAGACAGGGCTCACAATTCCCCTGAAATATCATGACATGTACACTTAAAAATATCAATATTCCCTAGAGATATGGCATAATTCAAGGGTAAATGGAAATTACTTTGTTTTAATCTGCAATGTCTGATTACAAATTAGTTATACAATCATATGTTCATGTACATCTTGAAGAATAACAATTTCTTGCTAATAAGAATGGGTGGTTGTTGATAGAAGCAAGTTACAGAGTACCTGTGTATTAGCAGAGTTGAAGATATTTCTGACTTCTTTGAGCAGATGAACAGCAAGTTTACGAGTGACAACTCTAGCACTGCACATCATGACCAAAGCCAGTCCCTCTACCTCATGGAGCACGCTCAGATCCGTTACTTCCTGTCTTATTAATACCACATTACCATCTCCTGAACTCTTATCCTAAAGTTTAAAAGAAAATCATCTTCACTGTTCTTTTTTTTATACATATATATCTAAAGACAAATCTTTTTCAAGCTAAAATTGTTTACAAATGGAAGAAGTTTGTGTTCACCTTGTTCGTGTTCATGCTAGCCTTCCACTGAACCAGAAGCTGCATCAAAAGACGAAGTGAGCTGTCCAACAATTGATTTGTCACGTCACTGATCTCCTTCTGGATGAACATCACAAAACCTTCAAAGGATATGTAAACGAGCATTAAACTTTAAAGATATGTATTATGAGTAAGAGCTTTATCCATCTTTTTATTCTTAAATGATAATTTTGCATACATCAAATTATTAATCTGTTTACCTCTGATGACATTTTCTCTCCATGAAGCTGACTCCAACATCAGATTCTGCAAAGCTTGAAAGGCATGGCTAAAAACAGAATACAATCTTTATGTACAGACATGTACTTGGGAATGATTTTAATAACTTAGATCAGCCTCGAGTTTATAAACCTGGACTACTGCCCATGTCCATCAGTTTTCACAGGACTATTTCTGCTTACCCTTTCAATGTATCATCCACATGTACTGTTAATCTATTCAGCATCTCTACAAGCTCCATGGGTGACATTCCATCTGGAATCAGGCGAGGAATGGCAGCGATGCAGGTTCTGAACAACTCTATCTTTGACTTTCTCTCTCCCCTATATGCCATTGAAAAAACAACAAATAGGTTACCAATAAAACCTTTGCTTATTTTGTTTTAAATTTTATTCCTAACTACCACCACTTGAATTTTTTTAAATCAAAAAATTCCACATTACTAACCCCATCAAGACTTCTGGCTCCTTGCCAACATTTTCTGTTTTGGTCTGCAGGAGTTGTCTGCCCACTTGTAGATCCAGTGCCCTCAACATGGAGTCAAAGGCTTTCAGCATGTGGGGGTAATACTGAGCTATCCCAATACTCTTGGCTGTGGTGTCTGTCAGCATCTTGTTCAGAAAGGTTCGCTTGACCCTGACTGTACTTCCTGAGGGGAGAGTAGCCTGTGCCTGGGGCATTGGTGGGTCTCCATCCTTCTGTTGTAGGCTATCCGCTATCACCAGGAAAGCTCGCAAACCAATATTCATCCTCTGTTGATCATAATACATGTACATGTATTTCAATAAGTACAGATATATAGATTAATAACTTTTTATCACAATCTTTAAAACTCCATGTATTACATTTATATAGGATGACATAAATATTGTCTTATATAAGGTCTTTATATAGCATTTTCAAGTTTTTTTGATTGAACAAGTCTTTAATCAAATATTTATTGAATAGTTTTTAATTGATTTAGTCATGATTGATATAATGTCTAACCTCTGGTCCATGGGACAGAAATATTTTGGCAGGTCTCCCAACACAAAGTAGATCAAAAATGATTTCCTTCATGGCAAAATCCAACCTTTCCTGTGAATTTTTAGTTTTTTATTAAGTACAACTTTTCCCAATAATTATATACTGTACATTTGTACAATCTCTCCTTCTCTTCATGAAAAACAACAAAATTTGGGGCCTACCTTGGCAATAAACTGTATGATTTTGACAAAGTAATTCAAGGGTACATCTTTGGGTGTGACGACCTTTGACCCCTTGGGAAATAAGCTGCTGACGATGCTCTGTAGACGACTGTGTGTTACACTGTTACTCTCACACTTGATCCTCACCATGTAAACCCTGAACAGTGTCATAGAAAAACAATATTTATATACAAGTACATATACATGTACGTATGTCATAAAATCTACATGATGTTATCATCATTCAAACTTTAACAGTTTGTCATTTTTGTTCTTGTATATTTCATTAGACCTAGCACACTAAATGGATAATTTTCCCCGCAATATGTTATGAAAATCAAATATAATTCCCACTGAGAAGAGTTATCTTACCATAGAAGCCTGTGTAGAGAGTCGAGGGCCATTCTGGAGCTCTTGGGGTCCCTGGACTTTAGATGTGACAGACAAGTGGTGAGGAAATACGGCCAGTTATTCAGGAAGAACTGTTTCTGACTGACACACAGGAGGCAAGTCACAAGTGGAAAGACTTGCTGTAATAGAGTCAAACAAAACAGAATCAAGTACTGTATATCAACAAATTTTCACGACATCTTATTTTCACAAGATAGGTGTTTGGTATTTATATGTGAGACAAAATTTTCACAAATTCTGGTTACCGTTTTACATAATTTTTACTCATGGAGATAAACCAGAGAATGAATTTTTCGTGAGCAGACCATCAAGTTCTTGCAAATGTGATTTACAGTATACACTTCTAAAAGGATATAACATGTACAGTGTATGTACTACTAGCCTTGCACTCAATGCATGGAGGCTTACAATCTAATTCAAATTAGATGTTCCAAATCCGCTACCACTTCTCAAACATCTAATAGCATCCCACTAGGGGTTACGCCAGAGTGACCTTTCGATTATGAATAAACATAAAAATTTTGGCCAATCAGACTCAACCTTCTGTATACAATTCTAAAATTAGTTCCACGACTACATCTTTACATTATTGATGCTCAGTAGACTCTCTTACGTTGAATTAAAGTACTTTTGGTATAAATTGAATGTAATATAGTACGCCAATCTGGCATTCTCACCTGAATAACCAAACGAAAATGCACAAACTACTATATATTCCGCATGTCACATTCATATATATCACCGTCTTTACCATGCATATTTTGTTTACTACAAAACCCCTCGGGCATTTAGGTTTGGCAGTAAAAAAAGAAACGCATCCGAACCATAAGCCAATTTAAGATTTCAGAGACGGCGATTTCATTGGGTAATCGAAAGGTTGCTCTGACGTGACCCCTAATGGGATGTTCTTAGATGTTTGAGAAGCGGTAGCGGATTCGGAACATCCAATTTCAATTAGATTGGGAGGCTTACATGTACATCTAATAAACACACTATTTCAAATATGCATAAAATATATACTAGATTTTCTTGCTGACTTTCCATCCACTCCAATCATTCTCAATTAAAAATCAAAGCTGGCTCGAAGGAGGCACCATGCTATGCTGTACTATACAACATAGATATATAGCAAATGTCCAAGGACATTTAGTTCTTCATTTTTGTAATTTGTCATAATCACTAATCCATTGTGCTGTTTTGTTGCAATAAGGGGGAAATATAGTTTTAAGCTTTTTATTCCACTCATTATAAACATGTTTAACTGTACTACTTACACTGGAGTGTTTCTTTTTCATGGTCATGTCTACCACAGGTGTATACAACATCTCCACCAAGTTCTTCAGCACAGGCACATTCACCTCATTCTTGGCAGTCTAGTAATACAAACCAGTAACTACTTTCATGACTATAAACTATAAATTGCTTTAATATTCCACATCATCATTTTTTCGATAAATCCAGTGTAACATGATTTAATTTTCGGAATTAAATTTAACTTTCAAGATTTAACTTACAACAGCCAGTATTAAGCATAGGTATACTTACTCCTGCCACAGGGAGAAGAATATCTACAAACAATGCAGCCAGGGCATGTTTGATTTCTCTGTCCTTGACATCCAGGAAGTAATGACCAAGGTCATGGAGGAATGACACACATGCCTCAAAGTCCTCAATAGGATGCATCTGTACAGAAAACATCAAAACTTCAGTTTCTTAAAGGTTACAAAGCTCCTATAATTTAACTCATTATTACTTTGATGTTGTGTAAATGAGGTTATCTAAGAGTATATTTAGGTCACTGACCTTGACCCTGAAGTATTTGAGGCCATTCAGCAGACTGATTATACTCTGAGCTGTGTAAGGAGTCTGATCTCTCAGCTTCAGTTCCTTCCATTCATTTACAAAGTGCTTCCTTACAGACTGAAATCTGGTGTGAATACAAAATCAGTAGTTTGAAACTTTGCAGATTTTTTTAAGGATTTATCGCCATCACATATTGTTGCTTACTAACAGTATCTAGGAATTGTGTCACTGTGTCAGATGTCATGGACAACACTGAAACATGTCTATTCAGTTTACATTATTTGATTTACTGTAAACATTTAAGGAATGTTTTTAAGTTTTGTGTGAGTTATTGGTGTGTAAATCACACAGACTTGTCACGTAGGCATATTTCATGAAGCACGCTAGCGCTTCATGAAAAATATGCCTACGTGCAAATCTGTGCGATTTACACACCAATAATTCACATTAAACTTAAAAACATTCCTTATACACGTATTTACATTTTACACGTTTAAATGCACCAAAAATATACTCAATGTTTGAATTTCTCGCTGCCCTATATCGTCATATTTTTATTAATGTCTCTGTAGCTTCCTTGTGACGTCATTTTAGCGCGAGTTTCTCCATGTATATTTCTACGCGTGAGTATACACAAAAATGGTCTTCAAATCAATTTCACAGTTGGCTTAGTAGAAAAGCATAGCAAATGTAAATATTATATGTTATACACATGTAGCAATATTATGACAATTGTAATACTCAAGTCATAATAAAATGTGGCAGTTGAACAAGAAATTACTTATTATTAAGGGACTAGTAAAAATTCACGACTGTGCTGCTACAAAGGCTTAATTTTAAAAAATAATTGTATAATTTTTTTAAGAGGTTGTGCAACATGTTAGTTACATTTTTCATTATTCGAGACAAACTAATTTAAGGGAAACAAATAGATTGATATACCTTGACTGAGCAAGCACTCCAATAACCTCAGCGTACAGGTCAGCAATTACACTTATGTTCTGTGAGTTTGGATTGGCTTGTATCCTGCAATAAACATCACATATTATCTAGTACATCTTCTGTTTCATCATGTAAGGTTCTTTATTCCTTTATAATTGATTTTTTTGCAAAGAGAGTAATTATTAATAACTACTTTTAAAAATATTTCCTTTGTAAATGACAATCAAACACATCAAAGAGAAATTAGTTTAGACAGTAAAATATCCTGTATTAATAAAGGCCTGGTGCTTACCCATCCTTGTACTTGAAATGTCTGAAGGCCTGTTTGATGATGTATATCACCAGGTCTTCATAGCCAGGGTGAAAATTTAGCTGCAATACAAAATTTCCATAAAATATACCTAAAAAAATAATTTCAAAATTTTGAATACAAAGCATGGTCCAATTAATGTGCTTTTTTTATTACCTTAGCTAAGACTTCAATGAGTACAAGGCAGTAAACAAACTCCACAGCCAGCTAATAAAAGCAAAACATCCTCATATTAATTACTGTAATTAAGAGAGCAATGTATATTCAATGACAGAAATACACAGAAAAAAACAGGGAATCATCTATGAGTGTCAAATGTATGTAAAATATGCAATTACTTACATCCCTCCTTTCACATAGAAAGTCCTTGCTCCTAATAAAGAACATCAAGATTAGTACATTTATAGCAGCAAACTTTACTCTCCCAATTTCTTTATTGTGTTAATTTACATCTAGGTATTAGCCATTAGTAAAAATTTTCTGCTTTAGTTTAAAATAACTGAATTTTGCCAATCATTTATTTAGCAAAATACTCCTTACGTTTCATCATTTAATATCTTAACTGTCCATTTTCTGAAGCTCTGGTCTATAAATCTACAATAACATGTAATTGTTTCATCACATTCTTTACTTTGTAATGAGAAAGTGTCTGGTTTTTTTTTTTATTTTTCATATACCCTTTACTTATGTGCACTTTGTCATGGGTCAAGCTGAGTAGATCAATACCAAATAATTTTATATATAAGAGTATTTCCTAACAGACACTTTAATATATATGACATACCCTTTACTCCTGTGTCTTTGTCGTGAATCAAGTTGAGTAGATTCGTCTATCAGGTTTTGTTTCTCAAACCATCGGAAAAGACTCTGTAAGATGGAGGGAAGACTCTGCTCGGCTACACATCCTAAAGCTCCTAGAATCTGTAACAAAACAAAATAGATTCATAAAAACTACACAAAAATACTAGTAGACTTAGATATTATCATTTACAGATACAAACACTAAATCACTGCCATATTAAAAATAATATAGTAAATGTTTATGTACTTTTTTTTCAATTTTGTGCTGGGTACTATGAATGGTACCATACACCATTAACCTATTTACAATGTACAGATGTATCAAAGACTCTATCTCATGTCCTGACTGGGATAAGGTTATGGAGCATTTCACTGACTGGATATAATACTGAGGGATGGAAATAGTTATATCTAGGTTTTGACTGCATGGATCTACCAGGTTAGTATAAACAGATACACTATTAAGGTGTTTATCTTCTGTACATGTGAGGGTAAATTACACTAATTAAAATATGGGATAAGAAATCTTTCATATTGTAAATATTCCCCTGCAATATCTTTGTACACTTTTTGTTCTGCATTAATAATACATTTATGTTCGCAAGAACATAATGTTCCTCTATACATAAGTAATCATCTAAGCTTCAAATACATGTCAAATCAATAGTAATCATGTCTAAGTTTAGCTTACTTCTACAAATAGCTCAGATCTTGACTCTTGGTACAAGCACACTCTATCATTGTAAATGACAACATTCAAAAGACAAATACTGCAGCTTAAAATGCTTTGTCATCTTAAAAGGTCTCAATACCACCTCAGGTTTATTTTTAGAAGTTTAAACAATGATCTGAATTGTTCAGAAAATTGAATGTGCAAGTGTAATTGATTTCAAATATGAAGTGTTTCTGTAAAATTGCCAGTCAACAAGTTCCCTCAATTGACAAAGGCATTAGTTAATTAATTACAGCATTTATAAGCATTTTCCATTATATAACATTCTTGGTCTTGTTACATTTTCCTTAGGCCAAACAAAAAAATATGTGTGATTCCAGTTACACTTCCAAAAAAATTAGGGTAGGTAGGTAGGGATTTTTTTTTTTTTTTTTTTAATGATTTTCTTTATTTTTTCCTAAATAATACCTATCACTGCTTTGCAAATGGCATTTAGATGTGGTGTGATAATATACTAGTCAATATTGGTTGGGGACACCTACATGCTAGCTTGCTTTGGATTTAACACTATTAAACACTTGCACTATGTTTTGCAAGGAGGCCGTCATTGCTGAAACTAAAACTTAAACTGAATCCATTGATGGAAATTGGGGGAAATTCCGGAAAAAATATGAAAATTGCCAAAAAAAAGTTTAGGGACGGGGGTATAAAATAGGGAAGGTCGGGTAACCGGAACCACACATATTTTTTTATTTGGCCTTATTCTGAGGAATCATCGTTTGTGAGGGACCAGTGTTATGGATTTAAAGGTCACACTAACCAACAAATTAACATCCTTAAAAAACAACACTGCCATCATGAATTCATCAAGTTCATTGAATATTCTGTATTTATCAGTTACCCACAAAATTACATCCCCACGACCTAGTAAAATTTTGAATACCCATAAACTTTGACAATCCCCCCCTCCCCACACACACACAAATTAAAATGATTCCACAGTATTTCATCAAAAATTATCATAATAAACTCTATATTTCAGAGGACTATATTGCTTGAGGTATGAAATCTACTGATTATTAATGATTTACAAGGTTCTGTTCTGCATAACAAATTTCTTTCATCCCTGTGATCTTCAGTGTTCCTTAATAAAATTATGGACATTACACAGCTACTAATCAAAACAATGCTTTTTACATCCACAAATGAAGTTTGAAGATTGCATGTTCACAAGCATGTATTTGTGTCTCTGCAATATATCTCAAAAAAAAAAAAAAGCTAACAGATTTGTTTTTTAAATTTCAGAAAAAGAGATGCACCCTAGAGCAAGAAAGAATTGATTTGGAGGAGATCTCAAACAAAAGAAGGAAGTTTGACTAGTTTCCTGATTTATCTTCATCAAGGACGATTAAAACAATAGCAATTACAGTGTATAATTAAAGGTAATATGGTTTTTTTTATGCTATACATTTATATGGAGAAAAAAAACTGTCAGGTTGACAGAGATGTGAAGCTTTAACAGCTCTATATTTTGTTTAAGTATTAACACAGGCAAAGATCCTGCATTGCTGCCCCTTTCTCGCCACAGAGAGATGAAAGAAGATTTTGAGCAGGATAATTTTAAGGAATTTTAAAATTAACAATCAGCAATATTACAAGAAACATGTTTCCAGTTAGTTTGAAACTGGAGAAAAAAGCTTATAAACTTTATCATGAAAATTCACATATATCAGTTACTGCAGAATAGTTTTAGCCCAAAGAGGAATAATGCTGGTTTGACTTCATGTTCACTGCAGAAGCAAACTTCTTCTGCCACATTTGAAGCCTAAAAAGGTACCTCATTTTGAAAAATCAGTTATGATATCCTTCATTCTTTTGAAAATGAAAGAAAATATTTTTAAGTGATGATAACCAACCAGTTTTCAAAATTTTGGGTATTGCAATGCAGCCACTTTCTATCTGGATATGTCACGGTAGACTGCAGAGATTTTAATGTGTTTTTCTATGATTTTACACTTATTATAAATGCTAGTTTTGGTTAAATTAATACTATTAAAAGTTATCATCTTTATCTAACACTTTCCTTTATTATAATTTTTATGTACCGGGGAAATATTATAATACCTCTTACCAAAATTGTCTTACTGAGTCTAATTTACAAAGAAAGCAATGGAAAAAATATGCTTTGTATTTCGGTTATTGTGACCTCTCTGCAAAGAATTTTGGTCAAGAATGAAGACAAGCCAATATCTGATCTATAACAGCACAATTCATTCCCCCAAACTTTGAAAGAAACTTTGTACTACGGTACAAAAAATTCATTAATCAATACAACATCTGTTTTTACCCAACCTCATTAAAGAAAGAAAGAATTTATTTTTGAGTGTAAGGCCCAAAGTTCCCAAAGAAGAAAAACAAAAATGGTTAACATCACATTAATATGTAACATTTGTTTATTAACATCAAGGCTCCAATGAGCATTGAGGGTTTTTTGTATCTTTTTTTTTTATCAGTACTTAACATGTTGTCAATGAACCAAAAAATAGAAATTACTTTTGCATGTCTATTACCAAAAAAAAAAAAAAAAAAATCATTGGCAAAAATTTTTTTCTTAGGAAACACCAGCAATATTTTGAAGAGATCCACAAGTATTACATGATGAAAACAATTTCTGATTCAATACCAAAATTACAATGTACTTACCGTATATACTCACCCATAAGTCGTTTTTTTTGGGAGTTAAACTTTGGTCCAAAGCTCTTTATCTGACTAATATGTGAGTTATAAAAAGATTGGTATTTTAACGGGTCAATCCCTCTAATTTAAGCTAAATAAAATACAAACGACTTATAGCCGGACCGACTTATAGGCGAGTATATACGGTATTACCGAAGATAAAGCATCAAGAAGAGGCAACAAAACATTAAAACAGGATCCAAAATTAACGCATTCAAGAGGCTCCTGAAAATTTCTCAGACTACACAAAATTAATGAATTTGAACTCCTTGCCAGCCTGCCATCATTTTGTCAATAATTCTCTTTACTAGGGCAAACAACAAAATGCTATTGTTGTGGTTTTTTAATTATTCTATAATTAATAATGGAATTGCTCAAATCTCAACATAATCTCATCACATTTCCTAATTCTTTGAAGTCAAGAGTGCATTTTGATTTTCAAACTATCAACTTCAGAAAATTAAGACCAAGTACAAATCAAACAATAACCTTGTTCAAAATGTGCTTAATGAAACCTCATACAGCTATAACTACATATGTACTGACCTGATCAAACTGTGTGTCCTCACCTCTTTGTAATGACTTTGCCAAAGGCTTTTCCTGTAATTTAAGAATATCAAAACTTTTAATAAAAGTAGGGTTAAGCTTTAATATGTAAAATATGTGTGTTGATGTGTTGGTGTGATAAATGTGTCACAGCCTTGTAAAGCATAAGTTGAAATAAAATGCTGCTGGGTTTCTATAGCCATATATTTTTCTATCAATGGAAAATAAACAATAAAGGGTTACCTGAAATATGATTAATTCAATTCAATTCCATTTACTGACATCGCCATGTTGGTATACAGTCAAAATAAGAAATCAAATGACAGACAACAGAAAAAAAGAAGAAGAATATAACATAATTGCATGCAATTCAGTTTTACACAATTCCTTATAGTCCCTGGATTTGTTTTCTCTGCATAAAGCATTTATCTAAATAAATACATAAACGTTTTTTGTTATACATAAACGTTATATAATAATTACGGGTGAAATAATAAACATTTTCTCACCCCACACACACATGTAGGTGCACCATTTAAATTTATAAATTTGGGATAATTTATCAATTACTTGATTTAATAAAATGATTTGAAAGTTATTAAATAATAATTGCATGAATACTAAGAAATAATCCTACAATTATTTCTTACCATATATTCCTTGACTTTTAAATCACAGATATTGCAAGATAAAGCTGTGTTAGGGAGAGAGAAAATCCTCTTTCCCCAAGTCCAAGGTCGATGAGAGGGAGAATTAGTAATGGCGCAAATACCCAAAGGACAGACACAGACACTAGTTTGATCACTTACACCCTTACTTGCAATGACCACTCACCCGTATGAATGAATATGGCAGTAAATGAACATAGTAAATTGCATATTGACAATTAAATTTAATACTTACTATAATAATAAATGACTTAGGAGAAATACTTGAAAAGGAAGGAATTTAATACAATTAAGGACAAGTGAACAGAAGTCACTGTTGTCTACTTACATCGGGAAAATACATGCAAATAATGTTTCTTATTACTTTATCTTGATCTAATACATGTATAATGTTCAGAATACAATAATCTTCTTCAAATTGTGTCATTTACTGTAGAATTCCACTAGCATCCATTAAAACCTACCAATGGTTCTGCCACCACCTGTTCAACTTTCTTCTCTGCAATGGAACAGAACTGTAGGAACAGGGTTTGTAGAGTATACTCCCCTGGCTTCACTGGATCCACCTCCACATTTCTCCCTAGATCTCGTCGCCATGGGAACCTGATCACATGCACATGACCACTGTCATGGCTGTCTTTCCTTTCCATACTTAAAGGACTACTTTTCCATTTTCATCTAGAATCTATAAAGAGTAAAAGGATCTATAGATGTAGGGTTTTTCCATAACATTCCATTATAACATTTCCTTTATGCTATAATCTAAAAAAAGTTGTTGGTTATATTTGAAACAATCAAAACTCAAATCCAAATACATGTGACCAGAAAAAAAGTTTTTTCTACATTAATTGAATTACAAAATTCATCTAATGCAACCCTTCCCTATTTTCTTTCTCATATCTTTAATTTACAAAATTATAATGTAATAATTTGGAAGAACTTCTATATAGTCTGAGAGTGTGTGAAAAATAAGCACTTGTCCACTCCTCCAGGATGAGTGAAAAACTGAAAATCAGCCAAGGATGAGTGGACAGCATGAGCTGCTTGTCCTTTGGGAGGAGTAAAAATTTTGCCGTGATGATTTTAAAACAGAAAAACTTATATATCCAACAATGTCATACTGTATTTTTGAATCACAAACTTTAGACTGTTTGCTTGTCCTAAAAAGATATGACACTCATTACAAATAATCAATCTCTTCTGCTCATGAGTTCAGTTGTCATATATACACTGTCTGGTTGCACAATACTATAGATAGAAAATATCAATTGTAAATTGGAAACCATATTTCCAGAATGAATCAGCCAGTCTTTCGATTTTATGTTAGAACTACGTTCAGTTGAAAGGCTTCAACTTGGTTTCATTAAATTACTTCTTATTTATTGTGTTGAATACTCTAAAGATTATTTTAAACATGGCTTATTATCCCACAGGAAACTACAAAGATGCAGTAATCATTTAGGAAGCGATCTTATATGCTTCTCTTGATCCATAGATGAATTTCACATTCTTAAGAGTTATCTCCTGTTGTCGGCGTAACACTCATTTTTGTCACTATATCCTTTCAATTGTAACTTACCTGTAAATATTTTCAACCTTCAAACGGAATTGGACAATTTTGACCTGTTCCTAAATTGCCTTAGTTTGGGGCAACATGAAAAACATAATGAACATATTAAAACAGATTTAATTTGCGAGATATTGCCCCAAAAAGTTGGTAATGTTATAGAGGGAAAACAGTTTCTTACGCCGGTTGACCCCAGATTGGCCCCGCAAAGGGAAATAACTTTTGTAAATGTGAAATTCGTCTATTGACAATATCATGAAAAATGAGGCAAATATATCAGTTTTAAATAAAGTGTATTATTCAGACATGTGAGAGGGAAAAAAGTTTGATATGGGATGAGCAAACTCATAATGGGAACAAGCAGTTATGATACCATATTCTTGTCCCTGGGACAAGTACTCTGAACTTTTTTTTCTCAATCTGAAATACATGTTTGCATTTTGGCATAAAGATATATATGCCACTGGAGGAGTTCTGATGACAAAAATGTGACAGACAGACATTCTTTAGAAAGTTCAGGTATATGTGTCATTTGTTTACTATGTATGTCATCTGCAAAACTAAATCTGCAACATCCCTATCTGCAGTGTATATGGCAAGGAATCTTTAACTTCTTTCCCAAAAAGCATGTAAATTTACAGTATGTGCAAGTTATTATTATACATGCACATACTCTATATTTACACTAACTTCCAGTGTAAAAGTGTAAATTTGCTCTGTATAAAGTCTGTAACTATTCATCAGGGACATATATAGGTCCCTGCTATTCTGACATTCACTAAATAAAAATTTCCATCTCCTTCCTCTTTCCAGTAGAGCATAGAATAATGTCAAACATGTCTTACCATAGACTATATATTGTTTACTTATCACAAAGTCAGCAAGGTATTAAAAGCATAAATATATTGTACACTCACAGAATATTTTTCCACAACAAGACACAAGTGTCAAATGTATTTCCGGAAATGAGCTTTCACTAAACACCCAAAAGAAACTTCAAGTTAATGAATGAAGTTTCATTAATGTCCATTAATGTTTGATTTTTTCGCAGTTTGAACGCTATAATTTTTATACAGGAAATTAAAAAAATATTCTTGAATGATAACAAGATATTAAAAGATAAATAATCGATGAGTTGCCAACTGGTAAAAAAAAATAATAAAAACTCTGAACTCCGATCTCGAAGTAAATTCTCGAGTGTATCTTGTAATAAAAATTCCTTTTTCACCCATAAAATAGTATGGATCTTGATAAAATAAAAATATTATAAAGATTGGAATATACAGTACAAGACCATAAATGAGTCATAATTTTATTTTTCATAATTTTATTTTTCCACTATGTATTGCATTGAAAAATGCATTTTTCTAAAATATTACTGCAGACATATTTGTTGCTCATTTTTTATGACTAAAACACTATAAAATGTAGAATTATTTGTAGTTTCTTCATATAATTTCAAACCAATATTTTATCTGTCTCTAATTTGATTAGAAATCATAGTAATTTGAGCATGTTGAGATTAAAAAAAAATTTTGTCTTGACGATGAAATATGGAGATAATGAATAGTATTCAAGCTAAAAGTCCATTAAAACAATACAAACCGGGAGCAAAGCAAACAAGGACCTCCAAAAACATTAAAGGTGGGATCAGGTGCCATGGAGGAGTGAGCATCCCCTGCCGAAAGTCACACCCGCCGTGTGCTCCTTGTCATGATCGGGAAATAACGGAAAGATCCGTCGACAATTCAGGGTGTAAATAATGGCCTAACAATTAGTATGAAAAACGTCAGTCAGCGTATTTCATAATTTAGTGTATCATTTCGTTTAGCATTTTATGACAAGAGTTTAAATAATTCTGCTTGATTTAATGGGGGAAAAAATCATGGAAATTGGGCTAAAATTGACCCCACAATAAGTTTTTATAAAAACTGGTTTTTCAAAGAAATAATATATAGTGTAAAATGCAATGGGGCGCCAAATTACATATATTTAAATATTTGAACCTATCTTCAAATAATTGTATCCATCTTCAAATAATTGTACCCACCTTCAAATGAATTGAAGATAGGTACAACTGAATTAAAAGATAGGTCTAAATGAATTGAAGATAGGTGTAAATAATTATACCTATCTCTAAATAATTAAACACAGGTTTAAATGAATTACACCTATCTTTAATGGAATTACACCTATCTTCAATTCATTTAAAGAAATTTTAAATTGAATTATACCTATCTTTAATTCATTTGAAGATAGGTACATTTGATTCAAAGATAGGTACAACTGATTTGAAGATAGGTGAAATTGAAACATGTCCAAAAAGGATTTGAAGATACGTTCAATTTAATTATACCTATAGGTTCAATTCGTTTTGTGTTATTGAAAATAATGAAAGCTCCCTCTAGCAGAGACTTGAACATGGAGGGAACTGCACAAAGCATTTTTATGGGGAGTAGTTGTTATTGTCGGTATCTTTATGGAACGCCAAATTAACATATATTCAAATATTTGAACCTGTCTTTACATAATTGTACCTGTCTTCAAATCAATTGAACCTATCTCCAAATGAATTGAAGATAGGTACAATTGAATTAAAGATAGGTACAATTGAATTAAAGATAGGTCTAAATGAATTAAAGATAAATGTAAATAATTATATCTATCTCTAAATAATTAGACCTACGTTCAAATAAATTATACCTATCTTCAATGGAATTACACATATCTTTTATTCAATAAAAGATAGGTTCAATTGAATTATACCTATCTATTATTCATTTGAAGATAGGTACAACTGATTTAAAGATAGGAACAATTGATTTGAAGATATGTACAATTGAAACATATCCACAAAGGATTTGAAGATAGGTACAATTCAATTTTACCTAGGTTCGATTCGTTTTCTGTTATAGAAAATAATGAAAGCTCCCTCTAATAGCAAATTGAACATCGAGGGAACCGAACAAAGCAATTTTATGGGGAGTAGTTGTTATTGTCAGTGTCTTTATAATTAAAGATAGGTTCAATTCAATTGCACCTATCTTTAAATCAATTAGACCTATCTTTAATTCATGGCATTTGTACCTATCTTCAAATCAATTGTACCTATCTTCAAATCAATTGAACCTATCTTCAAATGAATTTAAGATAAGTTAAATTGAATTTATCCTATCTTTATTAATTCATTTGGAGATATGTACAATTGATTTGAAGAGAGGTACAATTGATTTAAAGAGAGGTACAATTAATTGAAGATAGATTCAAATATTAATTTGGCGTTCCATACTTATGGCCATATACTGTACCTTTGCCGTATATAGACGGATCCAGGAATTTTTTGGGTTGGGCAATCTCTCACCAGAGGGCGTATTACGTTATGCTGCATGAAGCGTAGCAATAATCCTGGGTAGAGATTGGGGGGTTGGGGTGGAAGGGTAACTCGACTTAGAAAAAAAAGAAAATATAAACAAACAAACAATAGAAATAAACCACTTGCCGAGACACGGAATAACTATAAATTTATTAACTCAGTCTGAAAATCCCTAAAAAAAAAGGGGGGGGTTCGGACCCCGCTGCTACCCTCTCATGTCATAGAATCCCCAACCGTTCATGTCATTATAGAAAAAAGAGAAAGGAATCAATCTATTGAAATGATAACCTAGACTAACTGGGGTTGGGTCGTTCGTCTTTACAAAATTTACCTTTTAGATATATATATATATAGTTTTGGTTTATTGTTTTGAACATATTTTACTGAGAACCAAAGGGATCAGAAACAAGTTCTTTCAACTTACTAGTTCCTCTCCTTAATGTAACACATAATAATACATAATTGTCATGCAAAATATATTAAAAACTTAAACAAATAAAATAATTACATATATTAATATAA
>NW_026889779.1:5622500-5925000 GCF_033153115.1 Saccostrea echinata | reverse complement strand
AGCCTTAGATACATGTACCATTGCTATTTAGCATGATATGATATTAGAAATGATTTATGGTATTTTGCAATGATAGGAGACACTTTACAAACAATGCATTGTAAAATAATTGAAGTACACAGAAGAAACTAAAGTACTGTATAAGTATAAAAATCATGCAATTTTCTTCAAATGCCTGGATACCTATAGTTTCTTTATCCTAAAATGTTTTTATTGATAAATTTCCAATTAGAAAATGCATAGTAGGTGTCTTTATTCGCATTTCCTGAAAATTTATGTGAGATTTACTAATTTTTCTTATATAATATGATTGACTTCAATAATGAAGTTTGAACAATCACCGTGGGTAAATTCACATTACTTTGAGAATTCAGAGACATTTTTGTGAGCATTTTCAATTATTCAATGCCTGACTTTCAGAACCTGATG
This sequence comes from Saccostrea echinata, assembly GCF_033153115.1. NCBI lineage: Eukaryota > Metazoa > Mollusca > Bivalvia > Ostreida > Ostreidae > Saccostrea > Saccostrea echinata. The sequence continues at coordinate 5,924,571 of NW_026889779.1, read as the reverse complement.
ATCGGACTACCTTAAAGACTGCAAAAATTACTTTGAATTAAACCCTTCATAACAGGTAGAGAAAAGGTACTTTGTTCTTCGGTAAGAAATCAATCAATTCTGTTACAGATTTACTGTTCATGTATTTCAATTTTTCCATGTAGTACATTGTTAGTAAAAGTAAACTGAACAAGCATTCTGAGAGTATTGCATTAGCAATACTAGTCCCCTACCGGCAAGTGTAATCTGGTTCCCGTTAAGAATTGAAAATGCCATAATTCCGTCAAAAATTAATGAAGCGAGACGAAATGCAAACTTGTTCTATAACTAATCAAGGTAAAGCCACATACCAAAAATCAGCTCAATATCTGAAAGAAGAAAGAAGAAAATTGCGGAAAACCCGTAAAAATTGAAAAGGGCGTATTTCCGTCAAAAATCAATGAAGCGAAACGAAATGCAAACTTGATCTGTAACTCATCAAGATACACTCACACACCAAAAATCAGCTCAATATCTGCAAGCATTTAGGAAAAAAGTGCGGAAAACCAAGTGGGACAGACTGACAGAGGGACAGACCTTTTCAATTTTTCAGGGTTTTCCGCACTTTTTTTTTCTAAATGCTTGTAGATATTGAGCTGATTTTTGGTATGTGACTTTACCTTGATGAGTTATAGATCAAGTTTGCATTTCGTTCCACTTCGTTAATTTTTGACGGAATTATGGCATTTTCAATTTTTAACGGGAACCAAATTACACTTGCCGGTAGGGGACTAGTATTGCTAATGCAATACTCTCAGGATGCTTGTTTTTTAAGACATTGCTACTAAATAATAACATTAAATGTATGTCTTATTAGTCCCCTACCGGTGAAACCGGAGGGGACTATAGGTTTCCTCTGAGTCTGTCCGTCCGTCTGTCTGTCTGTCTGTCCGTCTGTCTGTCTGTCTGTCTGTCTGTCTGTCTGTCCCTCTGTCTGTCTGTCAGTCTGTCCCACTTGGTTTTCCGCACTTTTTTCCTAAACGCTTGCAGATATTGAGCTGATTTTTGGTATGTGAGTGTATCTTGGTGAATTACAGATCAAGTTTGCATTTCGTTCCGCTTCATTGATTTTTGACGGAATTACGGCCTTTTCAATTTTTAAGGGTTTTCCGCAATTTTCTTCTAAACGCTTGTAGATATTGAGCTGATTTTTGGTATGTGGCTTTACCTTGATTAATTATAGATCAAGTTTGCATTTCGTCCCGCTTCATTAATTTTTGACGGAATTATGGCATTTTCAATTCTTAACGGGAACGGAGCCAGATTACACTTGCCGGTAGGGGACTAGTATTGCTAATGCAATACTCTCAGAATGCTTGTTAGTTTTAGATCACAATATCAAAGAAAACAATTTAATTATGCATGCATTTAAAATATTACCCATCAACTTTCTGACATCCTCTCCCTCTCTCTTTCTCTCCCAAGAGAGTTGTTACACTGTACTTCCATTATAGTGTATAAGAAAAAAATGTATATACCAGCCATTCCAGGATTCGAACCCATTCTCAGGTAAAAAGAATCTACACATAGAGTTCACACGCTTTACCACTAGACCAGCTCCAACACTGAATTATCTTGTGCTATTTTATGTACATACTTTGCATTTCGGGTGGATAATAATTTTTCTTCGATTTTTGTGATTTTCAAAAATATGCCTCTTTGAAACAAAAATCGGAAATGGCAGTTTTGAAGAAAACTCCTGTTTCTTTATGCGTATATCAAGTTCATTCTGTTTCAAGGAGGCAATTTTTCAGAACAATGGGGATTCCCTATATGAAAAACAGAAAACTTGACTTATTTTGCTATGTGACTAATTTACACTTCTTTTAATGGCAAATTGGTAGTCGATATGCATTTTGCAAATATTGTTCTACCTTGTGCTGTATATACTGTTGTATCTGACAAAAATTAAGACCGTTTTCTGTTACTTGAAATTTTTCTTTTAAACTGCTACAGCTTTAAGGAAAATAACAAAAGAAGTGCAACACCCTCTTTGCACAATAAATATGAAATTTATATATCTTCCCCACTTATTTGTTCAAACTGACTTACCAGAACGTATGCTGCTGAATTGCATTTATAAATGAGTACTTATTTACCCGATAATTTCTTGGCAGATGAAAGTTATTTAAAAGTCAATAGACACCTCAATGCACATGCGGACATTTGCAAATTGATGAAGTTTTAACTGAAGTAGGAAAAAAATAGATTAGAATTTAAATCAATCGATTTCGCAGGAAGAAAATAACTAGCAAACACGATGTGTGTAAAAGTAGCTTTACGAATCTTGTTTTTGCTTCATCAAGAAACCATTTTGCCATTATGAATTAGATGACACAGTTGGGTTGGTTAATAGCCCAGTAAAAGTTCCCTGAAAGGATGACGATTTTTACATTAATTGGCTGCTTATATTTATTTTCCCTCGAATGTTCCCCTGGATTTTGTAAAATTTCAGGAAAGGAAAACTTGTACCGAGAAGTTACAGTAATGCGTGACAAACAGAGAAGTTCCAACATAATTTTTACAGAGAGGAAAAGCTCAAAAATACATTGCGGGATTCAGTGTGGCGTATCAATGTGCCAAAGTTTTTCTTATAATTCAATTACACGTACCTGTTGTGGATATGACGTCACAATCACGGATACAACGTCAACTGTTTTGGAAAGTGGTTGGAGGACGTACAACAATATTACAGGTATTATTTCTTTATTACTATTATTCTGAAATATCTGACGTTTTCCAGGCGTTTTTCACGATTTTGATATTTGCCCTGGCACGTCAAATATTAAATCGTTAAAAACGCTTGGAAAACGTCAGATATTTCGGACTCTATTATTATTATTAGTAGTAGTAGCAGTGAATTCACTGAATTGTAATATGATCATGATAGATATCGTTCTTCTGGTTCATTGCAGCTTTTTTCAAAGTGCATGACTGCCAACAAATGTCCACCAAGTAGGGTTCGGACCCCAACTATTAAGTTTTTCTGCTATAATTTTGGGGGACTGTTTTACAAAAGAACTTACGGCTAAGACCAAAATTTAATTCTATTTATAACTTTCTATTTTATATTAATTAAAAATGATTTTAAGATTTTAAAAAAGAATTTTACAAGGTATTTTGATGCTGGCAATTTCAAACAAAATCATTGAATTTGAAAAAAATTACAATCAACGAAATTTTTTGGTCTTTGTCGTAAGTTCTTTTGTAAAACGGGCCCTTGGTTTGTTTTTTGGATATCTACTGAAGATTATTTGTTCTTGTGCTTTACTTGAGAAATGTTCACTTAGCCATAAAGCACCGGAAGGAAAAAAAATCTTATTTTTTAACCTCTAGTACACGTTCAAATAAGCTGAAAATACATTAATACAAAGTATGGGATTGAACTAGCTACAAAACATTCGAAAAGTACACAGATTCCAGATGGATATTTCAAAAGCTGTATGCTACTGGTATGGGGCATTAGAAAAAGAGAAAGATATCGGCAATTTAGTCTCCCCTTCTTAATAACATTCATCTAACGGAGATCATTTCTCCAATTCTTATCAACATTCATCTAACGGAGATCTTTTCTCCAATTATTCTCTACATTCATCTAACGGAGATCGTATCTATAATTTTTATCAACATTCATCTAACAGCGATCGTTTCATCTAATGGAGATCGTTTCTATAATTCTTACCAACATTCATCTAGGCCTAACGGAGATCGTTTCGCCAATTCTTATCAACATCCATCTAACGGAGATCGTTTCTTCAATTCTCATCAATATTCATCTAACGGAGATTGTTTTTTCATTCCTTATCAACATTCATCTAACGGAAATCGTTTCTTGGGTTCTTATCAACATTCATCTATCGGAGATCTTTTCTCCAATTCTTCTCTACATTCATCTAACGGAGATCGTTTCGCCAATTCTTATCAACATTCATCTAACGGAGATCGTTTCTCCAATTCTTATCAACATTCATCTAACGGAGATCGTTTTTCCATTCCTTATCAACATTCATCTAACGGTAATCGTGTCTTGGGTTCTTATCAACATTCATCTATCGGAGATCTTTTCTCCAATTCTTCTAACGGAGATCGTTTCTATAATTCTTACCAACATTCATCTAACGGAGATCGTTTCGCCGATTCTTATCAACATTCATCTAACGGAGATCGTTTCTCCAATTCTTATCAACATTCATCTAACGGAGATCGTTTCTCCAATTCTTATCAACATTCATCTAACGGAGATCGTTTTTCCATTCCTTATCAACACCCATCTAATGGAGATCGTTTCTTGGGTTCTTATCAACATTTATCTATCGGAGATATTTTCTCCAATTCTTACCAACATTCATCTTGTACGTATAGACCTTTTCTTCAATTCTTACCAACATTCATCTTGTACGGAGATCGTTTCTCCAATTCTTACCAACATTCATGTAACGGAGATCGTTTCTTGAGTTCTTATCAACATTCATCTATTGGAGATCGTTTCTTGGGTTCCTATCAACATTCATCTATCGGAGATCTTTTCTCCAATTCTTACCAACATTCATCTTGTACGGAGACCGTTTCTCCAATTCTTACCAACATTCATGTAACGGAGATCGTTTCTCTAATTCTTATCAATATTCATCTAACGGAGATCGTTTCTCCATTTCTTATCAACATTCATCTAATGGAAACCGTTTCTCCATTTATTATAAATAGATAGATTCTCCATTTCTTATCAACATTCATCTAACTGAAATCGTTTCTCCGTTTCTCATCAAAATTCATCTAAAGTTTATCCAATTCTTATCAACATTCATCTAAAGTTTCTCCAATTCTTATCAACATTCATCTAAAGGAGATCGTTTCTCCAATTCTTTTCAATATTCATCATGCTCTAACGGAGATCGTTTCTCGGGCTCTTATCAACGAGACCAAGAATGGGACAAGGTTGGTCAGTCAAGGTTGGTTTTCTGATGGTTAAAAAATGGCCAGATATATAGATATAGTCAGAACATTTTCTCTTCATTTACACTAACTTTCTCTGAAGTTAATGATTACTGGTTTTAATTTAGCTCAACACTCATTTACTTGAAATGATTCTAGTACAAGTATTTTTATGAAATAAAAATAAAATGAAACCAAAATTTTTGTGCTCGTATGCCAGCAAATATCAATTCGGGATATTCCTGACATTGCATACGAAGGGGAGAGGCAGGGGTCGTAAAGATTTTTTTGTTTTTGTTTTTGTTTTTTTAACCTTGTATCAATTCTTTGTCAGGCACTTCACACAGATTTTAAGCACTTGAATTTCAAATATTTAAAAAAAAAAAAAAAACAACATTTGAAGAAACTCGCTTGTTTGGAATTTACACCATTGAGACTCCTTAATTAATCATGATGAAAATAAAAATAAAGGAAATACTGACAGTGCAATAATTATTTCAGCACGTAATATAATATTCAGTTGAGTTCGACAAATATGCTTACACTCAAATGTAATAACACCATGCAGATGAAAACCACTCGCTAATTAAACCTTTATTTAGCAATATAAGCTTGTTTTTCAAGGTTTAGTATCACACTAATTAAGATGATTGGTTACACCGGATTCTGTACTTTAAATCTCGCCTATGGCGATGCATGAATGTCAACACAATGATCACCAACACGGCAATATTTCCATCCCGAAGGCTGAGTTTTAATAGGGATTACTAGCAGACTATAAAATATAACTGACATTTACTGTTGTTTGTCATAAAATAAAGGCCAAATTACCTCTTGTTTTTACATTTACACCCCCTTTGAATTGAAAATTATTTTAATTTTCCCCCAGGAAGAACCTTGTTTTGATTTTGTTTTCATACAACGATTCAACTATATCTAAATTGCGTTTTTCTAGTAGACATATTTTCCACTGATGTGCACACAACATTAACAGTATCAAAGTATTGATATTTTGTTCTGGTACATGTATTATTTTAAGATAAAGGATGTGTATTTTGTTCACCCCGGGTCGAAGATTGGGAAGGGGGGTGGTATGCATTTCTTTGCCCGACTCTCTCCTTGCACATAGAACACGGTGACCTCATATTTCGTCAGATGTTAGCCTATTTCTAGAGAGTGTGTCACAATCTTCATAAACTGAAAGGTCATTGAAGCTAACTCAAGGTTAAGGTTTTACCAAAGGTCAACCTGTTTGGTAAAACCTTAAGGACAGGGAGTGTAAATAATTCTTGGCCGCTTCATACCCTCTGTAAAGAAACACAGGAGGCTTATACACTTAGCACAAAAGTTGCTCTGGTCAGAGATTCTTTTGTGACCTTGAATAAAAATTCACGGTGACATTGATCTGAAGCGCCATTTTCGTGTCTGATCAATGCTTGCAACTTTGCTATTGAGAAATACGAAAAAATAATATTTTTTTATGTTTATAAGTGTGTCATGAACTTAGCCCATGGCAAGGTTATTGGGTAAAGGGTTATATTTGCATCATAGAGGCCTTTGGATCATATCGCTCACCCGAGTCACCATTCCCTTCCTGAGAAATTCATGAATATATACATTATGATTTTTTCCCTATAAAAATTACCACTTATATAGCCCACCCAGCCACAGGATTTAAACAACGGATATTACCTTTGGCTCAGGTGAGCTAAGAATAGAAACTCATTTTTGGAACAAAAATTGCTTTTGGCTTATTCAAGCCAGACCCGTAGAAAGCGATTTCTATTTGAGGAGAGGCCGGGCACACGCGCCCACTTTTATTTGACAACAAAAAAAATCTATGAGAGGTTTATAAGTAAGACCTTTTTCTTGTTAATTGAGACAATGAGGGAGCAAAAATACCTGCAAGACAAGCACAAATCATTGGCAGCAAATTGAAAGTTGGGGGGGGGGGGGGCTAATTGAAAGAGGAAAAAAAGAAAAATAGTAATTGTCTAGATGCGAAAATCCTATTTCGTGGGGGTGGGGTGGGGTGTCAAACTTCTTTCAGTACCAATTCCTTTTCCAAATCCTAACACTTACCCTTCTTTGACTACACTGCAACCTGTGCCTCTTGAAAGTAAGGGGGGGGGGGAACCTACGCCCCAATGTTCAATGCCTATATTATGTCTATCTTTGCAAAAAAGTGGGGGGGGGGGCTAAGCCCCCTTGCCCCCCCCCCCCGTTCCGACGCCTATGCAAATAAGTCGAGCTTTGCACCACAAACACTCTCTCCCCCGTTTGGCAAATGGGACTACTGAGCATGTGACAAAAAAGATTGGAAGTCACACTATTTAGGTTTGAATTGGCTTGAGACATTTGTAAGCCATCATATATAGGCACCTGACATGGTAACTTAGCAAATATTCATGAATTCCTTTCCTATCACACCAATACTTCGTTATTTTCAACACGTTAATACAGCATTATCAATGAAATTTATGCAAGAGGCAGTTCAGGGAAATGTTGTTTTACAAGCCCCTTACAGCCACACTCGGTCAAAATATAATGTTTTTTTTGTCCTAAATTCGGGATTATTAACCAGACTTCCTTCCACTGGTTGCCATTACGTACTATTTTGTTTAGCGTAATGAAAAATCCAGAGATAGCTAATTGGAACTACTTGGATTTTTTCCACAATCGACAATCAAAACCTCCTATTTGGCTGCCAGTGAAAGGGAATTGGGTAAATAAACGCGAATTTAGGATAAATGAATAATTTTGATTCGGGTGTAAACGTAAGATGCTTGTAAAACAACATCTCCCTGAACTGCCTCTTGCATAAATTTCATTGGTAATGCTGTATTAAGGTTGAAAATCTCCCTCGAAGAGGGGCACCCTGTGTTTACGAGGCTGTTTAGTATTTTTATATGCCGTAAAGGGGCAATCTCTAAAACTTAACAAAAGCGGAAAATGATATCAAATAACGAAGTATTGGTATGACAGACTAGAAATCCATGTATATTTGCTAAGTTATCGTGTCTAAAAAAAACTCCCACAAGGAAGGAGGGGGGGGGGGGGATTACACCAACTAATCGTCAGGTGCCAGGAATCTTATACAGACAGAAAAATCATTATCACCCTAACTGAAGTCTGACTGGATGCCTTTCATCTTTTAAAACTCATTTGCCATTATTTCTTAACAATAGTTCAAGCTTCTATGCGTAAATTAATTACTTATGTAAATAACTTCAAATTCTCAATATCAGGGTGACTTTTAAAAGCATACTGCTCAACTGCTCGCCTACAAAAACAGCCGTGGTCTTACTCATTGGCTTGGGGAGTCAGCATCAAATGCTAAATGAAGAACTTGGCCAATGGACCAATCCAGGGGTATATGCACTGACATTGCTGCAGATGACAACTGAACCATTAATTTTGTTAGTCCCCGCCGCCACATGGTGTTCTGCAGAACTGAATTAGTCTATACTATGATGTCAAAGTAACCTGGATCAATCCACTGGCAAATTTAAATGCTGGAACAAGTAACGCTGAAAATTGGACAGAATCAGTTACACAGGACCAGAAGCACAGCTGCTGACTACAGTATCATTTTGTAAAGTGGCAGAAAGAGCAGGTGGTCATGGCCATTGACACAGGCCACTAACACAGAAAAGGTTACCCGATAGTCTTTACTACTAACAAGGTACTAATATCACGGAAAGGCTTTTCGGTGAAAGGGGGGGGGGGTCGTTCTACTTGTTCTTTTTTTTTGTTTTGCGTTAGTGTTTTTTAAGTGCAGGGCATTCGACTGGTAAACCTTGTTTATTTATGTTTAAAAACCAACTAAACGGGTCCTTTAGATTGTACTTATAAATACAATTTGTGTTTGAATTAAATTTTTAAGAGTAGATGTATGATGAACAGATACTATTCAAGTTTTACCAACACATTTATAATGGATATCATGAGATATGTCCTTGAATTTGAATACATGGTTCGACTGAGCCAAAACAGATTTTCCATTAACCATTTGTCGTCTCAAAAACCAGTTGACTAGTTTCATCTGAATCCTTGGGTAAACAGAATTCAATTTTCTTCAAGTATAGGGCCATACAATCCTTTAAGGTTCATTGATACTCTGATAAGAGAGATAACTCTTAATGACATATGTGTATTTTAAAATCCCTTATAAATTTGACAGGTTGTCTTTTTTGTCCAATTTTGCCCCGCAAGCTATGCTATATTTGTCTGTATTTTACTTATAAAACACATTTCTTTTGGAAAATCATAACAGTTTAAGCAACATTTTATATGTGTGAGCAGAAGGTTCATGAACCTTTAATGGAAAATTATTATAAAGAAGAAGGTTGAGTCACAAAAAAGTATTTTCAAGGACCAACGGACCAGGGGAAAAACTTGGTGAAAGTTTCTCTACTTAAGAACCCTGTCTACAATGCACACTAAAGAGTTCTGATTCTCTGGTATTTTTCTGCAGTTAGAGTGATCTGCCCTTATATCTAAATTGAGTAAATTCAATATTGAAATCTACAGTGTGTTTCTCAATTTGCAACTCGAACATTCTTAACATTTTGAAAGGTCAATTTTAAGATAAATTATAAATATGATAATAAGGTATAACAAAACATTTATTGACTGGGTTCTCGGGCAAAATGCTTTCTGTTGACCCGTCGAAGCAAACTGTGTGCCTTCGGCCTAACGGCCTCAAGCAAACAGTTTGGTTCTTGGGTCAGACAAAACGCATGTTGCCCTCGAACCCAGTCAATAAATGTATATTAAAACACAAACTCTTGCACTATATGAACCAATTTTCTCAATTCTTGGGTATCTGTGACGTTTGTAAACATACAATACTATTATACTTTTTCAGCTCATTCCACAATCACAGAGCCAGTAACACCACCACTTACCACAAATACACCAACCACCACCACCAGTGAGGCACACATAACGGAACCACCTACAACGACTATTACAACCACTACTATTGCCAGCACAGTACAACAACCTTCATGTAACTTTCTTTAAAAATCAGAAGTATATTACTTTAAGGGTTTGCAAGATTTTTGGTTTCCCGAGGTCAAACATATATTTACCATAATGAGGCCTCGGAGTAAACCAGGATCTCGCCATCTGCTATGATGTTACCATCTAACTGTTAAATATATACATGTATTACATAATTATGTATCGTAAGCAAATAATTCTCCAATGCATCTAATTTACAAAGCACGGTTGTCATTTTATCTGAAAAATTATTCATTGTGCCACGGTCCCGCTCCAATACCATTAACTGATAAACGGCAAAATAGTCTTCATAAGAAAATTCATATATTTTGACCAAAGCAAAGTGGTTTAGTAAATATCTTGGTCACTATATACATATGAATCTCATAGGTGTCGGAAGCAAATTGATGGGGGGGGGGGGACTAAACACCCCCCCAAAAGCGGGGGAGGGGGGCTAAGCCCCAATTTTCAATACCTATATTATGTCTATCTTTGCAAAAAAGGGTGGGGACTAAGCCCCCCCCCCCGGTTCCAACGCCTACGCCTCTAAGATTTAGAGTTGACAGATTATATGATAAAATCTAAGTAAAAGTTAATTTTTTTTACAAAATCTTCCGTAAATGATTTTGAAACTGCGAAATATTTACATAGAATTATACTTTTATGTCATGTTAATTTATTGTATAATTATTATCAACTCTAAAAAAATATGTAGAAAGTTTTATGGTAAGGATATCTTTTTTAAAATCTAAATGCAAATTAACATGTGAAGTAGGAAGATAACGAACAGTAATCAAACTCAAAGGTCTATTGAATCAATACAATTTAATTTTTGGAGCCAAGCAAACACAAGCCTCTGAAAACACCAGAGGTGGGATCAGGTACATATGTGCCATGGAGGAGTAATCCTTCCCCTGTCGACCCGGTTTCACCCGCAGTGTGCTCCTTGTTATGATCGGAAAAATCTGTGTGAAAAACGTCAGGCCATCTTTAAAAAATGTTCGTTTGCCCTCTACCGACTCAGGATAAAACAATTGGGTCGGTAGGTAGGTGGGGAAATTTTTTTTCTAGAAAATTTCAGAATACTTATCGACAGGATGAGAAAACCCAGGAATAAAAAGAAAAAAAAAATATCCTTTTCTGGAGGTTAAAAGAGTTTTGAGTTGGGACATTTTTAAGCAGTCGGTCGGAAGAGGCCAAACAAACATTTTTTTTTTAAAGATGGCCTCAGTCAACATTTAACTTAATGATAAGACCGTGGAACGATTGGAAATATGGAGCTTACATTTCCATCTGTTAGAATCCAAAAATTTGATTATAGATAATAAAATGGGCGGGTAAAATTCGGCGCGAGCGGCTGAGAAAAAATTGATTGAAATCCTAGTTTAAAATTCATTTTCAATCCATCTCGGTTACGATCGTAAGCACAGTGTTAATGATTGATCCAGAAGACAAATAATTTCAATTTCGGAATAGTTTGAAACTTATGTGTTTTAAAGAAATAAAAAGGGGACGGCAATTTGATTCATGTCGTAGGGGAGGGGCTGAAAGATCTTGGAAAAATTAAGAACATTTTTCAGTGAAGAAAATAATAAATATCTCGTGTCATTCTAGAAATAAATATATTTTGCCAAGTGAAGGCATGAACATAAATAATCGGACTCGACACAATTTGCTAACCCCCCCCCCCCCGAATTAAGTGCCCGTCCCATGTAACTTTCACGTGCCCATGAAAATATTGGGTAGAAATTCTGATATACATTAATTTCAAACTACATGTATTTGGGAGTTGAAATTGTCTCGTGGATCATACATTAACACTGTGCGTATGAAAATAGTTCAAGTGGATTGAAAATGAATTTCGAACTAGAATTTCAATCCAATCAGGCGTCCGTGTCGAATTGTACCCACTCATTTCATTGTCTATCATCAACTGTTTTGACTGTAACAGATGGAAATGACTACAAGCTGCATATTCCCGATCTTGCCTGTTACTGTTCCGTGGTCTTAGATTGTATTTGCTCACAAGGTCATTGTATCGATCATAGATTGACTTTAAAAGGGACTGCTGATATTTTTATTTCATCAACTTATTTGTCAATATCTTGCCTCGTTTTAGAAAAATTATTGTTCATACGTAAAACTTGCTCTGCATGGCGTATCGAATCAACTGGGAGACATAAACTCCGTATGCAGGTGATAATGGTATATTGCTACATAAATAAGGGAAGTTAACGATAGGAAAGTTGAATTCATCACCTTTATCATAAAGTTTTATTGTTAGATTATCATTAACGTCCCTTTGTAGAAAAATATCTAAATATGAAAAGATGTGTCAGACTCTGGGGTATCTTTTATTTTGAGTATATCAACTTCGGGGTACTTGTGTGTATAATCAGAATGTTTTTTAACGAAATAATTTTGCAAATGACCAATGACAAGGTAAGTAAATTTACATGTACGAGTTCCGTTTTTTTTTTTTTGAAAAAAGCAGCAGTCTATGATATCAAAAAGCCTGAGTACAAATTGAGTAAATAAAAGCGTCTTTTCATTAACATGAAAATTCACTGTGACATTTATTACTAGCCTGAACAGTGTTTGCTTTTAAGGTTTCAAATGGCCGATTTAGCACTGAAGACAAAAATCGAGACTAATATAAAATGTTCAGTGAATAACATTTGTTTTATCACTCTTACTTGCAAATTAAATCCTTTTAGACTTTATTTAGATTTCATAAAAACCACAGCAATGGCTTTCAGAGAACGATACTTCAATGTATAAAATCAACATTATCCAAGTTTCAGTCTTAAGGATGAATAGTATTTCAATCGATTTTATCCATTTTACACCTCCATATTGTAGCGAAACGGTGCCCTTTTGCATCTTTAATGTAAAAATTATTCTTAGTCAGGCACGTAGCATTGTTTTTCAAGGGAAGGGAGCTCGAGGGTTAGCATCGTTTTTCAAAGAGGACAGCCGGAAAATAATATAAAAGTATCCGACCCATATTAGGGCCCAATTTTCTAACCTTAAATATCCACTACGTATAAAATATTCTGATATTAATTCAAAGCATTTTAGAGTAGAAAAGGATTTACCAAGAGAAATTTTCAAAATTGATTACCAAAGCAGTTAAGATTGCTTTGAGGTCTTTTAATTAAAAAATAAAAATTTAAATATTAAGAATATCAATAAATGCTGCTGGTGGAAAGATGTTTTTTTTTTTAATTATTAGGAATAGAAAAACGATTGGGCGGGACATTCATGTCTATGAACATATTTCTAATCTAAGAAGTGTCAAAGGTCATCTGTTTCATGGTTCTTCCATCAATGTAATGTACACATCCATAATATGATATTGTACGTATTCGTAACTACTTTAAAAAATAATAATTTTCAAAAACAGATATAAACAATGCAATAAGATATATTTCCATTTTTGTATATACGGGAAAGGACGGTTACAATCATTGCAAAGAAAAAAAAAAACAACACAAAACACAAAACAAAAAAAAAAAAACAACAAAAAACAAAAACGAAACAATCCGCTTAAGCGGATTATGTTTTTTTTTATCTGCAATGTTGCAACTGTTCATCCTCATAACAAAGAAAGAATGCTCTTTTTTTGTTTACTTAAATATCGATAACACATTAAAACTGCAATACTAATCATGAAGAAATCTAAAGAATGCACAGTTGGTACGCAACATGTTCCTATAATAAAGGAGTTTAGAGATAGAATTCATGAATCCTTGCAGAAAACGTGACATCGTCGATCTCTCTTGGGCATTTAAAGTGGTGGGCAAAAAGTCCTGTGAAAGAAGACAGGCCCGTAGCTTTATTGAAGGAACCCCAATAATTTTGCCAGTATATACCATACAGTGGAAAATAAAGCTATAATGGTTGTGTCCCTCAATAATTTTGCCACTTACATACTGTACAATAGATAACAAAGGCAATTTTATTGTCGTGCCCCCCCCCCCCCCTCCGAGCTAGTTGTAGCGTCTGATTATCTTGGGGGATAAGTACTGCCTCCCCAAACCGATATTGTTTCCAATGGGCCTGAAAGATTACATTTTAAAACTTTTTTTCAGGCACTTCTTGCCCTTCAGATTACACTTGCAAACTTGGACTTGTTTTCTGCTACAAATATTTCGGAACAAGAAAGAGCCGTGTGGACGCCGAGTCCTCCTGTGCCAGCGAGGGAGCGGAACTCGTCATAATCGACAATGCTGACAAAGACAACGAAATTTTGTCATACATTAGTGAGTTAATTTAATTCAAATAAGACATTTAACGTATGCCCACTGCAAAATATTGAAAATAAAAAAAAACTGACAAAGTTATGCAAGAAGAGTAAAAAATATTTGTAGATTTGGAGAAAGTTCGTTTGCATGTAATGCTCTTTAAAAATTCCTACCGTGCGACAATTTTAAAGTATTGTTCGGAACGGTGCCGCTAGAGATATAATTCGTTTTAAACATTTCATCTGTCAATATATGATGTGATGAATTGTTAAGTTAAAACATTCGGTATAATTGTTTTCAACACTCGGGAGCTAATTAACACATATCAATAAAAGTGCGAAGATATAAAGGCAAAATAATAAATAAAGAATAATTGCCAGAAAACATTTCAATCATAGCATTCATGATGAATCCTTTGCAGAGAAGTACACACATAATAATTGTTTGAAACCTAAATATTGTATTTTATTTTTCACTATTTTATAAAAACAGATGTCTTTTCTTTCGACACTTTTCATTTGGCTATCACTATGTGACCTTGACAACATGGCATTGAGATACGGCCTTGAAGCAAGGTCTTGATACCTTTGGGCAACATCAAACTCAAATTTTAATTCATTCAAATATCATTTCCCAGTGACCTCGATCTGTAAGCATGACCTTGAGTCAAGACCATGACAAACGTGTGTCATCATACTTGAATAAATTCGATGAAGAGTGCCATACATATCCTGGACATATACCGAGTATGTTTGGAACTTTGATCGGAATTGACTTCAGTATGTTGTTCTTATGACCTATATTGTCTTGCTTAGGGTCATTTCACGATAATAGAGAAACGAAATGTTGAAGTTATGTGTAATTTGTACAAGTTTGTAAGTTAGTAACTTTGTTACTAATGATTTAAAAATATATAATCTCATATATGTGGTTATACGTTAAACATTTCTAAAATATGAATTCAAGGACATGTCATCAAGGATACAGGGATGACCAGGGGAATTATTTGGAGAATGGGGTATATATCCGTATATGTAAAACACAAACAACCAAACAGACAACAATTAAAAAAACTATCATTTCGTTTAAAATCGATTATGGGATGACAATTGAATAATGGCGAAATTAATACAATTTAAAATTCTTTATTAAGTCTTTGTAACATTATACCTATTCGTCTTATTGAATTTGTATTATGTTTCTTTAAATTATGTCAATGTTGGCTTTTTTTTTTTTTTAAAATGCAGATACCAACTCAATAACAGAACTATTTTATTGGGTACAAGGCAGCTATGTCGGCAGTCAGTGGCAGTACAACGACGGTACACAAATTACGTACTTCCGGTGGGCCCCTAGTCACCCTTATAAGTATGACCTCTTGGCTTTCAACAAAGATAATGGATTTCACGGAACCACGAATACTTACGATGACGTGTATTTCTGTGAAGTCAAACTCTGATCGCTACCAACCACTAACAAGCTCGAGGCAGATGGCTTGAACATTGTAACTTAAGGTCAGACGACACGTTCCTCGAATATCTGTTTTTACATTCCTTTGTAATATACCAAAAATATTTATATTTATTATATTTTGATTTCTAAACTATTTTCAAAATGTCTGAAAATATATGGACCAAAAATAGTGATATCAGCAGTTCAAGTGAACTTTAGTATAGGATTATATAGAAAATACCATCCCCAGAATCTTGCACAAATGCCTGGTAATGTACCCCGATTTTTTGTGAGGAAACTTCTTAAAATGGCAATATTTCAATCGATCACAAAATATTGGGAAAAGCTATATATATTTGAGGAACGGGTCGTCTGACCTTAACTGAAATCTGATACATGTATATAATTGTTTGACTTGTTTTATGTACATCATTTTGATATTTTTTTTTTTTTTTTTTTTTTTTAAGAAAAAAACTTTTGGGATAAAATCGTTGCGTTCAACTTATTAAGAAAAGGGGGAAATCGTGAAGCAATAGCTGGATCATTTATGAAAAACTAGTTTCAAATAAATCGTTTTACCATTATGCCTTGAATTAGTTTGTATGTGTGTACGGGGGGGGGGGGGGGGAGGTACTGATCAATCGGATCACCTCGCCCTTTTCTAGAAAAAAGATTTTTTTTCACAACGATGACACAACTGCCTCAATGGCACATTTAATCTAATACACTATACATGTATCTTTCAAAAATAGTCATCAAAACGTTGATTTTTATTTTTTATTTATTTTTTTATTATTATTATTTTTTTTTTATAATTTTGATACAGCCGAAGAGATAGAGTTATAGCATTCTGATTTACAGAATTATATACCTCAGTCATGCTATTCGAGAGGAGTTATCACTTTGGATTTATTTATTTCCAGTTCTTCTTTTTCCAAATGTTCTACTAAAAATTGCAAAACCTGTGATATTTTGATAAATACTTCGTTTTATACCAACCTTACTGGACACAGTTTATATACTAAAACTGGAGAAAAATTGACCTGTAAAACTTCAAACGCTGTCTGTGGAATCCGATCGGAAACTGATATTTGTACTTGTTTTATAAGAGTTTAAGACAATGACAAAAAAAAAAAAAGAATGTATGAAAGATAATGAATAAGTTAGTACAAGTCCAACATGCCCCAGGGTCATGGAAGCAGTTTTAGACAGGTCAGAATTTCTACAATATCTTCCAATTTTTATTATAAAAACACACACGAAAATAAAAAAAAATGCCCCCTTACGTTGTTAACATAATTTTTATCACACACACACACACCCTCTCACACACATGTGAAGGGTGTCAAACGGGGACAGGTGCATTTTCAAAAGGTGTATTAACGCGAAGTAAAATGGTGTTTTAATTTCAACAAATGCGTAATAACGCCTTTGAAAAGGCATAATTAGCCTTTCTAATGCCCTGATAACAAAAAAGGCGTAATAACACGAAAAAAGGCGTAATTACGCCTTTCAAAAAGACGTTATTACATGTACGTCTTTCGAAAAGGCGTTGTTGATCTTTTGGGCTTTTGAATAGCCGTTATCATGTCTTTTTGCAGGCCCCTGTTTTTGAAAGGGGGGACAGCCTCCCGAAAAATTTACAAGCAGAAAATAAAAGCAAACAAACAATTAAAAACAAAAAGTGTGGGCGGGAGGGGGGATAAGCAATAATTTGCAAGAGTTCGACCATGCTGCAATAACATGTGCAGAGACCAAACAGCCAATAAATGATTTTTTTTAAATATTTAAACTAAAGCAGGACATTTTTCCCAAAAAGTGGGGTGGGGTAGGGGAAAGGTGTTATAACGCCTTTTTTCGCGTTATTGCGCCTTTTCAAAAGGCGTTATAAAGCCTTTTAATTTTTTTCTCCAGAGATTGATCCTAATACCGGTATGCTTTCGTATATACGTGTACTGTACTTCTAAACTATTCGGTGATTTTTTATCCCCTTTTCTGAACGAATTATTATTGCAGGAGCAAATAACATTTTTTTTTCAAAATGCGAAAGGGGGAGAAGACATGACAAATTAAGAAGTAGATAAACATGTGCCTGAAAAAAAATTGACCAAAAAAAAATCAGAAAACAGTCATTTTTTTTAATCCTGACATTATACTCAAGAACGTTATTTTGTTGTGAAGGGAGGATTCTCTCTGCATTGTTTTTACATCATCTGAACATTTCCATACAAAATCTACCCACTTGAATTGTAGCCAGTGTTTGGTATTAGTTTAGGGGAACAAAATGTGTATTTCATGGTCTACATCATAATGTGCAGATTCAGGAATTTTTCTTTGTAACTTTAAAAACTGAAAATTCAGGTGTGGGGGGGGGGGCGGGAGTGATAACCCCTTTTAGATCTGCGCATGTTCATCACTGTGGGTCTGAACGATATCAATATCCTAGCATCCCCTTGATCTGTAGATTCAAATTTGTTTAAATCATGGACCCAAATGATTACATTGAGCTAAACAAGAGGCCCATGGGCCGCCTCGCTCACCTGAACACATTGGCTATGAAAAAGCAAAATCAGTTCAGTAGTGAAAAGTTTACAGGGGGAGTGTTGGCAAACTTGAATTTTACACTTCCTGGGGATGCTTCCATATCAATATAACTAATGCCTTTGCTGTTCTTGAACAGAAGATTTTAAAGATTTTTTCCTATATATTCCTTTGTAAAAATTTGATCATTGTGGCCCCTCTCTATCCCTGGGGGCCATGATTTAAACAAATTTGAATTTACACTACCTGAGGATGCTTCCATATTAATGTGACTAATCATGGCTTTACTATTCTTGAGCAGAAGATTTTTAAAGATTTTTCTTATATATTCCTATGTAAAACTTAAATTGTGGCCCCACCCTATCCTGGGGAATGGGGTATCATTTAAACAGACTTGAATCTTAACTCTACCTGAGAATACTTACACATCAATATGACTGAATATGGCTTTCCGGTTCTTGAGCCAAAGATTTTTTTCCTGTATATTCCTATGTAAAATTTTGCTCCCCCAAAGTGGCCCACCCTATCCCCTGGAGTCATGATTTGAACAAACTTTAATCTAATCTACTTGAGAATACTTCCACATCAATATGACTAAAAATGGCTTTTCTGTTCTTGAGAAGGTTTTTAAGGATTTTTCCTATATATTCCTATGTAAAACTTTGTTTCCCCACTGTGGCCCCACCCTAACCGGGGGGTCATCATTTGAATAAACTTTAATCTACACTACCTGAGGATGTTTGCATATCAATATGACTAATCAAGGCTTTGCTGTTCTTGAGAAGATTTTTAGATATTTTCCTGTATATTCCTATGTAAAACTTTGTTCCAACCTTGTGGCCCCACCCTAACCCCAGGGGTCATTATTTAAACAAATTCAAATCTACACTACCTGAGGATACTTCAATATCAATATGACTAATCAAGGCTTTGCTATTCTTGAGAAGAAGATTTTTAAAGATTTTTTCCTATATATTCCTATGTAAAACATTGATCCCCCATTGTGGCCCAACCCTAACCCCGGAGGTCATCATTTGAACAAACTTGAATCTACAATATGTTAAAAAGTTTTTTTTAAGGAAGCTCTAAACACCAACAAAAAGTTTTTTTTGGACTTGGAGAAAAATACGTTTTATAAAGGTATGCATATTGAGACTATTTAGTTCATTTTCAACGTAAGGTACCTGCCTTATTTCGGCAGGAAAAATGTTCAAAGACAAGGACTATTTATAAACAGAAATCACTGTTGTTTACCTATACTGGGAAAATTAATGGAAATAATGAATTAAATTACTTATTCTTGGTCTAATATAATGTTTAGAATATTTTAATCTATCACAAATTGTGTAATTGACCATAAATATCTTACTTCTAAGAGCAGATCACTCTAACTGCATAGAACTACCCTACAAGTAGAACTCTTTTGTGTGCAGTGTTTAGAGCTCCCTTAGGTTTGAAATTTTTTGGCCCAGTGGTTCTTGAGAAAGAGATTTTTAAACGATGCCACCAAATTTTCACTATTTCTGAATTATCTCCCCTTGAAAGAGGGTGTTACCCTTCATTTGAACAAACTTAAATTCTCTTTACCTAAGGATACTTTGTGGAAAGTTTGGTTGAAATTGGCCCAGTGGTTCTTGAGAAGATGAAAATGTGAAAAGTAATTACAATGACAACAATGACATGCAGACAACAGACAAATTTCAATCAGCAAAGCTCACTTGAGCCCTTGGCTCAGGTAAGCTGATAAAGGGTTAAGGTTACAGAAAGCATATATGTGAAAAACTTTATAAAAACAGCAGTACCATAATTATTAGTCATACTTGTATGCAAATATCCTCAAAAAGTAAAGTTTTAAGTTCCTTAAAATCATCTTAAAGCTAAGGTAAGGCCACAACAGATGATTTGAATCCTACACTACATGGATTGGTTTGTTCAAAATTATTTTAATGGAACAATATGGCCCTAGTTTTCAACTCTTTTTTTTAAGTTTCCATTCCCATTTTTTCTGATTTTAAATTTTGGTCCCCAGTTGTGCCCCCTCCCTTACTGTAATTTGAATAAATTTGAATCAACCTCAATGATGAAGCTTGAATTTCAATATGAATGATAGTTGCCATATTGTTCTTGAATTTCTTTTTCATTTAAAAAAAAATCTTTTTAAAAATTGATGTTTTATTTATTTAAGCATTAAGTAAAGCACATGATCTATGCAAATTCTTCTATTTTTTGAGAGAAATATGTCAAGTGCACACTTCCTTACATTGCAAATCCTAAGATCCTCCCAGCTAATTTATGCAGTGCAATTTCAAAGGTCAATTTTGAAGTTACCTGTAACTGATTATAATTGTGTTGCTTATGTCTAAAAAAAACACATTGTTTTAAAATGCACAGATTTGTTAAAACAACACTGAATATTTTACATTCTATACTTTAATGGACAACATTCACAAATCACAAATCAACACAGAATTAAAGATTAACATTCTGAATTAATAATAAGCATTCTCCTTATAAGTATCTGCAGATGTGCAAGTTTGGTTGGTATTCCTAAACTAACTAGGAACAATGGAAATGTTACTGACTCATGTCATCGAATCTCAAAATTTTGTAAGATGCATTATCCAATCATCATACTTGGAATCTAAAAATGATACTAATTGAGTGCAGGTTTGGTTTATCTATCACTTATAAATATAGAAATAGCTGTAAGTACCATCCTTTACCAGTCATTTAAGTATAACATGTACAGATGACATTCAAAGCAAGAATTGGAACAAACACCTTACATGCAAGTTTAGTATATAGGTATACACAATATATCCATAAGTTTTATATTTAATTTCAATTTTGGTCAAATGAACAATTTCAAATCACCAAAGTACCAGACTACCTATCCTATAGGTGCATTTCAAATACAAGGTAAGCTTGAACACTGCATCAATTGTGGCAATCTAAGCTGTGAACCTGATGTTCACTAAAGCATGGTGTTATGTGCCCTCTGGGTCAGACGCAGCCTCATCTGAGCATGTACCAGACTGCAATCATTGAGGCAAAATATGTGCCATGCTTTAGTCTATATATTGCTCATAGTTACAGGAAAATAAGCCTATTTTTATGCCCCGCCATGAATATGGCCGGGGCATATAGTGTTTGTCATGTCCGTCTTCCGTCCTTCCGTCACACTTTGCGTTTAGCTCTGTTCAAAGCTCAGTTTCAAAGAAACTATCCAAGATATTTTTATCAAACTTCATACGCTGATAGATATTGATGAGGGCTATGCAACTGCATCAACATTTTTTGACCTTGACCTTTCCTTTGACCTTGACCTCACTTTTCTTAAATTAGTGTTTAGCTCAGTTTTAAAGATACCATTCAAGATAGTGTAATCAAACTTCATATGTTGATACATACTGATGTAAGCTATTCAATTGCATCAACATTTTTTTGACCTTGACCTTTATTTTGACCTTGACCTCACTTTTCTTAAATTAATGTTTAGCTCTGTTTTAATGAAACCATTCAAGATATTTCTAACAAACTTCATATGCTGATACATGCTGATGAGAGCTATTCAACTGCATCAATATTTTTTACCTTGACCTTTCCTTTGACCTTGACCTCACTTTTCTTAAATAAGTTTTTAGCTCAGTTTTAAAGATACCATTCAAGATAGTGTTATCAAACTTCATATGCTGATACATACTGATGAGAGCTATTCAACTGCATCAACATTTTTTGACCTTGACCTTTCCTTTGACCTCACTTTTCTTATATTAGTGTCAAACTTCATATGCTGATACATACCGATGAGAGCTATTCAACTGCATCAACATTTTTTGACCTTGACCTTTCCTTTGACCTTGACCTCACTTTTCTTAAATTAGTGTCAAACTTCATATGCTGATACATACTGATGAGAGCTATTCAACCGCATCAATATTTTTTGACCTTGACCTTTCCTTTGACCTTGACCTCACTTTTCTTAAATTAGTGTTTAGCTCAGTTTTAAAGAAACCATTCATAATATTTTCATCAAACTTCATATGCTAATACATACTGATGTAACCTTTTCAACTGCATCAACATTTTTTTACCTTGACCTTTCCTTTGACCTTGACCTCACTTTTCTTAAATTAGTGTCAAACTTCATATGCTGATACATACTGATGTGAGCTATTCAACTGCATCAATATTTTTTGACCTTGACCTTTCCTTTGACCTTGACCTCACTTTTCTTAAATTAGTGTTTAGCTCAGTTTTAAAGAAACCATTCATAATATTTTCATCAAACTTCATATGCTAATACATACTGATGTAACCTTTTCAACTACATCAACATTTTTTGATCTTGACCTTTCCTTTGATCTTGACCTCACTTTTCTTAAATTAGTTTCTGAATCAAACGTCATATGCTGATACATACTGATGTAAGCTATTCAACTGCAGCAATATTTTTTGACCTTGACCTTTCCTTTGACCTTGACCTCACTTTTCTCAATTTGTGTTAAAATGTTGCATTACTAATATACCCTTGGCGGGGCATTCATGTCCTATGGACATATTTCTAGTTTCTCCTAATCACTTTTACATCTAAGACAAATTACATTAACACCACAATTGAAGCACACAAAAAACAAATAGCATATTTACATTGTGACATTCACACACTAAGCTTTAATATCATGTTCAGTACATAATTCATATGTATAAAGGAGAAAACACAATAATTAAAGTTTTGTATAAATTCACAAAATTGACATAATGGTCCTGATCCCACACAGGAAAAAAAACCAGAGATAAAAATTACATCTTTACATCTTTAGTGAATGGTTGATTATCATTCTTGCAAACCTAAATAGAATATATGGGAGCAATTAATTTCTATTTATGGAACCCTCAAACTAATCAAAAGAACCTGGCATATGAGCGAATTAGACAGGGCAAATGTTTTTAAGCATTTATACCTCATGTAGTATTTAAAATGTCAAATTTAACATTAATAGGGGTCAAGTTTGATGTCTGTCAAGGAAAGGTTCTCAAGATAGTCTTCCCATGTCCCGAGAAGTTTGACTTTAATTAATAACCTTTGAACTTGTGACCTCAAAGTCAATAGGAGCTGGTCATTTACTGCCTAGGAAGTACTAGTTTACAAAATTTGATGTCTGTCAAGAAAATGATTCTTATTTTATATTGAGCTGGAAAGTCATCCTATGTCCAGATTTGTTTGACATTTAATCTGACAACCTCAAAATCAATAGAGGTCATCTACTCTTTAAGAGTACCAGTGTATCAAATTTGATTTATGTCAAGGAAAAGTTTCTCGAGATACTGAAAAGACAATAATTTCCTATTTTCATAAGAGTTTAACCCCTGATCTTTGACACTGTGACCTCAAAACTGATAGGGGTCATCTACTCTTTAAGATGTTTCAGGTGAACATTGCATTAGGTTTTTTTGGGGGGGGGCGGGGGGTTTAGAAAATTTGGTGCTCATACTGTCTTTTGAGCAAATAAGTAATCTGTAATCTAAGGAAAAATGAGAAAAATTAAGACATATAATATATAATTCCATGTTACAACATCACATATTTTACAAACATTATACATAAAACAACTGATAAATACATGTCCTACATTTAAATGATTATTAATTAATTGCAATACACATCTGATTTCTGTATTCTAAAAAAGAAGGGATTTTTCTGTTTACCATAATTATTAAAAATCAATAAAATTTTCAAAGATTGAAGAAGACAATATCACAAAGTATTGGTATCATTTAGATTAAATTTGACAGTTTTATTTTCGGAGCATGGTCAGGTCAAAGTCATTATCTTTTTCCTTGACATTAAGAATTAAAAATACTGTTGCCATTCAGGCAATGCTTATACTTCTATTTCAAAAGATTAAATGTTTTTCTTTTTGCACGAAAAGACCATATTAAATAGGGTTTATCAGAAGACACTACCAAATTATCAAAAATAATTTAACTAAAAATATATGACTGTAATCCAAATTCCCTCTATATTTCTTAAAATTTTAAGGATTAGTTATTTTTATATGTTTCCTATATTTAATTTTTTTCTTATTTTCACATATGGTGAAGAAGTCATATAAAGATACAAAATGATACAATCATAAAAAGTTTCGACTCTGAAGTAAGAGAAAGAAGTCACTGATTTTTTGCTCAAATCTGCTCTTAGATTCATTGTAAACTTTCAAAAGCTAAAAAGGTTGTAGTTTGTTCAGAAAATCTTTCTTGACATATTTTAAAACTTCAATCCATAGTTATTTATTTCAGCCACTTCAGAAAATGTTTTTTATTGTTTAAAAGTTATAACTAAATTCATTGTTCTGTATAGTTATTTAAAGAAGCAGAAAAAGATATTTTTCATACGCCACAGTTCCACTAAAAATATTATAAGTCCCTGCTAGAATTCAAACTCAGTTTACTATTTCTGTTCAAATTTGTACAATTATGAGAAGTAAAGAAAAATATGATATTTTAAAGCCCTAATACATGCTTATGTGCAAGACATATACCCCGGTAAGCAAATATACATTGAATATTTTATTTTGTAAGAATCCCTTCTTAAAAAGAACACTCAAGGTACTCCTGATCATGCACAGAAATTGACAAAAATATTCTAAATATGAAAAATAAAAAAATAAACAAAAGAAAATGCTAGCTCTTTTATATTCTATATAAATATTAACAATCTAATATTAAATAATACAGTTGTCATATCTGAAGTGAATCAAAATAAATTTCAAAACATGCAATTAATACAATGTATTCCAAATAAATGATTAATACACACCCACACGATCACAGTCACTCACAATGTCACCTTTCACAAATCCCACCCAGAAATCAAAACTTTGGAAGGCAGCATTACTAAGAATAAAGTATGCTTATCACTACACAACCAAACCCTTACCCATCAGCAATAAATATGCTGTCTGTACACATGGATTGTAGTCCAAAATCAGTGAGATGTTATGAAATTCACTGTCCACTTCACGAGGCACACATTCTTGAGGTCACCTTGACCTTCAAATAATCTGTAACAATCAATGCTTCATGAGACAACATTAGTGTAGGAACAAGAGGCCCAAGGTCCTTAACGGTCACCTGAGTATAATACAACAATTTAGAAGTTAAATACACTAACAGATGAAGCTTTGTTGCCCTAAAGCAAGAGAAGTAGGAAGATCAGGATCAACAAAATAATTAGTCTAGTATTCAGTATCAACTCATAAATTAAGTTCTAATCTGTCCCCCACTTAATATCATCACCATGCAGACTATTAACAAACTATTAGTGCTTCTGTACTATTTTTAAACCCATACTAAGACCTCTAGCATTGACCTCTCTTATGGTCTTTGAAGAACTTTTAATAAGATAAGTTATTTTTGTCTCGTTTTTATTTATCTATTACTTACAGGTCTACCTGATTATTAAAACTAAGAAAGTACTTTTTGAATTATACAATAAACATTCTTGCATAATTATCTTATTCTATTAACCTTTCAAAAACATTATTTACAGTGATTAATTATCAAAGATGAATGGAAAAGGGGAATAACTTCTCTCAGTAGAATACAAATTAATAGAGCCCTGCCCAGGACCAGAATGCTTGGACGAATTGTCCAGATGTTAAAAAATCTGGTAGAAATATGCTTACTTATATCATTTAAACTTTTACTCAGTTTGCTTTCGATATGCCCAGAAGCAGAGAAGAATTTCACAGGTACAATGCATTTTCACTACAGATTCAACAAAGCCTTACCCTAACACCAGAACCCAAGACCAAAGGTCAAGAAATTTACAAATTTGGAAGAGTTACCCTCATCATCATAACTATGGACTTCAAAGAATTAACACTTTTCCACTATATTATCAAAAGCCCCCCCCCCCTTTCCTCGTTATGCCAGAACCCCTGACCCTAGGACCACAAGATTTAAAAATTCTGTTCGAAGCTCCCATCTTCATCATAGCTAAGCAATTTATTTATCAGCTCAACACTAGGGAGCATACAGGATTAGTTAATGATTAATTAATAGAATTAATGCATTTTCACTATATAATCAATAGAGCCCCCCTGCCCCCCTCCTCAAGAACCCCAAAAACTGAGGCCATGTATTTAAAAATTTTGGAAGAGGCATCCTTGCCTATCATAATCATGCACTTAGTTTGTTTAAATAATCTCCAGTAGCAAAGAAGAAGATTTTCATAGAATCAATGCATTTTCACTATATAATCAATAGAGCCCCGCCTAACACCAGAACCCCTGACCCTGGGGCCATGAATTTCACAATTTTTAAAAAGGCATCCTTATGGATCATAACCATGCACTTAGTTTGTTTAAATAATACCCAGGAGCAGAGAAGAAGATTTTCAAAGAATTAATGCATTTTCACTATATAATCAATAGAGCCCCGCCCTAACACCAGAACCCCTGACCCTGGGGCCATGACGTTCACAATTTTGGAAGAGGCACTCTTGCTCATCATAACTATGTACTTAGTTACTTTACTTAATACCCAGGGGCAGAGAAGAAGATTTTCAAAGAATTAATGCTTTTTCACTATATAATCTATAGAGCCCCGCCCTGACACCAGAACCCCTGACCCTGGGGCCATGAATTTCACAATTTTGAAAGAGGCACTCTTCCTCATCATAACTATGTACTTAGTTACTTTATTTAATACCCAGGAGCAGAGAAGAAGATTTTCAAAGAATTAATGCATTTTCACTATATAATCAATAGAGCCCCGCCCTAACACCAGAACCCCTGACCCTGGGGCCATGACGTTCACAATTTTGGAAGAGGCTCTCTTGCTCATCATAACTATGTACTTAGTTACTTAATTTAATACCCAGGAGCAGAGAAGAAGATTTTCAAAGAAATAATGCACTTTCACTATATGATCTATATAGCCCCACCCTGGGACCAGAACCCCTGACCCTGGGGCCATGAATTTCAAAATTTTGGAAGAGGCACTCTTCCTCATCATAACTATGTACTTAGTTACTTTATTTAATACCCAGGAGCAGAGAAGAAGATTTTCAAAGAATAAATGTATTTTCACTATATAATCTATAGAGCCCCGCCCTAACACCAGAACCCCTGACCCTGGGGCCATGAAATTCACAATTTTGGAAGAGGCACTCTTGCTGTTCATAACTATGTACTTAATTACCTTATTCAATACCCAGGAGCAGAGAAGAAGATTTTCAAAGAAATAATGCACTTTCACTATATGATCTATATAGCCCCACCCTGGGGCCAGAACCCCTGACCCTGGGGCCATGAATTTCACAATTTTGGTAGAGGGCTCAATGCTTATTACAATGATGCCAACAGTTTGACTGCTTGATGTCCAGGAGTAAAGAAGAAGATTTTTAAAGATTGCATTATTTTTGGTGGTTTTAGCCCCACCCCTCAGGCGGGCAGGGACCATGAAATTCACAATTTATATTCCCCTTCACCCATAGATGCTATATGCCAAATTTGGTTGAAATTGGTTAAGCGGTTTCAGAGAAGAAGCTAAAAATGTTCAAATGTTAACGCACGACGCACGCCAACGGACGAGAATGGATAGCAATAGGTCACCTGCCAGTGACTCAGGTGACCTAATAAAAGAGAGGGAGCAAACAGAAGGTAAGCCAATATTAAAATGAGGTCCTTGTGACCTAAATAAGGGTGCCAAATAGTCCATTAATTTTCTACATGCATTATCTGATAAGAGATTGAGGTTACAAAATACATGTATAAAAGTATTAAAAATTTATGAAGTTTAAGATAAACAAAGTGGAAAACTACTTTAATATTACTCTCATTTATGAATAAACAAGAGTACTGCGTGGTAAATTAATTTTTAGTATTAAGTCAAAGTAAAATTCACAAAGACTGATATATTAGCCTTGATCATGATCCAAGGGTATATCACATGACCATTAGTTTTTTATCCTTAATTACACAAATTATCTCCTCAGTGGAAAATGGCAATATAGAATTGCCTGTTATAAAAAAAATACATTTAAACACCAGAATACAGATAGAAAATTAAAAAATTGATTATACTAATGTTCTACAAGAAATTAAACCCTACAGGTGTACCGCATACATGTACTTTCAACACAGATTCAAAATAGTGTGCTCATAAACATCCACCGATTACATTGACAGGAAATATGTAAACTATAGAGATATTCAAATGGCATTCTAGGCACACTTTCATTATTACGGGTATGAAGTCCAGGTATTAGCACACAGAAATACTGTAATGTTAACCTTTAACTTCCTCTATACACCCCAATCCCCCCCCCCCCCCACTTCTCAATGTAGTTGATCAAATGCATACAACAAAATGCTCAGAACATGCAGTTATCTGACTAATTCAATGGCACAGATGGTGATTTAAAGTATGAAATGTTCTTCAGTTTGAAAGGAAGCCAAAGTTCACCCTCCAAAATGATGATGCTGTGCTACTTTGTACCCCACATCTGCTCAAAACAACCCTCCCTCCATATTGGGTAGTATGTATACTGGTGAGATTTAAGGAAGTACAACTAACCACTATACACGGTAAACACATCCATTACTTAAAATATAGTTTCTGTTAACTTGATACTTGCTAAACAAATTATAATGGCCAGTCTTTTATGTAGTTTCAAATTTTCAACAAAAATCTTTAATCTAAACATGCAAGATATACAAAGATAATTCAAGAAATCTGCATAGTCTTCTACCTGCTGACTGAACAAGCTTTTGATTCTGTGTGGAAAAAAGAACATTCACAGTACCTTTATTCCTGAAGGTCACAGTGACCTATAATTACGTTTTGACCCACCTACTTCAACATCAAATGATTTATAAATCAATTATCTTAGGAATTAGTGTGTAGATCACTGCACAGTATGAACAATAAGAGCCAATTCTAGAAAGAAGTAAGTCACTGTGACCTACTTCAGGGATATGCTACATTTTCAGGTTTGATATGGTATGAATAAATGAGTCTGAACCCATGTCAGAAAGGCAACATATTCATGCTAACTAAAAATTTTCAAGAACACATCAATTCCATAAAAACAATAAGCACACACCGTTTCAGCATCCAAGAAAATCTCAGTGCATATACATGTCACCTCACTGGCCCAGGTTTGTAATCCTTAATAGTTTATACAATTTCCACAGTGGAAACTGGCAATTAAGTTTGAGGGATACTAGTATGCTCGCTCTGTTTAATAAACATCATAACATACAGCATAAACCCATATCAAATGACAACTACCTAACTGTCCTCCAAGACGTGATGCTTAATCATGGCTTATAGTTTCAAAGGTAGATGCAATACTTCAACACTTATTCATAGAAATACTGTAATGTAAACCCCGAGCTTCCCCAATACAAGACCCCTACCCTTCAATGCAATGCAACAAATCCACACAACAACTGCTCAACATGCAGTTACTTGACTTTTTCAATGACATGTACATATGCTGATTAAAGATAAAGTTTTCCTTAATGTGGTAGGAGGCCTAAGCCCATGCACTCTCCAAAATGATGATGTTGTTACATTGTACCCCACATCCTCTCACAACCCCTCTCACCATCCCAATCCTAACACTGGGCTGCACTGGTGATTAAAGAGAGTATAAATAATCACTATACACTGTAAATATATCCATTACTAAAAATGTTAATTTCTGATACTTGTGGCACAGTAGTTAGAGCATTTGCTCTAGAGTTGCGGAGTAAGGAGATGATCCTTATGTTATGGGTTTGAATCCCACTTTGGGATGTGGAGATTGGTCCTTCAAATGAGACCATATGAACAGAGGTCCTTGTCGCAGTAGATGCTGGCATGAAAGATGCATCACTGCTCAGTGGCCCTGATTGCTGAGTGCAGGTCTCAATTTGCAGCTCTCCACTGGCAAGTGGTGGTGTCTCAATATGAGTGAAAAATTCTTGAAGGGATGTTAAACAAACAAACAAACAAAACTGATACTTGCTTAACAAATTACAATAGTCTCTTGTGAAATATAAATCAGTTATCAGGAGTATGCATCATAAATCTGTATTTCTGAAGGTCACAGTGACCTACCATTTGGTTGTGTTATCAAATGATTCATAATTCAAATATCCTAAGAATTAGTATTCAGATCACTGCACAGTATGAACAAATTAAGCATTATTCATAGGTAAGCATATTCTAAAGTGCAGTAGGTCATTACGTAACCTAATGCAACAAAAAGCCTAATGTTCTCCAATGCATCAACTGCCCAAGATCAAAAAGGCCTTGCAATAATAGTATCTCATGGCATAATAAATAGGTCATTGTGACCTACAATTAGGTAGATATACACACTTTTTTTCAAAGATTCTTCTCAAGACAGGGTCCAATATCCAAGTCTTACAGTGAAAATGATATATATAGTTCAGCATGGGAGAGAGTAAATTCTAGAATGAGGTAAATCACTGTGACTATTTAAGACATGTCTTATATCTTGAATTTTAATATGGTATGAATAATGAGTCTGAACCCATGTCAGAAAGGCAACATATTCATGCTAACTAAAAATTTTCAAGAACACATCATTCCATAAAAACAATAAGCACACACCGTTTCAGCATCCAAGAAAATCTCGGTGCATAAACATGTCATCTCACTGACTCAGGCTTCAAATCCTTAATAGTTTACACAATTTCCACAGTGGAAACTAGCAAGTTGGAAATAGGAGGATACTAGTACGCACTGTTTATAATAACAGCACAAACTCATAGCAAAAGAAAACTGTCCTCTGAGAAGTGCCCCAATGATGCCAAATCAGAGCATATATTTCATGGCAGATTTGAAATAGTATGCATGCACAAAAGCATCAGCTGGGCTTGTTGACAGCAATTTGAAATATGAGAACACAAGAGACTGCAGGTTTATACCTAAACCAGGCATACTCTTATTATGAATACACCATAGTATCTGTACCAGCAACAGAGGAGCATGCATAAAGTTTAATTGACAAGTTTAATACCATATAAACACTTTGCCTTTCCCCAAACAGGAATAGAGTAGTGCACAAAAATCAATATCCCATCTCCCAAATATTTACAATCAAATACTTATAGTCATCCAAAGCAATGGAACCAATGGGGCCATCAAACACTCAACAGTTACAAATGACTTTTATATCTGTACTCCCTACTTAGAGGGCCTTCGTTATGTTTTTTTTTAACTCGTTGTTTTGGCGAGTATTGTTGCTCAGGGAATTATAAGCCATCCCAAAATTGGATAGCATTGATGAGAATTCAGGAGATAACTACTACACATCCAGGATACCCATATACTTTTAAATATAATATCTGTAGTCCTGGTACATGTACTTGCTGAATAAAATCAATTCATACAATGAATCTCACAGAAAGAAAGATATGCATGCTTCAATTTACGTACAATTTTGGAGGTCATTGTGACTTACAATTAATTTTGCTATGACACACTTTGTCTCAACATTAAGTGACAATTAACGTCATTCACAGTAAGACTGAATGGTTAACTTAATAACTTGATGATGTGAAACAGCAACAAGAACTTAACTTTTCAATTGATGCAAGTCATTGTGGCTTACTTTAAGGGTGAATCATGACCCCCATATTTTACTTCCATATGAATGGGAAGTATGAACCCAGGTCAGAAAGGCAAAATATTCATGCTAGCTAAAAATTTTCAAGGACACAAACTCAAATCCACAAAATGATATGCACACACCGTTTTAGCATCCAAGAAAATTTCAGCGCATAAACATGTTACCTCACTGGCTCAGGTTTTGCACACAATTTCCTCGGCGGAAATTGACTTTTAAGAAATATGATGTGTATATACATATATATATGCTCTGTTTAATAAACACAAGAATACAGCACAAAGCCAGAGCAAATGAAAACTAATGATCTCCTCACAGATGCATCTGAATCTGGGCATAGTTTCAACAGTGTATACATGAACAGTGTGCACCAACATGATTACTAGAGAAGTTTGAATGGGAATGGTACCAAGATGAAGTGCATCATTATCAGGAATACAAAATAGTATCTGTACTTATACCAATGGTGCTTAGAGTTCAATTTATATGCCTACACTTAATCATAGAAATACTGTAATTTTATGTCTTAGCTTTCAGTCAGAAGTCTAACACTTAATCACAAATCAGAGAAATAGCTAGGACATGTATATTCCTACATTTAGCTCAGATTCACACCTCCTCCCAATATAATATTTTCTTTAATACAGCACAACAAATGCACATATCAAACACTTAACAGTTACTCAATTCTTCAATTGCATATATGTTGAAGTAATTATTAAAGGGTGCATCACAGACCCTAGTTAAACTCAGTATAAATGGGAAACCAAAGCCAATATCCATAACATAGCATAAAAATTGGCAACGGCAAAAAACAGAGATTTTGTACTCTGGCATGTCAGCACTGGGCCTTGGGTAGAGTATCTTATTTGGTATGGATGATTTTTTTCTTACTTTAATGCCACTAAGTTATGTGATAGTTATTATCACGTATAAGATAATAAATAGTGCCCCTCTTCAAAATAAATCTCATAATGGGATAAAGTGCTAACTTAAAGCCCTTAAGTGTCCTTATATGTATCAAGTGACAAGGATTGAATGTTTAATTGAAAAAGGACTGAAAATTCTGACCCTTACTAAAATATCCATGATGAAATTCCAATACAAACACTCAGATATTTGATTGAAGGTCACGGTAACACAGACTTAAACCTCTAACACAGACGACTTAACCTTTGACACAGACTTAACCTTTGAGACACATTCTTCCTAAGGAGCATCAAATGAAAATATCTAATAATCTTAGGTTTTATTAAATTATGTGATCCAGACAAGGATCCAGGCAGTGATTGAAGAGGGATCCCAAAAGGTGTAATTGGGACTGAATTATAATAGGGATCATGACAGACACCCCCCTCCCCAAAGTGTAAGAAACATGCATGCATCAAAAGGTATCCTTTTAAATTTTCTCAATCTCACAGTGACTGTTCTGAATTATTTATAGCTAATGTAGGGACACAGAGAGATTAATAACAAGAGGCCCATGGGCCACATCGCTCACCTGAGCATATTGGCAAGGCAAAAGCACAAATCAGTTCAGTATTGAAAAGATTCCGGGGGGGGGGGGGGGGGGGGAAGATTTAAAAAAAAAATTCCCATATATTCCTCTGTAAAAATTTGATCCCCCATTGTGGCTCCTCCCTATCCCAGGGGTCATCATTTGAACAAACTTGAATCTACACTACCTGAGGATGCTTCCATATCAATATGACTAAACATAGCTTTTCTGTTCTGAGAAGAAATTTTTTTCTATATGTTCCTATGTAAAACTTTTGATCCCCTTATTGGGCCCCACCCTACCCTCGGTGGTCATCATTTGAACAAAATTGAATTTACACTACCTGAGGATGCTTCCATATCAAAATGACTAAACATGATTTTCAGTTCTTGAGAAGAAGATATTTTCCTATATGTTCCTATGTAAAATTTTCGATCCCCCATTATGGCCCATCCCTATCCCCTGGGGTCATCATTTTAACAAACTTGAATCTACACTACCTGAGGATGCTTTCATATCAAAATGAATAATCATGGCTTTGCAGTTCTTCATCAGAACATATCTTCCTATATATTTCTATTTCAGACTTTTATCCTCCATTGTGGCCCCACCCTACCCCCGGGGGGTCATGATTTGAACAAACTTGAATCTACACTAACTGAGGATACTTCCACATAAATATGATCAATCAGGGCTTTGCTGTTCCTGAGAAGAAGATATTTAAAGATTTTTCCTATATATTTCTATGTAAAACTTTGATCCTCCATTGTGGCCCCGCCCTACCCCCAGGGGTCATGATTTGGGCAAATTTGAATCTACACTACCTGAGGATGCTGCCACATAAATATGACCAATTAGGGCTTTGCTGTTATTGAGAAGAAGATTTTTAAAGGTTTTTCCTATATATTTCTATGTAAAACTTTGATCCTCCATTGTGGCCCCGCCCTACCCCCAGGGGGTCATGATTTGAACAAACTTGAATCTACACTACCTGAGGATGCTCTCATATAAATATGAAAATTAGGGCTTTGCTGTTATTGAGAAGAAGATTTTTAAAGATTTTTCCTATATATTACTATGTAAAACTTTGATCCTCCATTGTGGCCCCGCCCTACCCCCAGGGGTCATGCTTTGGACAAATTTGAATCTACACTACCTGAGGATGCTTTCATATAAATATGACCAATTTGGGCTTTGCTGTTATTGAGAAGAAGATTTTTAAAGATTTTTCCTATATATTTCTATGTAAAACTTTGATCCTCCATTGTGGCCCCGCCCTACCCCCAGGGGTCATGATTTGAACAAACTTGAATCTACACTACCTGAGGATGCTTCCATATAAATATGATTCATCATGGCTTTGCTGTTATTGAGAAGATTTTTAAAGATTTTTCCTATATATTTCTATGTAAAACTTTGATTCTCCATTGTGGCCCCGCCCTACCCCCAGGGGTCATGATTTGAACAAACTTGAATCTACACTACCTGAGGATGCTTCCACATGAGTTTCATCTTCCCTGGCTTTGTGGTTCTTGAGAAGAAGATTTTTAAAAGATGCTACTAATTTTTCACTAATTCTTCATTATCTCCCTTTGAAAGAGGGCGTGGCCCTTCATTTGAACAAACTTGAACCCCCTTCACCCAAGGATACTTTGTGGCAAGTTTGGTTGAAATTGGCCCAGTGGTTCTTGAGAAGAAGTCGAAAATGTGAAAAGTTTACAGACGGACGGACGGACAGACAGACGGACAGACGGACTACAGACAAAATGTGATTAGAAAAGCTCACTTGAGCCTTCGGCTCAGGTGAGCTAAAAACTTAAAGACATATTACTTAACAATGCATCAGGGCTAACGCACCATTACAAGGCTTACCAAAAGCAAAACTTACAATGGACCTTATAAACTCATAAACACACACAAACATATCACACTCAGACACGCACACATATATTACATAGTAAGTTCGAGATGTATAATGTCCAAACGTTGATATTTTTCACAAAGTGCATCCCTTAACCATTGTTCTTTCTTCAGAGTCCTGTCAGTCTGGAATTCCTCTCTTCCTCCTGTATAAAACTAGTACTAAAACTATAACAAAGCTTGAATAAAGTGAAAAGAGAAATACAAAATGCAACAAATGATCTTGTTTCCTACCACTTTGGCCAATGTTGGCCTGTTGCTTATATAATGGATACCCCATATTCTGGCAATCCTCTTCTCTTCCTCAATGTGGTGCTGGCTCAATACCTCCACTGTGCCCCTTAGCAATGACAGAAACTGAACAAGATTAATTCACTACCAAAACATGTGAAGAAGTACCTCTTAATTTACCAGTTTTTATCATCAATTCATGATTAAAGAATGTCTTGTATAATATAATTGGCTTACCCTTTCTTCCATGGTTGGCTGCTGTTGATTCCTGATCCCTGGACTTATCCTAACAAGTGATTGATTTGCTATCTTCAGTTTGGTCAAGATTTGCCAAACCATTATTCTGTGAACAAAGAGAGTTTAGATTCAAATATGTCTTCTAATTAGATGGAGAATAGAAAACAGAAATCCAATAGTTCAACAAATGCAGCTTGATTCTTCCTGACCTTTGAGAGTGTATAGGGTCTGGTTGTCCTTGTTTCTTAAAGATAGAGGTTTTATAACGTAAGAGACCCAAATCAAAATTATGTGTGAAAGAGCACAGACAGTGGATTCAGCACATTTGATTTGTATCTTACCCTTCCTTTCATGTCTGGCTGCAGTGGATCTCTGTTCCCTGGACTAGCTCCTTTTTACAAGCAGTAGAAGCTAATCTAACCATTAATCTGTTAACATAGAGTCAAGAGGTGTAATGTGTGTCCTAACTGGATTGACTCATTTTAAAACATAGCAATCTGAAAATGCAACATATGCAGCTTGTTTCTTAACAATTTGGCCGATGTTGACTTGTTGATATAGTGAATACCCTGTGTCCTGGTATAGTCTCCTTGTCACTGTGTGGTTGTTTACAATTTTGCATCTGTCTTTACCTGCTGTCATCTGAAAGTTAGACACAGTTTATTTACACTCTTGGTATTTAGATGGGTGGATACTGAGGATCCAGTTCAAAGAGAGTTCAGTTTACAACAGTTAAGATGAGCACAAGAAATGGAATCAGTGATTTGTACCTTACCCTTTATTTGATGGTTGACTTCAGTTGATCCCAACTCCCTGGGCTCCTCTTCACAAGCTTCATGTTGTCATTCTTTGTAATGGGATTGAGGTTAACTATTATTCTGTTAACATACAGAGTCAAGAGTCAAACTAGTAGTAGTACCAGGCTTGAATAAAGTGAAATTAGGAAATCAAAATCTTAAATGCAACAAATGCTGCCTATTTCTTACCACTTTGGCCAATGTTGGCCTGTTGGCTCAGTGGAGTGGATACCCTGTATCCTGGCAATGGTCTCCTCTTCATTGTGGTCTCCCCTGCCATCTGTCCATCCCTCCTTGTGCCCTTGATAATGATGGATTCTGACACAGGATTAGTACAGTACCAAAACAATGGAAGAAAAATGACAGATTATACCCATTAGAGACTACTTGGCTGCTGCTAGATGGTTTTATATCCTGCTGCTTCTGCTTGGCTCTGCTGGTCTACATCCTGTCAATTGAAAATCAAAAGGTCAAAGTGGGACTACGTCTAGATCATTTCTTAAATACAAGGTTAACATAATAAGGAATGCAAGCAATAAGAAAAGCAAAAATCTTAATGCATCTTTCAAGGTTGTCCTCAGTAGATTTTCAATGCTGGGTCTAGGTAACCAATCCTTTCTTTGCTAAGAAAAAATAAAATCGTAAATTATTGAGTTTTCTAATGGAAAGGATGATCTAGAAAATAAGAGAGATCGAGCAAGGAATAAACACTATATCACATCTTATCCCTACATTGAGGCCAATTTCTCCTTCTGCCTGTAAACAAAGAAGGAATGGAGGCCAATGGAAAAAACTTTTTAAAAATCCTCAAAATTGCATTAATTTAAAATAATTTAGTTTACATGCTCCTTGCTGATTTTTTACTAAAATGCTGCATTGCTTACATTTATCATCAATCAGTATTTTGCTTTGTTGTCCCTACCCTTTATGTCACTACAATGGTGCAAGTATTACTTTGAAATACTTAATTCAATTTTTTTCCAAAATTTTATAGACTATTACAACCTCCCATGTTCATTTTAAAAATACATAATTTTCTAGCAGCTTCCCTCTCTGTATACAGGACATGTAGTCATTTTAATCACTTTGATAATTGACTGGAAACTCTAATATTAAACTGGTACATGTAATATAGAATTCACTTTAGCCAGAAAGAATGACACTCCTGGTAAATTGTTAACCAGTTTATTTACTTACATAAAATGTAGCAATAAATCAATCAATTTACAGGTGAGGCACTCAATGAGATGGAACATCTTTCTTGGCAGAGTTGATGATGGACTGGATAGTGTCACATAACCTGACAAAATACTAGCAAAAAGTTTGTTAAACATGCCCCCATTATTCCATTTTTGAAATATTCAAAGGTGTAATATATACTTAACACCTGCATATATATGGGATTTATGTCTCCCAGTTGATTCCATACACAAGAGCATGCTCTATGTAAGAACAATTTCTAAAATGAGGCAAGCTATTGACAAACAAGTTGATGAAACAAGGATATCAAGTCTTATTAAAAGTCAGCATTTTGCAAGGTCTACGGTTGATACAATGACCTTGTCAGCAAACACAATCTACTATCAAGTCAAATGCTGACTGCAGATGTTTTTCATACTCATTATCTACACACAGAATTGTCTACAGATTTTTCTGTATTCACAATCATGACAAGGAACACATGGTGGGTGTGACTGGTCAACAGTGGATTCTTACTCTTTCATGGGACCTGATCCCAGCTCTGTTTCTGGAGGTCATTGTTTGCTCTGCTCCCAATTAGTCTTGTTTCAATGGACTTTTGAGCTTGAATACTGTTCGTTATCTCTATATTTCACTAACCATATTGTTAATTTCTGCATTAAGTTTGATGGCAATTCCACAAAGATGGTGTTAATGTTATTTCATGACAACTTTCGGTGTGAAATATCAAAGATGTATTATGGTTAGTTCTAGTCAAGGCTTATAGTTCCATGGCTCATAAGCTAGTCCAACTTTTCTGCGATATCATATAATTACCAGTTAAGATACAGAAACTGCTTAAGAGTTACTTCGACTGTAGTAAGCAGATACAAATTTTTTGACACAAGCAGCTCCCAAAAGAAATAGAAGCTACCAATCAGACACCAGATATTGTTATTTACCCCACCTCTAATGATTTTTCGACAAAATCCTGGCTAACGATTGCTTGAAGTCTGTCACAAGAAGGGAGTGTAATACTTATACACCGTCACTCGAAAATCAATACACGGTCAACATGGAGTTATCGTTCATTTGTAACACTTACAACCCGAATGATATGAGTTTTGCCGAGTGTCTGTTGACAAATAAAGTTTATTCACATCAGTAAGAAGCACACATTATGGAACTTTTCTTGCTTTACTACAATTCTTCAAAACTGTATGTAATTACTGCAGAAAACACAAAAAAAAGCTTAGGTACCGGTAGCATATGACGTCATAATAATCACTGTACAGAAGTGTTGAAACAAAATAGGACACACAAAAATTTTACAAACTGTATATAATAATGTCAAAACACCGGTATATAATTATGGCATTGGTGGGGTAAATTTGTTACATAATTTTGTAGTGTCTGGGTAAGGAATGATACCAGGTAAATTTCATACCATGGGAGGCTTTGAAATTTCTAACCAGGTATCATCCCATACTCGGTCA
Source organism: Saccostrea echinata (assembly GCF_033153115.1). Lineage (NCBI taxonomy): Eukaryota > Metazoa > Mollusca > Bivalvia > Ostreida > Ostreidae > Saccostrea > Saccostrea echinata. The sequence goes on along the minus strand of NW_026889779.1, from coordinate 5,885,365 downwards.
CTACAAAACTATGTCACTAATAATAATCTCGATCTACTAAGTAGGTTATTTTGCTAGAAGTGGCAATGACAAAAAAAACAACATACACACAAACACTGAAACATATACACATAACCCTTACATACATATACCGGTATATACATACATATATATAAAGTCAAACCTCGTTATCTCGAACTCAAAGGGACCAAGAAAAAATTTCAAGATACCAGAGGATTCCAAATATTCAGGGTAAAATGTGAGAAGAAAGAACAGGGGTTAGGACTTCCAAATCATTTCAACATATCCATGGTTTTCAACATATCAATATTCGAGATACCAAAGTTCAACTGCATATCTAAGGTTTTTTTGTATTTTTTTTTTTTTGTATTTTTTTTTGTATTTTTTTTTTTTGTATTTTTGTATTTTTTTTTGTTTTTTTTTTTTTTTGTTTTTTTTTTTTAGTATTTTTGTTTTGTTTTGTTTTGTTTTGTTTTGTTTTTTTTTTTTTTTTTTTTTTTTTTAGTATTTTTTTTTTTTTTTTTTTTTTTTTGTATTTTTTTTTTTTTTGTATTTTCCATATGTATAAGATGAACCCCAACATCATGATGTTGTATATACAACTAGACATCAATAAGTTGGTGACCATCTCAAAGGGCCTCGCTCTTACTAAAGACAACAGGATGAAAGGGCATTGTAAAGGACCTTGACCTTTGACTTGCACCTTTAATCCACTGGCATCCTGGAGGATGTATGAGATGAAGCTCAAGGGAACAGAAAATAATGATCATGACATTAATTTCACACAGATATCTGCTATGACCTTGAAATCTAACCAAAAAACTTGGTTTAAAGTAAAAGTACACCCTTAAACAAATGAGGATTCTATGGCTTAAAAATGAGCTGAATAGAGCCAAGGCTTGGTATAAAAGCACACACCTTGCTGGATAAAATTTATATCCAACCATACACCATGGAAGATTTCATGTAAACAGAAATTTTGTTAACCACTGACCTTTACTTGAAAAAACTGGTTCAAAGACACTGCAAAGGGAGAGAAATATGCTCACTATGATAAAGATTAGACCTCGACTTCTGACCTAGAAACTGTTCATTACTGCACATCTGTTACCACTGGATACTATATATAGGTGAAGTATAAGCCAGAAAGGGCTAAAATGAGAGAAAATATACTCCAGATAAGGATTACACACAGATATGGTGAATATTTTGACCTTTTACTTAGAAAACTGGTTCAACTAGTAACTGCAGTTTAAACCTGATTGAACCAAGGGGAAAAAATGTATTCTAGGCAAATAACATCAGACAAACAGACAGACAGACAAACACTTGATCATTATCATAGCGGGCCCTAAACACTGAAAACAAGAAACCTCTCACTTTACAGCTATGTCTGGACAGAGATGCTGAGGTGAGGCGAGGCAAGGGTTGTGGTGGACAGGCATACAGTTGTGTGTGTGTGTGCAGATGAGGCATTCAAACATTAAACAATATTGAAAACAATGAACACTGTGAATCAGACATTGAAAAATATACAAATACATGCAAAATACAAAAAAAAAAGACTTCTCGGTTAGGACATATACTAAAAACTGTAGAACACTGTACATATATGGTATAATTCAAATACTGTATAGGAAATTCTTTTTATGGAAAAAAAAGAAAGCACCTAAATCTTATCTCTCTCCTGATCACACCTAAACTATAGGCTGAATGCAGTATTTAATGTATGCAGCAGATGCAACATTGTAAGAGGCAGCATGAGAGCAGTTTTTGATTCTAGGAGACTGTGCCAGAAATAGGCAATAAAAGTGTAAAATAATTAGGTCAAATTCAGCATCCAAAGAAAGAATCTGAGTCAGCATCCAAAGATATATGACAATGTACAAGATTGGTCTGAAACTAATCTAAATAATGAAAATAATCTGAACCAATGAAGCAAGAAATGTAGGTCAGCTTCACCATCAGAGGAAGCATTCATAGAAGCATCAAGTACAAATTTGGTTTAGCTACTGCTTGTGAGAAGCTGAGGATAAATCTAAATGTTATGTTTATTAACCAAAGTCACTAAAGCATGAAAATACAGTTCATATGCATTAGCAACGGCATGCATCAAATGAACATTTGATATGGCTACAGACTGATACAGACAGATAGACATAGTGATAATAACATTAATGATTATACATCAAATGAATACATTAATACTAGTTTTGAACGATATGGAAACTTTCAAAATTGATCATCGCTAATAATTAGTGGCCTTAAATTGATCAGGGATACAAATCGTCAGAATTTTCAAAAATTATTTTTTTTTCATGGCTAGCGGATGCCGTGACGAAAGTACGAGTACAAATAAAGAAGAATTGAAAGTGTTATCACCTTCCTTCAATGTACAGTTTACGTCCATTTTATTTTGGGAAAACAGGAACAACGTGCACAGAAATGTTCATTAAGCAAATTAGCACACTAAATTTCAGTTTCTCAGCAACAAAATTCTCATCAATGATTCAAATCGGTAAGCGTATATCGACGGTCAACCAATTATCAGCGACAGTCTTTTCATTATTCATCATAACTTAATACATATACAGTTAATATATTCAAATATTCAAATAAACTTCTGAAATAGATACTGATGAACAAGACTTTATTTACAAGAGCAAAGAAAAATGCTCTGTTTATTTTTACAAAAATTAACCTCTGACCTTACTCATATTACAGATAACACTTTACACTTTTTACACTTAAACGAATGGGATGGATTTTAAACTGAAACCCGTGTATTTAGCAATAGTAAGCCTAAATTAATAGCTTAATGTTTAATTCACAATCCCAAAAATAAATTTTGAAAATACACTGAATATATTAAATTGAGAAAAAATTAGATTAGAATACATGTAATTAATTAATTGTTATAAATTTAAGTTACTCTCATGATTGCAATGGCTAAATAACGGTGTGTGCATGAGTTGAGATATTTAGCCACTAGCCTTCATGAGAAAGTTGCGAGAGAGAAAAAGGGGCATCATTTTATCTTAACAATTCATTAGGCATTAAATATAAAACTTTACAAAAAAAGACTGAAATAAAGGGTGGGAAAATCAGAATACCCAATGTATTTAACAATAATGAAATCTTGATCTTATTTTCACAACTCAATCCTGAAATATATTTTTTAAAAATCGATTTTAGTCTCTTTAAAACTAAAACTGGAAAAAAAGATAAGTTCTAACAATATATTCTAATTAACCAAAATATTCAAGGGACAAACTTATAAGGGATCCTTGAGATGCACAAAAAATATACAACGTATATAAATTACAAAACAAGTAACTAAATACAAATAAAATTTACAAAACATAAGAAATACATGCAAACAAAATATTCATTGAAAAGTTACAGGGAAGGGAAATAAAGATAGAACCCCACTAAACAAAGGGACCCCCTAAATTTAGAATTGCCAAAATATTGTATATAGATGAAATTATTGCAAAAGAAACTTCACAGAATCATAAAGAAAAAAATGGAAATTTATAAATAACCTGTTTAATTTAATACGAGAAAATAAATTGGACTCTTTAAAGTTTAAAATTTAACCTTGATCTTCAGAAAGATTTCCATACGTTTAAAAAAAAAACAAACCTTTAGTTACTAAAAAGTAATTCCAATTACAACTATAGCAAACCTGGGGGGTTACTATTATTATATATGATAAACCAAAAAATACTTAGGTTTACAATCAACAATCAGCCTATATGAGATACACATTAAATCAATGCATAGTACAAAATAACATATACTGAACCCATCATGCACACACAGGAAGTAATGAAAATGGAGAGAAAGAAGCAAAAAAGAAACCTTCTTTACAATGAAAACTCTGAAATTTATTTCTTTGAAGATTTAAATGATTTTAGTTTCTCTTTAAGAAAAAATGAATGACATTAATTTTACCACCTGAAAATTTTAATTAATGGAAAATAAATTTAACCCTAATTATCAAAGAATTATAAGAAAGTGGGAAGACTAAAGAAAGAATATAAGCTTTAATAGTAATTTAATTAATGCAAGGACTGTATGATGACATTACTTAGATCAACTTTTAATGAACACAAAATACAGGTGAAAGATTTTAAAAATAATCTAACCATTCTGTTTTAGGGAAATTTAAACCTTACCACTAGTTACTGTAAATTAAGAAAACTCATAATTTAATTGACCTCTTGTTTAATTTTTTAATCAAAGATTTAACTTTACGGTAGTTTTAATTTTAATCAAAATTAAAGAAAAGAGGGAAACTGAAGCCTTTAGCCCTATTTATCAACTAATACAGTCCCTGAAACGTTCTACTTTCCCACTTGAACGGTGAGCGAACGCTGAACGAACGGTGAACGAACGCTGAACGAACGCAGAGCGAACGGTGAGTGAACGATGTGTGAACGCTGAACGCAACTTGGTGAACGATGTGTGAACGGTGAACGGTGAGCGAACGCAGAACGCGAACGGAGCGCAAACGCAAACGCAAAGTGAACGGTGAACGAACGGTGAACGCAAGATGAACGATATATTCGGAATGCCTCTGATCTTTTCCTTGCATTGAAACTATTTTATTGTATTATAATGTCAGGTGCCAATAAAAAAACACACCAAAAAAAACCAAATAATAAATAAGTAAACAAATAAATGAATGAATAAATAAGTCAATAAAATGAATTCTCCAAAATTGTCCTAAGAAAGACGGTGCATGCACATTACCGGTAAGTTTTTAATCACACGATTTTTATCGCATTAAAACATTGCAATTGTTGAAGAACGCTGAAGTATAAAAGATATTGTTTTTATTTGGAAAATAAAAATGTTTATTCTTATTTGATAACAAATCAGAGAAAACTTATGATTTATAGAATAAATTAAAGCCGTTGTAACTTATATTCATATATAAATATCTCCGTGTCAAGGCGATTTCGTGTAAAGTTATGAAAAAAAAAATAATTACATTTATACGCTCATATTTTAAACTTTTAATACAATAATATATTATGTGTCATTTCTATTTTTCATTATGATTTATTGAGCAGACGTCTACATGTATCTCTAGATGGCCGTGATTATACTCGGACAAGATGATACAAAGATACATATTCATATTATTGTTATACATTCAATTTTCAGAACTTGATAGTTAAGTAATATGGTGTTACAGTTTTTATTAAACAGACAAATGAAAGAGAGAGAGAGAGAGAGAGTAATATTCAGTTTTAGCCCCCCCCCCCCTCCTTTCAGGCTTCACCAAATGTTTGTACCTATATCAAACAAAAACTCTGAAATTTTTTTTCTAAATATATCAGACAGTGAAAGTAACTTTTTTTTTTATCAACAAATCATATCCATTTGTTTGACAGTCATACTCGTTTTTATTTTCCTGCTTCAAGTTCACACGAACTCCACGTGCTTGTCCTGTCAATCAAAATCATTCGACACTGTGCAGGTGTGCAGGTGTGAAAGTTTCGTCACATCGAAGACGAAGTGCGAGTATTTCCAACAAGTTATAACATTTATTATTATCATTTCTAGATTTGATTCCAACATTTGAATAATAAATTAGTAAATACATTGGGCATTAACACTTGAATGTGAAACATACTCTCTGCCAATTTCAAATACCACCGCCGACACGTGTACATTTTGATCTACTATTGTTTTGTGACTTTTTTAAGATGCATGTTTGTTTTGAGACTGAAATTTTTGTTCTAAAAAAGACCGTAGCTTTTTTTTAATGTTAATTAAAATATTCTGAAAATACGGTACTGACTAAGTCACCGATTTAGGGGGAAAGGGGGGGGGGTATTAATCATATCGAATGGCAAACATATAAAGTTACGGTGAAGAAAGATTTTTTTTCTCTATAACTATAGACTTTACATATTACAGTAGAGAAATTCTGTAGTGCATTACATTTTAAATAAATATTTCCTTTAACCACACTATCAATTTAATTCGTTCTAAAGATAATAAATTGACAGGATATCCGCAGTACTATGTATAACTCTCAGAACTAGTTCTATTATATTTTCTGTAGTAATTGAAAAAAAACGTATTAGAAATAAATATTTTCGTAATTTTGCTGCGTAATTATTTGACTTGAATAATTATATCTCCATTAACGATTTGTCGTCTTTAACAAAACAACAAAATGTTGCAGTGCTTGAAGTATTTGCACATTGCCCTTAGTTAAATTTAATATTTCAGCATCGTTCTACATAGGTACAGAATGTGTTTGTAACAACATTTATTTTCCAGAGTAATTTAATAAATAACCTAACAGCTAAGTTAGAATAATAAAAATATACATCGTAGATATTTTTCCTCATGAAATAATTATTCTTCAAATACGATATGTTAGTTAATAAATTAAAAAAACCTGTTACTCCTTAACTACAAAAAGATAAGTCCTTTCACTTCGGAGTTCCGAATGACAATGAAAACTGAACGATAGGTGAACGGTGAACGCAAGGTGAACGCAAAGTGAACGGAACGAAGAGCGAACGCTGAACGCTTTGTGAACGGTGAACACGAGCGCACGGTGAACGGTGAACGCAAAACAGTGAACGGAGAGCGAACGGTGAACGCACGGTGAACGAACGGTGAACGCACGCTGAACGAACGGTGAACGAACGGTGAGCGAACGGAAAAATGGGAAAGTAGAACGTTTCAGGGACTGTACCTTAACACTTAGTTATTCTCCTGAATAACTACATCTAAATAACGGTGTGTGCTTGCATTGAGATATTTAGATGTAGTATCCTGGAGAAAATAAGGACAACTTTAAATTTATTTAAATTCTAGTATGGTCTTACAAAATCAAATTGAAAAAAGAGGGGAGTATATATATGCTATCAACTAAAAAGTTAATGAATTCCTGAATGACTATGCCTAAATGATGTGTGTGTTCGCATTCAAATTAAATTATATGATTTAAAAAAAAATTAACTTAATCAAATTTTCCTTTAGTTTTATCTTTTAGAATTTGAAATTAAAGGGGAAGAAAATTTATCAAATATTTATCATTAAAAAATTATCTCTACTTTTACCTAAATTCACCATGCATAAGAAAATAAGGAAAACTTTACTTTTATTTAAATGTAAACATAGGTTTATGCCTAACAAACTGAAAGAAAAGGGGGAATATTAAAAAGAAGTGAAAATAGGGAAAAGAATACCAGTAACTAAAGACACATCCACATTCCCAAACAAATGTCGCACCAACCCTGCTGCAAAGCCTCGCCTCTCTGGTTCCCTCACCAGTGATGGCTGATCAGGAGGGATCTCTGTCATCGGTGACCCAAGGGTAGAAAGCCGAGGACGACCCTCAACAACCTGGGGAGATGGCAGTTCCATCTCCTCAGTCTGTCCAACCACATCCTCAACTAGAACCTGAGCAGGCTGAGGAGATGGAAGTGCCACCTCCACGGTCTGCTCAAGTTCCAGCCAAGGAAGGGCTATGACAGGCTGAGGGGATGGCAGACTCACTTCCTCAGGCTGAACAAGCTCTGCCTGAGGATCAGCAATTGCAGACTGGGGAGATGGCTCAGCCACCTCTACAGTTTGCTCAAACTTCTCCTGAGGCAGTTCTTGAACAGGCTCAGGAAGTGGCAGTGCCACCTTCTCAGGCTGTTGAGGAGAATCTTCAACCTTCACTGTCGGCTTCACTCTGGACTTCCTCACCTGAAAGAGAAAAAAGACCACATTTAAAACAGGCATAGAAATGATGAATATAAAAATAAACAGAAGTTTCTCATGAGAATGTACCTATACTAATTAGTGCTCATAATTCCGTAAATCTGGAAATTTTTACTGTAAATTAATTTTTTAGCAATTTTGCGCATGTACTGCATTTGCAAAAATATTTTTTGTTACAGTAAAACAAAAAGAAATAATACAAACAAAACAAGAAGTCTGTGAGCCAATGTTCACTAGTAATACCCCCGCTCTGATGTCACCATATGACCAGGGTTGGGTCAATTACTTTGAAATGTAATTAAATACATGTACTTTCAAATACATTGAAAAATTTGTCAATTACTTGCAATTACAATTACATTGATTTTTACAAATGTAATTAATTACTCTCAATTACTTTGAAGAATGTCAGGTGCCTATCATGTTTGTATGTTTCATCAACATAAGTATTTAATAGTATTTAATATATCACCTCTGATGTGCATAACTTTTAATCTAAACAAAGCATGGCATAAAATTATATAGAATTTTGGAAGGTTGTTTATAATTTTGAAAATTTAATTTGTCCAACCCAACTGAATATGAAGTTAATAATTTAGACAAATATCCTTATTGCAGTTCACCCTATTTGTTTTTTTTTTCTTCAAAAAGATAAAAATGAATGAGTAAATGAATTCATTCTAAATCAATCAAAAAAAAAAGAGAGTGAGAGACAGAAATAATGAATTAATTATAGTTCTGCTTAGTATTTATGATATTTCTTGTGTTTTAAAATAGTTGTTTTCTTATCACGAAATCACAGAAATAAATCAATTAAAATATCAAATTAAAAATTAATCATTTTTTATTCCTATTATTTCCATAGATTCTCTTTCTCCAGATTCACAACTATGATATAGACTATAGCAATTAAGTAATTATCTTACCTGACAAATTCCCTGTTTGCACACATTTTTTCCAATACATGAAATTCAAATGTGTGCAAAACGGGAACAAACCACCTAAGCAAAGACTGTGCTAAAATTTTAAACATCTGCGATGAGTAGTGGCTGAGAAAACTGGGACAGAAATTTGGTATGGACAGACACATGGATAAACAGGAAGTTGACATTGCATGGATTCGTACAAAAATAAATCTCAGCATATGGCATGTCTAAACAAAGAGTGTGCTTCAATTTCAAGCATCTGTGATGAGTAGATGCTGAGAAAACTGCAACGGAAATTTCTTATGGACAAACAGATGGACAACCAGGCAGACAGACACACAATTGTAAAACAGTATACCCCTCTCCTTCAGAGTAGGGCTATAAAATTATTATTATTATTAAAGAAATAATGCATTTTTTCAATATATCCAACAGAGCCCCACCCTAACACCAAAACCCATTTCATAATTAATCAGAGGAAGCTACCTTGCTCATCATAACTATACTATTAATTTGTCTGCTCAATACCCAGGTGCAGAGAAGATGTTTAAGGATTTATAGAGCCCTGCCCTACCACCAGAAGCCTGACCCAGGGGCCATGAAATTCACAATTTTTGAAGAGGCACCTTTGCTCACTATAACTATGCACTAAATTTTTTTGCTAAATACACAGAAGCAGATTAGATTTCAAAGAATTTGTGCATTTTCACTATATAATCAATAGAAAAAGTAAACCCTAACATCGGAACCCCTGGTCCAGGGGCCACGAAATTTACAATTTTTGAAGAGGCATCCTTGTTTATCATAACTATATATTTACCTAGTTTGTTTCCATAATACCCGGAGTCAGACAAGAAGATTTTCAAAGAATTAATGCATTTCACTAAATAATCAATAGAGCCCTGCCCAAAACCAGAACCTCTGACCCAGGGGCCCAGGGGCCAATGAAATTAATAATTTTGAAAAAGGCACCCTTGCTCATTAAAACTATGCACTCCCTTTGTTTGCTTTATACCCAGGAGCAGGGAAGAAGATTTTCAAAGAAAAAATGCACTTTTACTATTTAATAACTCAGCGCCCCAACACCAGAACCCTTAACCCTAGGGCCACAAATCCCCCAGTTTTGGAAGAGGCACTTTTGCTCACTATAATTATGCACTAACAGGGTTTGATATTAACTTGTAAAAGTACTAGACCAGTCTGCTACTTTCCATAATTTTTTCTAGTCCTGAAAATAAAATAGCTAGCCCTGACCAAACTTGCAAATTTACTTCTTATAATTGAAAATTTTAATGAGGTAACTTTTGAAAGCATATTTAATAAAGACAGCATCTTTTGTACATGTCAATATTTTGACAGACTTTTAGATGGGTCCCAGCCAATTGAGTCAGGTTCATCGGGACATTCGAGCAGTATAAGCCTTAAAGATTCAACAAACTTTAATAAAATAATTATCATTTATATTAATAAATTAATACTATAATATACATAACTATTTATACCATATTGATACCTATTGCACTGAACGACAGTAGTTTTGACCGCGACTTGTCTATAAAAGCCATGGCTAAAAATAGCAATTGTGTCATGTGGGGAATTTTCCTTAACACATCGATGACTGTTTACAATCATACATAGAAAATTTCTTTTGAAAGTTTTTAGGTTATTTATTTGATACACTGAAATTTGGGTTTAATACTTATTTTATTAACATGACCAATCAGTCTAGTTCACATATATTTAACACAACCAGACCACTCATTTCTAGACTGGGTCAGTCGGACTTGCCTTAGTGTCACACCCTGACTAAGCTTATTTGCTAAATACACAGGAGCAAAGAAAATGATTTTCAAAGAATTAATGCATTTTCACTATATAATCAATAGAAAAATAGAACCCCGCCCTAACACCAGAAACCCTGGCCCAGGGGCCATGAAATTCAAAATATTGGAAGAGACAACCTTGCTCATCATAACTATTTTGATTAAGTTTGTTTGCATAATACCCAGGATCAGGATCAGCAGATTTTCGAAGAATTATGCATTTTCACTATATAAACAACAGAGCCCCCTGGAAACATCAGAATCCCTGACCCTGGGGCCACAATTTCACAATTGTGGAAGAAGCATCCTAAGGCTCATCATAGCCATGCATTAATAGTTTATCTTCTAAATTTACAGGGGAAGAGAAGAAAATTTTTTAAAGAATTTGTGCATTTTCACTACACAATCATTAAAGCCCCACCCTAACTCCAGAACCCCTGACCTTGGGGCCATGAATTTTACTATTTTGGTAGAGGGCTCAATGCTCATTACAATCCAGGGGCTCACAAATAGATTTTTTAGGCACTTGTACAAGTGCAAGTGCACAAAATTCACTTGCCCTACCTGAATATTTGCTTGTCCCACCATAAACTATTATCATATTCATATATAATTTAAAAGAATGGAATACAAATACTGAGTAGATCATGCAAACCCCTGTACAAAGGTTTAGATCTATGACTTACATATGGATTTTATTTTTTTCAAGTACTTACCCACAGGCAAGTGGTTGATAAAATTCCACTTGCCCACCCTTAAAATTCACTAGCCCCAGGTGTTGGGCAATGGGATTTGTCAGCCCCTACAATCATGCCAACAGTTTGACTGCTTGATGTCCAGGTGTAAAGAAAATTTTTAAAGATTGAATTAAATTTGGTGTTTTTAGCCCCACCCCTCAGGCCCAAGGGGGGCAGGGACAATGAATTATTGTTCCCCTTCACCCATAGATGCTATATGTCCAAATTGGTTGAAAATGGTTCAGCGGTTTCAGAGAAGAAGCTAAATATATTCAAATGTTAATGGATGACACACACTGTACAACGCACGATGCACAAGGCACAAACGACGGAAAAAAACAGATAGCAATAGGTCACATGAGTGACTCAGGTGACCTTAAAATCCTTGCATAATTTGTTTTATTTAATATACATTTCAATTACATATTTACATTGATGTAAACATAGGTGAAAAAGGGAAATAGCTTATTTCAAACAGTAAAATTTTCCATACATGATAATACTGGAGTCCCACCCTAACTACAGTACCCCTGTCTCAGGGGCCTTGAATTTCCCAATTTTGGAAGAAACTCTCTTGTTCATCATAATCATACACTTAGATTGTACTCGAAATATGTAGGGGGAGGGAGCAAAAAGAAGACTTTTTAAAATGAATTTATGCATTTTTACTACATGTATATGATCTCTTGGTACATGTATTATCTTTCCTGCTAGTTTGTATGGTCAAATTACAGGTGACTCTTGACAGCTTGAATTCTTAATTGCTCAAAGTTCTTGATCTCTCGAAGTAAAACCTTGATCCTGTTTTTTTCTTCTATGTAACCAAGAAAAGGACAAGTGCACTTAAGCAATGCTTAATGGGCCCTTTCTTAGTGCCGTTTTACTTTAGAATATATTACCAAATCATTCTCTTTTGGAAATAATTTAACACAAGTGAATATTTCTAATTAAAAATCACGTTAAAACATCACCTGAATCAGCACGGATTTGAAACAAATGAAGATTCTTAAATGCCTATAGATACCCCAAATCCCGAAAAGTTGTATCGAACCTATTTTGAGTTTTGTTTATTTAAATCAAGGGGAGGAGACATTTAAATCAACACTTGAACAATCTCATGGTGGATCATTGTTGGGCGTGGATGCCGAATAATACTCCTTGTGCTATTTCACCTGTAAAAGGCTGAATGAAGTTGTATAGATACCTGTGGCCATAGTGAATAAACTAAGAAATTTGCACGCTTGCATATAATTTGAAAAAATACACAATAAGTACTAACATTAGTTCCTTTAAATTTTGAAATGAAAAAAGTGTATTTAGGTGGCTTTCAATACTGGTACCATTGTCTTGCATGAATGTTAAAAATGTTTGATACTTTCATTTTTCCGTCGCTAAACTCTCCTAACCCTTCTGTGTTCCTAAAACCAAATACATACAAACATCTCTAAGTGGCATGACTTTGATATAATGATACAAAACGTAGCTATGTTTTACAGTGAGCACCTTTGAGGAATGTTTACCTTGGTAGAACTCACGTGACTAGCGGTATTTTAAATAATTTATTCCACAGGCAGGTTCAACACAGGTCATACAGGTAAATAACTTTCGCTTGCTATAGGAAAAACATTGAACTTTTCATACATTTTTAATATTTTAAGTACCAGCCTAATCTTGTACAAATTTCCTATTTTCACACAAGTTTTATAAATGACTATAATGCATTTCTTGTCATTCGCACAAGTTTGTACAACGTTAGGCTGACAGTAAACAAAACCTTTGAAATGAATGAACGTCCTCGATTTACTATAGAAAATCATGAATGTCGGCTGACCCCTACCATATTATATGGCTTTGCTCTTTGTATATTCATGAATTTCAGCGATAAAATTTGCTGAATCTTATGGTTTAGATATCAATTGATGATTTGAGATGAAAAAATATGTTTAATTTGATTCTTCATTTTTTCACATTTTACCGGGGCCCATAAGTGCATTCGTTCTTTATTCCCAGTCTCTTGAACTTCTGATCTCTTGAAGTTCGATCTCTATCTCAAGAACTAAGACTTGGATCCCATTACACAGATTTCATCATATTTCACTCTTCATCTCTCGAAGTGTTGAATGCACATTAATCATTATCATTTTACGAACAGCGTGACAGTTTGCTTGATGGGGCGTGCTAAAAATTTTTGTGCTGATTATCATTTTACTCATCGATTTGATGTTTGATTTCAATGGAATCAATAATACTTTGCATATGAAACACAGAATCCAGTAATACCACTGACAATACTGATCAATCGTATTGAATGTTTGTTAATTCACTAGTACGTAGTAAACAACAATTACATGTGGACAGACAAAGCAAGTTTTACTTCCTATAATAATTATATCAATACTACATAGTACAAGTCTCAGTAGCAGAGTAGCCTTACTGATTTCAGTCTATATATTTTCTTATACGTAATTATATTTAAAACTCCATCCAGTCAAATCACAACAAATATGACTCATGCTTTTTGTGAATAGAAAACAGGCTTTGACTGACCACGTGTTGCTTCTGACTACAAATGTCTACTGATAAACCTTCATTCAATGTGATTGGCCCGTATTATCAGGGTATTGTTATATTCTGAGTTTCATATGCAAATTAGTATTGATTTCATTGAAATCCAACATCCAATTGATGAGTAAAATGATAATCAGCACACAAAATTTTAGCACGCCTATCAATTAAACTGTCACGCTGTTTGTAAAACCGTAATACCTGGATAACAACTGTATGAATTTTAAAGGCAGATTCCGCCTGGAATATGGGTGGAATCTAGCAGGAATTGGCAAATTCCGGGCGTACATGAGGTGGAGATGGACTTTTGAAAATTTACACCTGAGTAGAAGAGGTGTCTTCCAAGCGTCATTTCTACTTTCCGGGCGTCAATTTGCAAGTTCAGATTTCCCTAGCGTAAAATTGCAGGAAAATTGAAACAAAAATTATGCCTGGAACTTTATGTAGGAGAAAAAGCCTCTCATTGGTCAATGTAATTATCAATTAAGGGTCATTTCAGATTGGAGGTTAAGTTTGAATTTCATCAGGAAGAGGGAGTTTAGTGAAATAGGAAATACAGATGTTAAGTTTTTACACTTGTGTTCTGGATGATACAGTATCTGCTGGTAGGTGTGATAATTAATATCTGGTACCTGTTTGGGTAAATCTGAATGTACAATGATTGTTATTGACTCTTTAGATATTCTGAGTTTCCTTGAACACATTCTGAGATATGACAGAGAGGCACTGAAACTGAAAAGTACTGAAAAAATGAACTGTATTAAGAAAGGAGATGGGTGAACATGACGAGTGATAAGCCTATAGTGTGACAAACATGAAGATGAAAAATTAAATTTCTATTATATCAAAATTTGCCTTGATATTTCGTCTAACATTAAAATATACTTTATGTAAAATCTCTACAATTTGCAAAAATCCCTCAAAGATTGAAAATATTTGCCAGTGAAATATTAGACACACATTAAAGTGGGCAAAGAGAGTCATTTTCGCATACTATAACACTATTTTTCGATATGAGTGGGTCTTCGCTCCACCTTTTTGAAAGTTAATCCTCAAAGTTTGCATGAAAATATACATTTTTTGGTTACCAAAAATATGGAGCAATGACCCACTATACCTTAAAAATATACTTTTATGACATAACATTTGCATCTTTTCAAGAAATACTTGAAGTCTATTAAGTCAAGGGTCATGTCACAAACATGATTTA
Source organism: Saccostrea echinata (assembly GCF_033153115.1). NCBI lineage: Eukaryota > Metazoa > Mollusca > Bivalvia > Ostreida > Ostreidae > Saccostrea > Saccostrea echinata. The sequence goes on along the minus strand of NW_026889779.1, from coordinate 5,870,361 downwards.
ATTGCCACTGTTCATCAGGACTTGTGTAGTCTAGTGGTTAGCATGCTAGTCTTGAAAGAAAATGATTCTCAGGATTTTTATTGCTAGGGTTCGAACCCCATGAATACCACATTAATTTTTTTAATAAAAGAATAAATTTTGCCGAGAAAATTTTCCTCAGAAAAGTTTTGTTTATCACAATTACATAAATTTCAATAATGAGAACTTTACTCTAAATATTAAATTCACAAACTGCATGAACATGATTTTTATATTTCTGAAGCTAAAGGCTTTCTGCACGCTATGTTCGCCCATCTCCTTTGTTTGATTCAGTGTCATGACTGAAGTGATATAAGTATTTTAAAAAGGTTATCAAATTCGTAGACATTATTTTACACTCATGATAGTGTCTCAGTTTCCCTTATGCAAAGAAATGAAACAGCTTTCATAAATTGTGTTTCTAAACTATTTTAGATGTTAATGACCTGTCATTATGTTTGCATGCTTACAGTTCAAAAGGCTAAATTTTCAGCTTTAAGTACAAGTCTCTGTAAGAATCAGGCAAAAGGTGAATCATGAGGGTTCTCAGAATTTGATGATTTTCAACACATAGATTTCTCTTGCGCTATAAACCATGTATGCGAAGTGAAAAAAGTTTTGGGTCATGGTTACTATGGAAACACGACAAAAGAAATTTCCCTAGCAACCGGTCAATTTTCCATGTGTATGGCCAAAAAATTCACTAATCTTTAGGGCTTGAAAATGATTGTAAATATTAAAGAATTTCTTCTTATTTATTCTTATCGTAAAGATAAACATTTAAAGTGTTTTCACAATGCACTACATAGAAATAAGAATTTGAGATATAACTGTACTAGACATGGGTAGATATGCATGTTTTGTGTTTTTTGCTGATTCAGCACTTTTGTTGATTTTGGTACTTTTCAAGGCCTTATTACTAAAACTTCTGGCGTAATACAGGAATTGCATATATTTCGCCTAAAAGCAGAGGAATGTGTCTTTTGGACTTTCAATTCAAAAAGGTGTGTTTTTTGAGAATTCCAATCCGTTGCCTAGCAACAAAAATGGATGTTTTGATAAATAAAAATGGAAAATCGTACAATGTAAAACATTATTAATCTAATAAATTGTAATCTGAGAGTACAAGAACACAGTTTAAAGTAAGAAAAAATATCTGAGACAATTTTGCAAACCAGGAAATATTGTAAAGATACTTATCTCCATGGCAACAGCAAATTCTCCATAGCAACAAAGCAAATAAAGTCAATATGAAGGCACACCCCTGAGTTAGCAATATATGTATTAGGTATGGGCTTCCAATGTTTAATCATTTCAAAATGTAAACAATTTAGAATCTACACTATCCCAGGATGCTTGCACATAAGTTTCAGCTTTTCTGGCCAAGTGGTTCTTGAGAAGAAGATTTTTAAAGATTTTAACTACATATTTCAATGCAAAACTTGGATTCCCTATTGTTGCCCCACCCTATCCCCGGGGGTCATGATTTGAACAATTTAGAATTTACACTACCCCAGGATGTTTCCACATAAGTTTCAGCTTTTCTGGCTCAGTGGTTCTTGAGAAGAAGATTTTTTTAATGACCCCACCCAATTTTTGTCTTTTCTTGATTATCTCCCCTTGAAAGGAGACTTGGCCCTTCATTTTCACAATTTATACTCTCCTTTGCCCAAGGTTGCTTTGTACCAAGTTTGGTTAAAATTGGTCCAGTGATTCTTGAGAAGAAGTTGAAAATGTGAAAAGTTTACAGACAGACGGACAGACAGACAGCTAGACAGACGGACAACGGGTGATCAGAAAAGCTCACTTGAGCTTTCAGCTCAGTTGAGCTAAAACTCTTCAAAAATCTTCTTCTCAAGAACCACTGGGCCAGAAAAGCTTAAACTTATGTAGAAGCATCCTGGGGTAGTGTAAATTCTACATTGTTCAAATAATGACCCCTGGAGGTAGGACGGGGCCACAGTAAGTACTGCAAGGGGGGAAATCAGGTGAAAAACATTAAAGCCAAAGTTACTCAGGTGAGCGTTGTGGCCCATGGGCCTCTTGTTTGTTTATTATTTAAATGTCTACCTGATCATTAAAACTTTGAAAGTACTTTTTGTATTATACAATAAAATTGTTTGCATAATTCTCTTATTCTTTTAACTTTCAAATACATTATTTACAGTGATTAATTATCAAAAGTATATGGCAAATGGGAAGAACTTCTCTCAGTTGAATACAAATTAATAGAGTCCTGGCCAGGACAAGAACACTCGACCAAATGGTCCTAATGTTCAAAAATCTGGTAAAAATATCCTTGCTTATTAAAACTTTTATTCTGTTTGCCTTTGATATGCCAAGGAGCAGAAAAGATTTTCAAAGAAATAATGCATTTTCACTATAAATTCAACACAGCCCTACCAAGTAACACTAAAACCCATGTCCCAGGGACATGAAATTCACAAATTTGGTAGAGGTACCCTCATCATCATGACTATGCACTTAGTTGAAGATTTTCAATGAATTAACACATTTTCACTTTATTATCAATATAGCTCCCCCCCCCCCACAATGGTCCCGAGAAACACCAAAACCAGTGGGGCCCACAAGTTTTAAAAAATTTGTAAGAAGCACAATTACAATTGCTCATCATAACTATGCACTTCTTTTATCTGCTCGACATTAAGGAGAAGGCAGGATTATTTAATAACAGAATTAATGCATTTACACTACAGGTGACTCTCGATCTCTCGAAGTTCAAGGGACCGCAAGAAAAGTTCGAGAGATCGAGGGGTTCGAGAGACAGAAAGTGAATAAAATTCGGAATTTCGGAGTTCCGATCATCATTGTTCTACTATTATAAATACCGGAAGTATGTGTCAATAATGTCATTGCACGTTTTCATTCGTATTTTACAGGTAATTCACTTGATTTCAACAACAATGATCGTATTTTGAATAAATAAAACGATCTCTTTAAGTTTCAGTATTTATTTGTTCTCATTTCATAATTACATGAAACCTGAATAGCAATCGTCGGCGTGGCTACCCCCAGGGTTTCATCGGGTCCTTCAACAGATTTCTCGTATTAAATGGGTATACAATTCTTCACATAGGATTTCTTGTGCAGTGTTTGTCATACTGGAATCATGTAAACTCTAATAAAACTTCATAATCTATGAAAAATTATTGACACGTCTCTTAAATTATTTTCTAAAAATTATCGTCTCGCTGTCAAGTCAAAATAAGTTGTGAAGCAATTCGTTTATAGTTTACCAATTGTAACCAATTAATTATATCAACACTCGGATGCTCACCGGTATAGTGTCATCTATGTAAACACCCAATTAACACCTCCATGCCAGCCCAAGGCGTTCACTGTTATCCAGATAAGTCTAAGCTGCATTGATTTTACGCTTGATTGGCGTGTGCACACGCGCTATCAAAACTTCGAGAGATAGAGAGTAAAAAACAATGAAATGTGTGTAACGGGACCCAGGTCTTGGTTCGAGAGATAGAGAACTTCGAGAGATCGGAAGTTCGAGAGATAGGAAGTAAATTTGCTTAGTTATATAGAAGAAAAAAACGGGACCGGAGGTTCACTTCGAGAGATCGAGAACTTCGAGAGATCGGAGTTCGAGCCATCGAGAGTCACCTGTATATTATCAATAGAGCCCCACCCTTACACCAGAACATCTGACTTAAGGGCCATGAAACTCACAATTCTGGAAAAAGCACTCTTTTTCATCATAACTATATAATTAGTTTCTTTGCTTTATAACCAGGAACAGAAAAGAATATTTTCAAAGAAATTATGCTTTTTCACTATTTAATCAATAGAGCCCCCCCAACCCTTAGGCCATGAAATTCACAATTTTGGAAAAGGTATCAATGCTTATCATAACCATAAACTTAGTTTGTTTAAATAATACCCAGGAGCAGAGAAGATGATTTTCAAAGAATTAATGCATTTTCACTATATAATCAATAGAGCCCCACCCTTAACACCAGAACCCCTGACCCTGGGGCCATGAAATTCTGCTTCAAATTCACAATTTTGGGAAAGGCATCAATGCTTATCATAACCATGCACTTAGTTTGTTTAAATAAGGCCATCATTAAAAATATCTTTGTTTCCCCTAACCCGACCCTAAAATTTCAAGTTGGGTAGGTAGGTAGGTAAAATTTTTTTTTCTGACAGCAGTTATGAAAATACATTCTGAAAAATTGAATAATATCTTTATAGATAAGAAAGAACAAAAGAATTTTAAACCAAATATCATACAAATGAAATTTAAAAGTAACACGTATGGTAAATTAATTCACAAATATTATCCATTTTAACTTGTGAAATATCTCAAACTAGCGTAAATTTATTGAAATCGATTTTTTACAAAAAGACAAGATTCGCAAATACCCAACCATCGGCCATCCGAGTATTTTTTCCAGACCTTACTATCATCTACGAGTGCTCACACAGACAAAATGTCAAGGGCCTCGCGTGGCGCAGTAATTCTAGTGTTTTGTTTGGTCAGTCAAAACATAATTCAGGAGCTTATTTTAAGTCACAGGTCCCGACGTGGGACGTGGAGACTGGTCAGTCGAATGAGACCGTAAAAAACGTAGGTCCATGCAGTGTCGCAGTATACATGTAGATTTTGGCACGAAAAAGATTCCTTAGTGATGCTTTATGATCCATGGCCATAAGTGCCGAGAAACAGTCTAAATAAGGAACCCTCCATTAGGCAGGTGTTCAAATGTTGTCGACCCAACAATTTAAAAAGGTATTTTAAAGCAAAGAAACAACCTATTTTCAAGGGCCTAACTAAAGAAAAATACACTGGACGTCTAAGGAAGCCGTACCATAAGCCAATTTTAAAGATTTCAACACTTAATTTGAAAAGAGTGTCCTGTAAAAACAATATTTAATTCAACCAAACCATGCATATTATCTAAAATGGTTAAAGTTTCATATATCTAACGTTTTAGTCACGAAGTTTACCCCATAAATAAAAGGAAGGCAGAAACGACATCTGAATTATATTTATCAAGATGACATAATTATACAAAGACATATTTACAAATCCTATGGTCCTATACAGTAAAAATAGAATCATACATGAAGTGTTTATAAGACCGAAATGAATGAAATGCAGTGAAAGTTATTGATGTGCATACACAAGGTGGGTTCCTCATCTGCTCATGAGGCAGGTTTTGCCATGCTTACTACGTACGTTAATTTTAGAAGACACATTTGTAAATACCATCTCAACACTCTTTATTCATGGTATATTTAATTCACGAAATGTTTCAAGAGTGTAGGATTCTTAATCTAATAAGTTAAAGATATCGATATATGCTAAGACTAATACATCGCCGTTGTTTTATAACACCTCTGTGGCCACATGTTGTGGGCGCCAAATGAGATTAAAACAAAAGCCGCCATTCTTATGAAAAATGGATTTTGATGAAATGTATTTTATAAAGTTGATAAACAATTAAAAAAAAAATATTTGAATTATTAAAAAAACTTTTCAGTCGCCACAATTTAAGTGGGTCGGTCGCATTAGGGGAAACAAAGGTATTTTTTATTTTGGCCTAATAGCTAGGAGCAGAGAAGAAGATTTTCAAAGAATTAATGCATTTTCACTATATAATCAATAGAGCCACACCCTAACACCAGAACCCCTGACCCAGGGGCCATGAATTTCATAATTTTGGTAGAGGGCCCAATGCTTATTACAATCATGCCAACAGTTTGACTGCTTGATGTCCAGGAGTATAGAAGGAAGATTTTTAAAGATTGCATCAATTTTAGAGGTTTTAGCCCCACCCCTGCGGCCCCAGGGGGACAGGGACCCTGGAATTCATAATTTTTGTTCCCCTTCACCCAAAAATGCTATATGTCAAAATTGGTTGAAATTGGTTTAGCGGTTCTAGAGAAGATGTTGAAAATGTTCAAAAGTTAACGCACGACGATGGAGAAAAATGGATAGCAATAGGTCACCTGAGTGACTCAGATGACCTAAATATGGTACCAGCATTACATGGACAGTTCACTTGACCTTTGACCTACATTTTAAAAACACTCTGAATCCTGTTGATTTATCCAGTGTCTTCTGAAGTTTGAGATGCAGGGCTTAGTTGACTAGCATTTAAGGAATAACTGTCTAGTTTTTTTGTTTTATTATAATGATGCGATCAAGTCATTGGCTTGCATGATACACCGAAGGCGATTATGCATAAAATTATCACACATGCCAATCGCTTGATAATCATTAAAATCAAACAAGAGACACATAGGCCACATTGCATATTGGCTAAGAAAAAATTAAGGCAAAAATCAGTCAGTATTGAAAAGTTTACAGGGGGGGGGGGGGGGACTTGAATTTTAAACTACCTGATGATGCTTCCATATCAATATAACAAATGGCTTTGCTGTTCGTGTGCAGATTTTTTCCTATATATTCGTTTGTAAAAATGTGATCCCCCATTGTGGCCCCACCCTACCCCCCAGGGGTCCTCATTTGAACAAATTTTAATTTACATTACCTGAGGATGCCTCCAATCAAAATGACTAAACATAGCTTTTCTGTTCTTGAGAAAAAGATTTTTTTAATATATATTCATATGTAAAACTTCGATCCCCCATTGTGGTCCCACCCTACCCCTGGGATCATCATTTGAACAAATTTGAATCTACACTACCTGAGGATGCTTCCATATGAAAATGACTAATCATGGCTTTGCTGTTCTTGAGAAGAAGATTTTTAAATTTTTTTCCTATATATTCCAATGAAAAACTTTGATCACTCATTGCGGCCCCACCTTACCCCCGGTGGTCATGACTTGAAAAAAATTGAATCTATACTTTCTGAGGATGCTTCCATTAAAATATGACCAATCATGGCTTTGATGTTCCTGAGAAGATTTTTAAAAATATTTTCCTTTATATTTCATTGTAAAACTTTAAACGCCAATTATGACCCCACCCTATCCCCTGGGGTCATGATTTGAACAAATTTGAATCTACATTACCTGAGGTTGCTTCTATATAAATATGACCAATCATGGCTTTGCTGTTCTAGAGAAGAAGAGTTGTAAAGAATGCATTCAAAATATGTCTATGATAATGCATCAATCCTAAAACATTGATCAAAGTGTGACCCAGTTTGGTTCTTCATTTAGTTGATTTCTTAACTGCTTTTATTAGGCCTTTCATAGAGAAGTTGAGGGGGAGTATTAAAACGAGCCATCAACTTCTCAATAGAAAATAGTAATGCACTTGTCAAATATGAACGCACTATCATATGTCATTCAAAAGTAATCTCCACAGTTAAAATTTTTGAAAATTAGGTCAAACATGAAGGCCAAGGTCAAGGGGTCAATAATCACAGCATGCTCAGAAACACCTTCTCACTGGTAATGCACATGTTAAATATGAAAGCCCTATCTATTCTCAATCAAAAGTCATAAGCAAAGATAAAAATTTTGAAAAGTAGGTCAAATGTCAAGTTCAAAGGGTCAAAACTATAGTATGTTTGGAAAGGTCTTGTCACAGGTAATGCACATGTCAAATATGAATGCCCTATCTCTTCTCAATCAAAAGTAATAAGCAAAGATAAAATTTTTGAAAAGTAGGTCAAACTTCAAGGTCATAGGGTCAAAAATCATAGTATATTTGGAAAGGTCTTGTCACAGGTGATATACATGTATAATATAAAAGCCCCATCTTTTCTCATTCAAATGTCATGACCAATTTAAAGTTAATATTTAAAATTTTTGAAAAGTAGGTCAAACTTCAAGGTCACGGGGTCAAAAATCATTGTAGTTTTGGAAAGGTCTTGTCACAGGTAATGTACATGTGAAATATTAAAGCCCTATTTCTTCTCATTCAAAAGTTATGACCAAGGTTTAAGTTTTTTGACAGACAGACTGACTGACAGACAAATGAGATTTAATGTTCCCTCTCTTTTGCGAAAGTGGGGGGACAAAAATGTTTATTGATAGGCTCGTTACTGTAGATCACCAAATAGCGACATCTTACCTTCGTGAGAAGGTCATTTGATATTTACAAAAGAGACATAATTTTCATGAATTTTTTTTTTTATTATTCTATGTGATCTTTAGTGCAGTAATACAAATGTATGCAAGAATTGATTTTCGTGAACAGGCAGTCTCGCGTAATTATGCAGAAATGAAGTTCTTGTGAATAAAAAGTGATTTACAGTACCCCCTCTCCCACTTTTTGTTGCAGTATAGTAAAATCTGAGCATCTTAATATGTATTTTTGGATTTGGACGATTTCATTTTTTTATTTTGCTTTTCTCAGTTTTTTTCAAGTAAGTTTTCTCATTCTCTCCTCCAAAATAGAATTTTCAAATGTGGACAATTTTCCGTTTTTTTATATTTATATATTTATTTTGCTTCTCAAAAGTTTTTTCAAGAAAATTGTCATATATTTTTTTCCTGGCTGCACCCCTCCAACCCCCCTCAAAAATGATACTACGTGCCTGCATTATATAAAAAATGCAACTCTAGAATAATTAAGCAATATTTTGGACATCTGAAATTTATTTTGAATTTTCACCCCACCCCCACCCCACCCGAGCATGAGCAGTGCGCAGTCACGCATAATATCGTTTCCCGCTATAATTGCACCTTTATATATTTGAAACTGGTACAAATTACACAAAACTAATAAATATGTTTAACTTATAATGTATGTAATAATGTTAACAAATATTTCATATATGAATCTAAATGAGTGGCTAATATTTGACAGTGACCTGAAATGGCGGCGGGAACGTTCGAGTACTCACCGATGTTCACGCTTTCAACAAAAACGTTGTATAGTGTCACAAATTAATGATTACAACAAAAATCAACTTACCTCAGTCTGAAGTAATCTTCTTCTGTGTCTTTGATGATGAAAGAATGCTTTGATAGATTGCTTGGAAGGCTTTTGCAGAAGCAAATGCAGATCACTGATATTGTCAGATAGACTTACAATTTCAGTGTGAGGAATTCTCATTCAGGGTCAACTCACGTGATCATTGCTGGTCAATAGAGCGTGAAAACCATAAAAAGGAGAGAGAGAGAATTTACAGAATTCCGCTAAAGAAAAGTTTTATTTAAATTAGTTGTTATAAATTACAAAAGACAAAAAAAATGAAATAAACGAAAAGAAAACAAAAGAAAGAGTAAAAGAAAAAGGAGGATGTAAGCAAATAATTCATAAACATATCGATTTAATGGGTCCTTTGAAAACACTTTATATACATCGGAAGCAAATAATAGAAGTGTATGGCGATGCTCCCGGGGGGGGGGGGGGCTAACTTCGTTGATTTTTGTACAAAGTTGTCTTTTTGATAAGCACATGCATGGAGTTTTAAAAAAGTCTATTACACTGGAAGATATGTTTTTATGTTTTGCAAGGAGGGATGGGGAGGGCGGTCGACAATTACTTCTGTATTTTCATAGGCTTAATGCAGTTTTAGGGTCTGTAGCAAGTTTGAAAGGGAAGGAGTTAACCTTGTCGATTAATTTAAATAAAGAAGTTAATCCCCTACACCCCACCCCTTTGTTGTAATTCTTAAAACTGTACAGTGTATAACCCCCTTTTTTCAAGAGCCCTTGATTAGTGAATCAATACAGAACATTTAAAATATCCATCATAAAATTAAGAATACTGGGGTAATCAACAGAGCTTCTGTCATTGTTTCGTCTAAATCTCCTTATATACCCGTTCATTCTTAAGCTTGTAATATAACCGATCAAACTGTATGGAACGCCATAGCTGCCTGAAGGTCATTTTCATTTTATATGAGGTGGTATAACCTTTATGTGAAGTGGTTAAGTCATTATATATAGTGGTAAAATCATTATATTCAATGAAAACTTTATTATATGCAGTGGTTTTATCTTTATATACAGTGATAAAATCATTATATACAGTGATAAAATCATTATATTCATTAATAACTTTATTATATGCAGTGGTTTTATCATTATATTCAGTGGCAATGTCATTATATGTAGTGGTTAAATAATGTAATGAAGTGATAATATCGATATATTGTGTTGTAAAATCATTATATGCAGTGGTTTTTCCATTATATACATTACTGAAATCTTTCTGTGATGTGATAAATTCAATATATACAGTACAAACATAATTTGTGTGATAAAGCAATCATTACATTGTATGAAACCCGCTGCATGTGGAGTGCCAAGTTAATTTCATTCAGTGCGACACCTTTACATGAAGTGAAAAATCTATTATGTGCAGTACTAACATCATTATATTATATAGTAAAATTATTATATATATTCTTAAAATCATACTTTGCAGTGGTAACATCTTTATATGAGGTGGTTAATTAATTATATGATGTTGTTAATTTGTTATATGATGTGGTCAATTCTTTTTATGCATTAGTCGTTTCATGTTATGCAGTGGTAACTTCTTTATCATCATCTAAACTGGTCCTCTTGCAAAAACATTTTTAAAAAATGCGCGGAGTTCCAGTTTAAAGAGTGTTTGAAAATAGGAAACCCGGGCCGTGGCAAATTAAAAGCCGGGACTATTCGATTTTTCAAATTTCTGATTTAAAATTTTCAGACTCTTTTTTTAAGGCTAATGTGTTTTCGCTGTAAAAATTGTATTTAAATACTTGGTATTTTAGATTTTCTTGACGATTTTTGGTTTCAAGTAAAACTGGTAGGCAGTTTCAATTTTCTGATTTAATATTTTATCTATTGTGCTATAAGTACTTAGTATTTTAGACTTTTTTTTTTTTTTTTTTTTTTTTTTTTTTTTTTTTTTTTGGCGATTGTTGATTTCCATGTTGGTAAAATGGGTAGACTGGGTTGGCGATATTTTATGTGTGTGTGTGTGTGTGTGTGTTTTTTTTTTTTTTTTTTGACATATTTGATAAAAATCTAATAAACTTAAAAATTATTCCGATGTTAAACACTGTATTTTAACTAAAAAAAACTATTTATTTTTGATAGTTATTTCTTTATTTGAAAATGCTATTTTTATGCAAAATACACATTTTCATTAAAAAAAGGATTATTTAACCAGATCCGATCATCCGGGAAGAACCTGGTGCAAAACACCATAAATCATTTCTAATTTCATAATATGCAAATGTGCACTGGTACATGTATCTATATGCTAGTAGATGGAAGGAAACTGGATTACGTTAAATATGTCATTTGTTTAATACTTTTCTCGGGGGGGGGGGGATGTTAAATTACTAATATCAACTATTTATAAGACTGTTTCTAAGACTTCAGAAAACCTTAAATCACATTGAAATGCTTAAAATAAAAATTGCTGCATGAAAACATTTCATTTTCAAGTTTCATCTTTGCCGTCGCCAACGTGGCACGGTGATCAGAGTGTCTGCTCTAAGAGACGCGGAATAAGGAGTCAATCCTTACGTCACGGATTCGATTCCGACAGTGGGACGTTGAGACCGGTCCTTCGTAAGAGACCGCATAAAGCCATAAACCGAGATCCCGTGCCACAGTAGGTGTTGGAACGAAAAAAATCCCTCACTGCTCAATGGCCGTAAGTGCCAAGTATAGGACAAAATTTGCAGCTCTCCACTGGCAAATTGTGGCGTCTCCATATGAGTGAAAAATTCTCGAGAGGGACGTTAAACAGCAAACAAACAACCAAATTAAAATCATTTTAGCCTTTTTGAATAAAATGATAAAATTAAGAGTTATCCTTCAAGGCTGAGGATCGGATATCCTTAAACCAAGCAACTTACGCGTGATTAAAGTTTGACACAAGGCTTTGCATTAATAGTCCTATAATTACATGTATATGTGATAATACTTTAATTAATTTATATTTTATCAAATGACATGAAGATAATGAACAAGTATTTCGGATTTTTTATGTTTGACTTCCGGGAGATCAAATCCGATTTTAATGAACCATTGGCGTCGGAAGGAAATTGATAGTGGGGTGGCTAATTGAAATTGAAAAAAAAAATCAAACCTGAAAAAAAACTTGACAAGCAAAAAAAAAAAAAAAAGGAAAATTGTTCTTTCTCCAAACCCGAAAATCCTATTTCGGGGGTGTGGGTGGGTGGGTGGGTGGATGGAGGGGGGGGGGTTTGGTCGAACATCTTTCAGTACCAAATTCTTTTAAACACTACCAATTACCCTTCTTTTACTACAATGAATCGTGCCTGTAGAAAGTGGGGAGGGGGGGGGGGCTAGACCTACGCCCGAATTTTCAATGCCTATATTATGTCTACCTTTGTAAAAAAAAAAAGGGGGGGGGGGGGCAATAGCCCCTCCCCGGTTCCGACGCCTATGTGAACCGGTTTTTCTTAAACGTGTCATTTCACTCAAAAAATGCCTTTCAAAGAATGAATAATTTTTAACATCAGAATAATTTAAAAGTTTATTAGCTTTCTGTCAAATATGGCCAAAAAAAAATAAAAAATAAAAAATAAAAAAAAAAATTAAAAAAAAAAACAAAAAAAACAACAAACAAACAAAACACGTAAAATGTCTACTTGATTGCCTACCCGATTTACCAACCTCACGGGGGATTCAGAGAGGGCCTATGGGACCCGCCCCCCCCCCTCCCCCCTTGTGTCCAAAATATACATAAGATTTAATAAATCAATTGTTTTTTGGTTTGGCTGTGGACTACCTACCCCGACCAAAAACTTGTCGGTCCCCCCTTTTCAAGATTCCTGGATCCACCACTGAACTTGGAAATCAACAATCGCCAAGAAAATCTAAATTACTAAGTATTTTAAAATTAAATGCAATTTTTACAGCGAATACACATTAACCTACATTTTTTGTATAAAAATGAGTCTTAAAATTTCAGCACAGTTGATAAAATCAGGAATCAGAAATTAGAAAAATCTCGAATAGCCCCGGCTTCTAATTTGCCACGGCCCGGGTTTCCTATTTTCAAACACTCTTTAAACTGGAACTCCGCGCATTTTTTTAAATAAAAGGACCAGTTTAGATGATGATAAAGAAGTTACCACTGCATAACATGAAACGACTAATGCATATAAAGAATTGACCACATCATATAACAAATTAACAACATCATATAATTAATTAACCGCCTCATATAAAGATGTTACCACTGCAAAGTATGATTTTAAGAATATATATAATAATTTTACTATATAATATAATGATGTTAGTACTGCACATAATAGATTTTTCACTTCATGTAAAGGTGTCGCACTGAATGAAATTAACTTGGCACTCCACATGCAGCGGGTTTCATACAATGTAATGATTGCTTTATCACACAAATTATGTTTGTACTGTATATATTGAATTTATCACATCACAGAAAGATTTCAGTAATGTATATAATGGAAAAACCACTGCATATAATGATTTTACAACATAATATATCGATATTATCACTTCATTACATTATTTAACCACTACATATAAGGACATTGCCACTGAATATAATGATAAAACCACTGCATACAATAAAGTTATCAATGAAAATAATGATTTTATCACTGTATATAATGATAAAACCACTGCTTATAATAAAGTTTTCAATGAATATAATGATTTTATCACTGTATATAATGATAAAACCACTGCATATAATAAAGTTTTCATTGAATATAATGATTTTACCACTATATATAATGACTTCACCACTTCACATAAAGGTTATCCCACCTCATATGATATGAAAATGACCTTCAGGCAGCTATGGCGTTCCATAAAACTGCACGAGAAATATTGTGCAATGTAGTCACACGAAAATAAAGTATGCCTACTACATATACACAAAGGAATAAATAGCGCAAATTCGTCATTGCAATAATGCAGGGGGGGGGGGGGGTCAGCTTATGAAAATCAGTAGAATGGCCAATTAAACTCCCCGGTGCCAATAAACAGAATTTATTTAAATCCAGTGCAGAATGTCAAGAAAAAAAGTCACATCTTCTTCGTCTTAAATAAGATCCAGTGGTCAAATGTAATGTGTTGGAGTCGGAACCGGGGAGGGAGTATAGAAGGGGATGATTCCTCATTTTTTCGTCAGTTAAAATATGTATTAGATATATGCCGAATACAGTTCTGTATGAAAAAATATCAGACAGTTTCTGCCACCCGATAAAAATTCAAAAAAGCGAGTTAATTGGTCTGTAGAGACAAGAATAAATGGTTAGAAGGTGGATAAAATATACAGTCTGGTTAAAAAATATGTCTGGAATTAGGGAGTGAAAGGTAGTTGATTGAACAATGCTGGAAAGTGGAGAAATTCTCCCCAACCGCGCGCAGAAAATCTTGCGCCATAAATTGCACACGCCTGTGCATTATTTGCATTACGGGATTTGTAGCCTTATGGTCAAAACTAAAACATAAAACCAGGTTCTGTGTCGCAGTAGGTGCGCTGGCACGAAAAAATCTTCAAAATATAAGAGAATTATCCAACATCACCCCCTCCCCCTTTTCGAGTTTGGACAGTTTATATTTTTTTCTTGTCAGATTTTTTGGGAGGTTACCCCTCCCCATTAAAACCATTGCTACGGGTTGCTAAAAGATGATAGGGCATGAAAAATTGACTACTAATTATAACCATGTGCAAACTTTCTTTAATGAAGGAACAAATGAGAATAACGCGAGATTTCCGAATAACAATGACAACTTTGAACAGATTACATTAGCGCACTTCAGATTCTGTAATCGAAATGAAATCGGACACAATTTTCTGTTGTTAAAGACAAGGTTTCGGACATCACTGTGTAAAGAACATGGAAAATAGAAATTCAAGGTCGGAAATCACAGTGAAACGGATTGCACAGGTGTCCGATTACAAAGTTTACTTAACAGTACTTCCTAGCTATACGTTCAGTTTACATGGATCTTCAGGATGAGCAGAAGAAGTGATGAAGATTTTCTGAGATTAAGTATATTTTCATTGTATAACAGTATTTGCCCCCAGTGAAGACAGAACTCCTGAATTTCAAGTGTTTGGTAGAGTACTTTATGCATATTCCACTTTTAAACACTTAAACATTGCCTAGATTCTTACAAAAATGAATGATTGGGAAATGCGTATCGATAAGTTTTTTTTGGCTTCAAATTTTATTTCTGAGTCAATTGAATTAAACATTTTTTCCGAAGTAACATCATAAGGATAAAATGGGCACATTGATGGTCCTAAAGGTATCGATATCAATTTTAAAGGATGGGTTTACTTGTTTGTTTAACGTCCCTTTCGAGAATTTATCACTCATATTGAGACGCCACTATTTGCTGATGTTGGGCTGCAAATTTAGACCTATACTCGGCACTCAAAGTCATTGAGCAGTGAGGGAATTTTTTTCGTGCCAGCACATACTGCGACACGGGACCTCGGTTTATATGGTCTCATCCGAACACTGATCTCCACGTCCCGCAGTTGGATTCGAACCCTCGTCTTAAGACCATGTGGGCTACTATAGAATAGGTAGCCTAGTATATTTAATTTACTGTCCCTGCAACCACAACAAAGATCCGACTCCTACAGTGCTTATAATATTCACTTCCGCGTGGCGCAGTTGTTAGAGAGTTTGCTTTAGAGTCGCGAAGTAAGACATTGATCCTTACGTCGAAGGTTCGAATCCCACTGCAGGACTTTGGGACCGGTCCTTTGGATGAGACCGTATTAACCGAGGTTCTGTGTCGCAGTAGGTGCTGGCACGAAAAAGATCCCTCTCTGCTCAAAGGCTGTAAGAGACAGGTACAGGTTCAAATTTGCAGCAATCCGCTGGGAAGTGGTGGCGACTCAAATGGGTGAAAAATTCTCCAAGGAAAGTTAAACAAACAAAACACTCAGATTCAAAAGTTAATTTGGTTTTTGTCATCTTCAACCAGGGTCTGAGGGTTTTGGCGGGGGTGTCTCGTAGACCCATCCAACATCTCACCGACTTGTCAAACATAACACAATAACATAATTAATGTGCTTGGATTAAAAAGACTTTTGTAAGTTTATAGTTTTATTTTAAAGTCACAGCATGGTACATAAAAAGTTCAATGGCTGTAGATCTGGGAGCCAAGATGTTAAAAGCTCACACAGTCATTGAATAACAAAGGTCTCAGAGCTAAGATCGTAAAAACTCTCATAGTTCGTCAAGGAGCTAAGATGTTAAAAGCTATTAATACTCAGTGCGCACATCTTTTGTAAAAGAAGCTGCATCATATAGGGATCGCATATTTGGTAACAACAATCAGTAAGTTACAGTGTCAAATAATATAGTCCGTCCCTCACTGAAGCTTTGTCTCTCATCACCTTATAGGATACGGCAATGTCCTCTGTTTACATTAACATTGTGTATCTTCAACTATCTTGCACATTCTTCAGTTAAATAGATGGTTGTAGCTTTGCACAAAATCTGATTCGAAGTGTCAATGTTGGAGAACAACACATCGTAAAAAACTAATTGTCCGTCAAATGAAGACCATAGGCGCTTGGGTCAAGGATAATGTATATTATATAATGTATTGTCGAGGAAATTCGAACTATATTCATTTATTTTAAGCGCACAGTGGTTATTTTCAGTTTTTTGTAAATCTTTCTGCTTGATATACACTAGACTGCCACAGAAATCTGATATTAAGAATGACATATCCCAACTGTATACTAAAAAGAAACTTTTTTTTTTAGTTTTTTTTAAAGTTTCTTTCTTAGTATACACTAGGGATATGTCATTCTAAAAACGTGCATAATATCAAATTTCTTCAAAAAAAATTAAAAAGTAAGCTTTATTCATATATAATTATGTTAACAAAAAGAAATAAGATTTCAGTCATATTTGTTTATATTTAATTAAAAGCCTGATTTAAAAAAAAAATTATATGTATATAAAAATAATAAAGAAAAACAGGAAAACTGACAGAAATATGATTTTTTAGACAAGAAGTCACAAGCTCATTTTTCATTGTCAACATAAAGAAAAATGATGGGCTTAATCTGAAAACGCTGACTTGAACATTCAATAGCAAAAGCTTAGGTCACAAGAATAAATGCTCTGTCGATTACATCTGTAACCTAGATGTTCCATTGACATGAACGCTTGTCAGACAGACTAATGTTCATACATCAGTAACGATAGATAATATATCTAAATTATTTCTCTTTAAAAAATCCGACATGAAAACAAAAATGAGAATATCTCACATGTAATGTTTGTTTCAGTAGAGTCACGTGACATGTTTTTCACTATACAAACGGGGACACATGTGTAACACCCAAATACGAACGTTAGGTTTGTTTGCTGTTTAACGTCCCTCTCGAGAATTTTTCACTCATATGGAGACGCCACCACTTGCCGGTGGAGGGCTACAAATTTTGACCTATACTAAGCACTCAGGGCCATTGAGCAGTGAGGGATCTTTTTCATGCCAGTACCTACTGCGACACGGGACCTCGGTTTATACGATCTCATCCGAAGGACCGGTCTTCACGTCCCGCAGTGGCATTCGAACCCGCGACATAAGGATCAACTCCTTACTCCGCGACTCTAGTGCAGACGCTCTGACCACTGCGCCATGCAGGCGACCGAACCTTAGGTAACTGTGAAAAGTTCACACTCACACACATGTTTTAATCCTATAACTAACCCGGGACATTTTCTCAACACGTTGAAAAATGGATTTTTTTTCGGGTAATTAGACACACCTGATTTTGAATTTGGCGCTATTTTCAATCCAAGATAACCGGGACGTCCCCGATTGGGAAGTTGTCCCCGGTTGGAAGGTGTGTAAACAAACAATTGTTCCCGTTTGACACGTTTCAACACGCACGCACGCACGCACGCACGCACACACACACACACACACACACACACACACACACACAAAAGTTCCTCCCTTGAAGTTATTAACTTTTTTTTTCAAGAGTCAATTAATTATATATATTCATTTAATAAATTATTTACATTTTTTGAAAAGTCTTAGACTTAGCCTAGATTTGATCGCATACTTACCTTTGAACAAGAAAAAAAAATATTCTATCGTTACCTAGCTGAGTCAAAGGTTCAGGTAAACTTAACCCTTTCTGATCGAAGGTGTTCGGTGTCGATCTGTGCTGTGTTTCGTCTGTCGTCTGTAAACTTTTCACATTCCGACTTCTTCTCGAGAACCACTGTGCCAATTTCAACCAAACTTGCCACAAAGTATCCTTACTTGGGTGAAGCTGATATAAGTTTTTTTCAAATGAAGGACTATGATCCCTTTCAAGGGGGGTAATTAAGAATTAGTGAAAATTTAATGGCCTTTTTAAAAAAAAATTCTTCTCAATAACCACTGGACCAGAAAAATGAAACTTATGCGAAAGCTTCATTACCTGGTGTAGATTCAAATTTCTTCAAATCATGACCCCCGGAGCTAGGGCGGGGCCTCAATAAGGGACTAAATTTTTACATGGCAAAGAGCGATAACTCTGTAAAACTTGGGAAAAGGAATCGTGTGCATATACATAGAAAAAACAAATGTGTAAAGTTAAAAGAAAATGGACTCTTGAGATTGATTAACTGTTCGTTATGTCCATATTTCACTTCAGTATATAACTCCATTGTGGAACTGATTCAATTTTATATGTACTTAAATCTGATCATACTGTTATAATTGCAAACCCACCCACCTATGGCATGTCATACATTGAAATAATCGATCTTTTCCATTTGTATTGTATAATTTTCCATTTAAATTCTATAATTTTCCATTTGCATTGTATAATTTTCCATTTGTATTGTATACTGTTTATTTGTATTCTATAATTTTCCATTTGCATTGTATAATTTTTCATTTGTATGGTATAATTTTTATTTGTATTCTACAATTTTCCATTTTTTAAAAAAAATTTGTATTCTATAATCTTTTATTTGTATTTTATGATTTTCCATTTGTATTCTATAATTTTCCATACAATACAAATGAAAAATTATAAAATACAAATGGAAAATTATACAATACAAATTGAAAATTAACAATGCAAATGGAAATAATAGAATACAAATAAAATTATACAATACAAATAAAAATATACAAAACAAAATGAAAATTATACAAAAAATGAAAAATTATAGAATACAAATAAAAATCATACAATATATATAAAAAATTATACAAATGGAGAATTATAGAATACAACTAAAAAAAGTTACAATACAAATGAAAAAATTTAGAATATAAATAAAAATTTTAAATTGCAAATGAAAAAATTATACAATACAAACAGAAAATAAATCTTACAATACAAATGGAAAATTATACAATATAAATGGAATAATATACAATACAAATGGAAAAATATACAATACAAATGGAAAAGTTCGAATATTGCAGCGTTTGACATGCCATATCCACCACCTTGATTGTTGAATAAACAATAAATTGGAAGTTTAACATCCATTCCGATTGAATGAAATTTTTATTGTCAGTAATGATTATTATATCTCATTATAATTATTCTATACAATGCGTTATCTGATTGGTTATAGATCATCACGTGGCAGGGCCATAAAACTTCATATTTCCCTGTCGTCGTCATGCTTTTCATTATATTCAAACTCTTCGGAGACCTAGTGCATTTTCCCGCAAAAATTATCGTTTGTTGAACGAAAACTCCCGAGAGTAGTAGACGTCACAATAGCCTGGTTCATGTAACAACTTCTGTAAATTGTAACATTAAAAAAAAAATGAGAGTGAATTTAAGAGCGGTGCCGAATGTGAAAGTTTATGCTTATTTTTAAAGTTTTTGCTTGTTTCGGTATAATAAACAATTTATTGCATGAATATTCGGGAAGCATGAAAATTTATTCAGCCAAGAAAATCATATTCCCCTCGGGCGAAGCCCTCGGGAAATATGATTTTTCTTGGCTGAAAAAATCTTCATATTTCCCTCACAATCTTGCAATAAATGTATAATATCATCCACGACAACCAAAATGTTTTTTTTTCTTTGAAAGATTAGACCAAGCATGTTTTGTTTTTGATTGTTTTGTTTTTTAAATTGCAAAACACTTAATCTAACTGTCCGGCATTGCCAGTTTTTGGCTTCCGTCGCCAACTGCCTACTGCCAACTGCAAAGAGCCATAGCTGCCTTGCTGATGACACGACTGACTCAAGAATTTAAAAGGAAATCACCCGTTTCTATTTATGGATAAATTTACCTTTTCCACACTAACCAACCTATGTAAATTCAGTTGGGAATAGTGTAATGTCATATAACCATTTTACATGTTCATTACTCTTACAATGTATTTCAAGATAGAAGGCTTAGAAAATCAGTAAAAATAAAACAAGTATCTATGAAGTTGTAAAATTGAGTAGAGTCTTTTTCCGAGATATTTTCAAAGTGAAACGTGTAGGCCTATATTAAAACTTTTTGAAATTATGTTTTTTATTAAATAAAAAGAAGAAAACGTAGAAAAGATACACAAAGAAAAAAATGGAAATGATGGGCTCGAACTCTAAATCACCTCATTTACATTTAAGCAATCGCACCACTGCGCCACGAGATCGCTGAGTCGCCCGCGTGGCGCAGTGGTTAGAGCGTCTGCTCTAGAGTCGCGGAGTAAGGAGTTGATCCTTACGTCGCGGGTTCGAATCCCACTGCGGGACGTGGAGACCGGTCCTTCGGATGAGACCGTATAAACCGAGGTCCCGTGTTGCAGTAGGTGCTGGCACGAAAAAGATCCTCTGCTCAATGGCCTTAAGTGCCGAGTATAGGAAAAAATTTGCAGCTCTCCATCGGCAAGTGGTGGCGTCTCCATATGAGTGAAAAATTCTTTTTTTTTTTTAATTATTTTATTTTTTCAACACAATTCATTATATACAAAGTGTCCAATATCTTTTCTTTAACAGAATTGTGTGTATATATATAGAGAGAGAGAGAAAGAGAGAGAGAGGGGGAGAAAGAGAGAGTTACAAAAATAATTGGTTCCTCCTGTTCCACTGATTGTCAAATTTCTCTTTTTCACCATTTTTATATGATATATATTTTTGTGTTTGGTAAAAATAACTCAAGTGTGATATCGCAGAGTGCACATTTAGAGGTTTTTCAGTGCATCTAGAAGTATAAATATAATATTTCAACCATAAGATTAAGATATTAGCTATTTCATTATTTTTTCCTCCAATACCTAAAATGAATGATTTTTTTGTTATGGACAAATGGAGGTTTTTCTGCTGGAGATAATATTCAAAGTTTTCAAGGAGTGATTGTACAAGATCACATTCCCATAAGATATGTTCAATTATCTCTTCTTCTTTTTGACAAAAAGTACATTGCTTTGAAACAACCTTTTTAACTTTGAATAAAAAAGAATTTGTTGCCAATATTTTATTTAAAATTCTGTACTGAAACCACTGGAGGTTACAGTTTTTTTTGTGACTTGAAATGGTTATTTATGAATTATTTTGCATTCCTTACTATCCAAATCAAATAATTCAATCCATTTTTTGTAACCAGCTGTTATAGAAGAATTTTTATTGAGAATTTCATAGAAGTTTTTTGATTTTTTGCATTTTGATACGAGATAAAAGTTAGACATAATAAGAGGATTTTCTGATTTTTGTAAATTTTCATCAAAATTGCTCCTCTTTATCCAAGCTTTAACTGCATGGATCAAGCTAGAATACTCTAAAAAATTAATCTTTATATCTGGATAAGTATTGCAAAAGCATTCATGGCTATAAAAAAAAGCCATCTACTCCAATAATGTCATTAATATATCTAATATTATTGTCAAAAAGTTTTTTACTATAAAAGGTTTTCCCTCCAATATGGATCATAGGGTTATAAAACAGTGGAGAGTCTACAGTAGCATCAGAATCAGTACAAATTTTATTCAAATCAACCCAGGACTTGAACACATCAATCCAGAATTTATTTTTTAAGGTTTTCATAAGTTGAGTGATGTATTCAATACCACAGGATGCAAATTTTTATATATTCATATTTGGGATGAAATTTTCCCACCCTTTATTTGTAAAAACTAGATGTCTTATCCAAACTAATTTCAAAGAAACAATGAAAGCATTTAAATTTATCATTTTCAGTCCTCCATCTTCATATTTTTTAACAATGACATCTTTCTTAACTCTATGAGTTGAATTATTCCATAAGAATGAGAAAAAAGTTTTTCTAATTCTTTACAATAAGAATTAGATGGATTTGGGATTGACATAAATAAATGATTTAATATAGGTAAAGTCAGTGAGTGAAAAATTCTCGAGAGGGACGTTAAACAACTAAACAACATACAAACAAACGAGATCACTGATCTCGAAATGATTTTTAGGCCTTAGATTGATAATTCTTTTTCATTTCAAGCATAGACATATGGGGCATCGTCCCTCTTTCAAGTCTCATAAAACGATAAACATAACCATATTTTTACATTGTAAATAAATTTACACTTTCACTGATGAAAACTACTAAATCTCGGTTAAAAATAGAAAATGTCCGAAAATTTATTTTCCTTTCCGGAATTACTCCAATTTTAGTCAATACCTTCTCAATCTCTTTTGCGCTTAACAGAACAAAACTTTACTTCCAATCAATAAGTGCACAATCAACATTGAGGAAAAAAATTAAGGAGAAGGATAAAGGTACAGATATTTTTTCGATGTGTCATCACAGTGAATTTAAGACAAATGACGTGTTTTTCTTAAGTAATGGGTCCAGCGATGTCTTGTTTACATAAAAATCAAAATATATTGTTGCCGATTAACAACAAAAATCCTTCTCTTACAAAATATATTAGCCAATTCGATCAAATTCAAGTCCCCACCCATTCTGGGTCCAGGATGTCTGCAGCAAGCAGAGCTGATACAAAAGAGGGAAATTTTCAACAATTCAATCTAGTAGAAGCAATAGAGCGCAATGACATAGATGCCGTCATAGACCTAATCAACAATTATTCTTTGGAAAGCTGGGGTGATGTTTCAAATTATGTGACCAACAACTATAGAATTCACAACCCTGTAGAGACCGCTTGTAATTTGGGACGCACAAAGATTATTCACATATTTTTTGACAATGGATGCAGTGCTAATTTGCCAACAAGCTCAGGTCGTTTGATTCACACTGTGTGTAAAAACATACAGACACAGAAAATAAATATAGAAGATGGCCGTGAACTTATCAAATTGATGTGTCTTCAGAATAATTGTAATGTGAATATAAAAGACATTCATCATAAAACACCAATACTGTATGCATGTGAAATTGGAGACAAGGAAATTCTAGAAACATTGATGTCTGTCTCTGATCCAGACATCCTTAAATGCAAAGACCTTCCAAATGGATTTACACCACTCCACATGTCAACCATGAAAAGTGATCTGGAATGTGTCGCAGTCATTCTAAAGCATTTACCAGAGAAAAATTTTATTAACATTCAGGATAATAGGGGCAGAACTCCACTTCATTTATCTTTGATATCAATGTGCAAAAACCTTCAATACATGAATGAAATAGCATTAGATTTTCATGAGTTGTCAGAATCCAAAAAACATTTACAGAGAGAACAAACAAGAAAGCTACAACTCATTCAGGAAAATTCAATTTCTGTTGTAGAGCTTCTTTTACTGCATGGAAGTGATCCAAACTGCTATTTGCATGGTGGAAGACTATCACCTAGTCAATCTATTGGTAAAGATATGCCACTTTACCTTGCCATGTCATTGGTTGCAAATGATCTGACAGCAGACTTTTTGTATGGAGACAAATCAAAGACCTCAACTGCAATGCAACCTTTCTTGTTTTCCTCAGTGCCAAATAATAACCTGAAGCCCTCCTCTTACTCATCTCTTGTAAGACTTCTTATCTTGTTTGGTGCCAACCCAAAAGAAAGCAAAGATTTGTGGTTGACTTCCTTCCAGGATGACCCCTCTGTAACACCTCTGATAGAGGAAGTGTTTTCTTACATTGAGAACAAAGGTTGTGGTCCTAGTAAACTTTTTCAGTTGTGTAAACAAGTCATAAGACTCCATCTGACTAAATCACAGAATCTCCATAAAATAGATGAGCTTCCCTTACCTACTTCAATGCAAGCTTATATAAGATTTCAATTTCTGTAAGATGTTTATTTCAATATACATTGTCTCTGATTTGTTCATCTTTTTTCATGCTCCATTGATGGGGCACAACAACATAAACTCTGTTAAAAAATGTGTTTTTGCAATGGTAATCTTTCTATCTATTCTTGTCAACATTGTAAATACATGTATTTTGTACATTTTAATTGAAAGACAGCCAGAAAAGCATTTTTATTGTTATATTTCAGTTTACTGTTTGTTTTCTACATACTGTATAAAGAATTTATGTTGTACAATATTATCACCAGGCATCAGATCTATAGTAATATTGATAATAACATTTTGATGCCTTGTATTCAGATTGAACCCCCTTCCCCCTCTGAAAAATGAGTATGTTATGACTTCTTCTTGTGGCAACAAACTAAGCCAAAGGAAGTACAGATTTAAAATTTGCATTCTTGAATTAATGAATTAAAGCACTGCAAAGCAGATCCCCTCCCTTTTGCAACATGATTTCAATCCAAGATTACAGCTTCTCAAATATTGAATTTATACTCTGTTGATAACATTATCAATACCTAGCACTGTATTTTATCTAGGCATTTGGGCCCTATTTTTTTTTCCACCTAGCATCTCTGTATTAAGTTTGAGACTGAGCTCATGTTGCAATTTTAAATACTGGTATTATCTAAAGTATATTAAAATTTACACAGATCCCAATCTATGACTTTATTCTTTGACCTTGTCTGTTTCGGAGCTAACTTTAAAATAGGCAGTGGCTTTTGTTTTTGATTTCCAGTCATTTGGCATTGGACATGAGATTCACTGGTACTACCATGTTGATGAAGCCTTTCTACATTAGAGAAACATTATGGTCTCAATTAGATGAGGCACTTCACTTAGAGCTGGTCTAAATTATGCACCTCAATTAGAGCTGGTCTAAATTAGGAACCTTACTTAAGGCTGGTCTAAATTAGGCACCTTACTTAGAGCTGGTCTAAATTAGGAACCTCACTTAGGGCTGGTCTAAATTAGGCACATCACTTAGGGGTGGTCGAAATTAGGGACCTCACAGCTAGTCAAAAATAGGCACCTCACTTAGAGCTGGTCAAAATTAGGCACTTCACTTAGAGGTGGTCTAAGTTTGGCATTTCACTTAAAGTTTTACCTTATCATGTTTCAGTTTTGCAATTCTTCCAGTTACATAACATTATAAGTTTGTTAATGTTGATTCTATTTATTTATATGAATTTTTTGTTGTAATTTGTAATCTTATGATTGATTCAGCCTTGCATCATTTTGAGTCATACTTATAGAGATGCTACTTCACTTTTGACTTGCATTTTTAAGATTTGGATGCAATTTGACATAGATTTGCAACATTTACTTTGATCAGGTAAATAGAATTTATAGTGCAATTAGCTTACCCATATATGATTAGACAAAACTTTGAGAGGATCCTTTGATAAAGAACTTAAATAGAAACCTGACATAAGGGCAGGCTAACAGTTTGTCCTTAGACAGAGGCCAATGGAAATCTCTGGTAGTGGTCTAACACAGCACAAAGAGGATTAGATATATATATTATAGATAGATAGCTTATACAGTTTATTGTATAATATTGAAATCATCTATAAACTGAAGGGGGAGGGGCTACATAGAGATATGATTTCAGTCATGAAATTTGTGGTTGTACATGTATAAATCTGTGGAATTTTGCCTATGAATATTATTAAAGAGAAATAATGATATACAATTCTTTATATATTGTTGTTCATCCTAAACCATTATTGGTTTAAGGGTATGTCATCAAATTGCAAAACATTGACATATATTGAACTTTTGTACTTCCAGACCAGCACTTCTCTGCATTTACCCCTTTCTTTTGTCTATATCTCGCCCTTTTTTATTAGACATTAAACCTTAATGTGTGTATTCACTTTGACCTTCTTGTAAGGAGAGGGCTAAACTAGGCCAATTCTATTAATTTTGTGATAAAAATATTGTTTAAATATTTTTTGAACAAAAAATTAAATTGATGCCAGACTTGTACATAATTTCATATGTATATTAAGATCACTGTCAGATCTTTTTCACTATCAGACCCTTATAACTTATAACTGGCCAATAGTTTTGAGAGAGACCAGACCTCTGACCAAGGTACTACTCTGTTGGTAAAGTTTGAGCTGGTCAGGACCAGAGAGAGAAAGTATGCTCCATACAAGGATTTTCGCAGAGACGTTGTTTGACCTTTGTTCTTTACTTTAAATTTTGTTGACTTTTTGCTCACTACCCATCCTCTACCAACAGACGCTCTATGGTCAAATATGAGCCAGATTGGGCCAAGGGGAGAGAAAAATGCTCTGGACAATAATTTTACACAGAGATGATTTTTTTTTACCTTAACTTTTGATCAAGAAAATTGCTTCAAGGTCACTGTGCACCCTCTTTCCACAAGCACTCAACAAATGAAGACCATACTGGTCCAAGGGAAAAGAAAATATACTGGTACTCAAGACAAGGATTTCACTCAGAGGTCAATTTTGACCTTGATTTAGAGGTAGCTTTAGACCTTTGATGTAGAAAATTGGATCAAGATCAGTGCATACCCTGTACCTATGGGCAAATATGAGTAAAAGTTAAAGGAGCAAAAAAGTTGAGGAAAATAAGGCCTAGGGAAGAGAAAATATATTTTGCATGTGACAGACAGATAGACACACTATAGAGTGCTGACAGTGTTGGACCCTAATTAATATGACCAACTCTATGGCAAGTAAGAACTGAAGGATCTCTTTCAGTTGTGTCCATATTATTTACAGTATCTGTATCTTTGACCTTGACATTTTAATCCTGAAATTAAAAGGCTTCTTTCTCTGGATATAAAACATGTTTGCAGAAAGTATGAATTGAAAGTTTATAAAAAGGGCTGGTACCCTTTAAATTGTATGCACTACATTGAGTATACTATTACTGCATTTCTCCTTTGTTTCTAAAATAGATAACACCCCTTAACGAGTTGATCTTGGTTTTTAGAGTTCTTTCCTGCAATACATATGTACACAATGAGTTTGGAAAATAAATGAAAACACAAAATTCCCTGATGTTTAATTTTATTGTGTCAACACTTTGAATCTCCAATATGAACTTCATATATTGAAGGAGGAATAATATACCATCACATTCTTTTTTTAAACAAAAACATGATCCTCAGTTTGA
Organism: Saccostrea echinata; assembly: GCF_033153115.1. Classification (NCBI taxonomy): domain Eukaryota; kingdom Metazoa; phylum Mollusca; class Bivalvia; order Ostreida; family Ostreidae; genus Saccostrea; species Saccostrea echinata. The sequence continues at coordinate 5,843,085 of NW_026889779.1, read as the reverse complement.
TTGATATTAACCCATTCTTTTTAAATTTAATTGAAAATCAGGGGTTCAATCTCAGTAGGTCTTTTTTCCTTTTGTACTTAAAATTCCATTAATCACTATTAAATGATATCTATTTTAATTTAATATCAAAAGTTAATAATTTAAAACTTTAATCTATGATATGTTGCAGGTGACTAATGCCTCCTGTAGAAATCAATTCAATATCAGACAACACATGTATGCATTTCTATTACGTAAGAATTCACTGGAGTTGCTTACAGTTTATTTCACATGATATTTCAATATTTAGTGTCCCTATTAATAGCCTTAGAATGCATACAGAGTCTGTAAAAGTTTATGTCTGGCTTGGGATGCTGAATCAAGAAGTGGATGTGGTCTGAAAAAAGAGACAAATTTGGATATCAACTCTGCAGCTTACTATTAAATCACTTTTAATGTACTGACAATGAAATCAACTTACTTGCTAAAAAAGGCTTGTAACATCTCTCTAGAGTATTTTGGAAAGTAGGGTTGTCGTACAATATGTTCCAATACTAAGAGTGGTCCTGTTATGTCATTAGGTGGTTTGTAAGATTTATCTTCACCCTGAAATGAGAACACGTAATTTACTGTATCTGTCAGTTCTATAAATGTCATACATGTGCACAAATATTAATGAAACATTCTGGAGATCTGGACATAGGAGAGATCTTCCTTTTTCCCTAATTTTCAAATTAAACTTTGAACAGAGTCCCACATGAGTGCTTCCACCACATTTTAAATAACATAAAATAAAGTTTGACTTATTTTAAAAGAAAATGTTAAACATTAAGTTTTATCATTTCCAAACCATTTTAGCCAGACTAGATGCATACAACTTGAAACAAACAAGTATGACACAATTTCAAAAGTCTATGAAATTTACAATGTAAATTTCTACCATTGTTGGAATTACAACTAGAGGTACTGTGAGTAAGCTCACAAAAAAATTATACCCCACTGCTGCAATTTTTTTTTAAGTGCCCATTCAAATTTTGTAAATGTGACCTTGAACTTTGCCAATAACACCTTGGTTAAACAAGAGACCCATGGGCCACACTGCTCACCCGAGCACATTTGCTAGGAAAAAGAACAAATCAGTCCAGCAATTGAAAAATTTACGCGGGGGGGGGGGGGGGGGGGGGGGGGGGGGGGGGGGGTAGGCTTGAATTTTAAACAACCTGAGGATGCTTCCATATCAATATAACAAATGGCTTTGCTGTTCTTCAGCAGCAGATTTTTTCCTTTATATTCGTTTGTAAAACTTTGATCCCCCATTGTGGCCAAAACCCTATCCCCCGGGGTCTTCATTTGAACAAACTTGAATCTACACTACCTGAGGATGCTTCCATATCAATATGACTAAACATGACTTTTCTGTTCTTGAGAAGATTTTTTCCTATATATTCCTTTGTAAAACTATGATCCCCCATTGTGGCCCGTCCCTACCCCTGGGGGTCATCATTTGAACAAAACTGTTAATATATATTTTTATATTGTGTTAATACACTAAGAGAGATAACTCTTGGTGGGGAACTCTTCTGTGTGTAGAGATTGTTTTGGTGAGGTGGTTGTTTATGTGACTGAGGTCAAGTGATGATAATAAAGTGCTTTGTGGATTCAGTCAGTGTTACTCCAAAAATAGAGATTAACAAGTGGTAGCAGAGCGTAAAATCAACCCCAGTGTCGAGTGAAAGGCAGTGAACTGTGTCAGAAGAAGTATAAACAGGGTGAGTCTGGGGAAAAAAAAGGAGGGAAACAGTGAATCCAATATGGCGACCAAGATCAATCCACCAGTGTTCAAATCCAAATCTAAGCCTTATGAACTATACAGACATGAGTTATTGGCTTGGAGTGAAATAACAGAACTTTCAAAAGAGAAGAAAGGCATTGCTGTTGCACTTACACTTCCAGAGGAAGATGACAGTAAGATTCGTGAGAAAGTTTTTGACCAAATCAAGCTTGAAGATTTAAAAAAGGAAACAGGTTTTAAAACCCTTCTTGACTTTCTTGATAAACACCTTGCTAAAGATGACCTAGCAGACAGTTTAGAAAAGTTCGAGGAATTTGAGGACCTTCATAGAAGTGAAGGACAATCAATGAATGAGTTCATAGCAATATTTGACAGTAAGTACAGAAAAATTGAGAAAAAGAAAATGACACTTCCTTCAGAAATATTAGCTTTTAAACTTTTGAGAAAAGCAAACATCACAAAAGAGCAAAAAATGTTAGTTTTGACTGGAATGAATTATGAAAATAAGGCCACATTATATGAAGAAGCAAAGAAGTCGTTAAAAAAGTTCATGGGTGAAGGAGGACATACACAGTGTGACAACAAGAGTATAAAACTAGAACCAGCATTTTTAGCAGAAAATGAAGACGTTTTATTGGCTGCGGGCTATGTACGAAGAGGTGGCAATTATGGATGTCGGCGAGGTGGGCGCTTTAACTACAGTAGGGGTGGTGGCAGAGGTTCAGGATTTTTCTCATCACAGTGTGGGACTGAAAATCTCAACCCACAAGGTGCAGATGGAAAAATCATGACATGCAGATCTTGTGGATCATTCAGGCATCTCGTGGCAAAATGTCCAGACAGTTGGGAAAACATATCTAAAGTACACATAACAGAGGAAGAGTCGTTAACAGAGCATGCAGTTTTGTTTACGGGATACCATAAAAATGAAATCAGCCAACTTGGGACAGAAGCACAAAACTGTGCAGTACTTGATAGTGCATGCAGCAGCACCGTATGTGGAAAAACATGGCTACAAAGTTACCTTAGCTCACTGAAGGAAAGTGATCGTGGGAAAGTCTTGAGACGCGAGGGGCATAAAGTCTTCAAATTTGGTGGTGGAACAAGATTGAAATCTGAAGGAGAATATGAATTACCAGTCAGTATGGTTGGTAAACCTGTTACAGTCAAAACAGATGTGGTTGATTCTGACATCCCTTTACTGCTTTCCAGAACTGCAATGAAAAAAGCAGGGGTAAAACTGGATTTGGAGAAGGATACTGCTGTCATTATGGGACAAGATGTGGCACTTAATTTAACTACATCTGGCCATTATTGTATACCAATTGACAAATCAGAGACTGTACCTATAGAAGAGGTGAACTCAGTTCAGCTTGAAGAATTGGAGCCTGAAAAACTCAAGTCTGCTCTTTTGAAACTTCATCGGCAGTTTGCACCCCCCCCCCCCCCCCAAAAAAAAAGAGACTTGTGGCTTTGTTACAAGATGCAGGAGTATGGAAGGAAGAGTTTGAGGAACACCTGTTGGAAATAGAACAAAAATGTGACCTTTGTAAAGCATACGCAAAGACACCACCAAGACCGGTAGTAGCAATGCCAATGGCAAAGGAATTCAATGAGAAAGTTGCGATGGACCTCAAACAGTATAAGGGTCGCTGGATATTACACATGATAGACATGTGGTCTAGATATACAGTCTCTGTCTTCATACAGCGAAAGAAGCCAAAAGATGTCATTGATGCTATGATGAAAAACTGGGTTGGAGTTTTTGGAGTAATGGGAGCCTTGATGACTGACAATGGTGGAGAATTTAGTTCAGATGAAATGCGAGAAATAGCATCTATTCTCAACATTCGTTTATGCACAACAGCAGGAATGAGCCCTTTTCAAAATGGACTTTGTGAACGTGTTCATGCTGTAACAGATATGATGCTGCTCAAACTTGAAGCTGAAAACAAAGCTGTTAATATTGAAACACTTCTTGCATGGGCAAATATGGCAAGAAACTCATTACAGATGTGGAATGGTTTTAGCAGCCATCAGTTAATATTTGGACAGAATCCAAATTTGCCAAACATCATGAAAGCAGATTTGCCTGCCCTGGAAGGAAGTACAAGTTCTGAGACACTGGCTAGGCATTTGAACACCCTGCATGAAGCAAGACGTGCCTTTATTCAAAGTGAAGCAGATGAAAGAATACGAAGAGCACTGCGTTCCAAAGTTAGAGCAGCAGAAGTAACATACGACAATGGTGATTTGGTGTTTTACAAAAGAGAGGGTCGAGAGCGCTGGTTAGGACCTGGAAAGGTGGTATTTCAAGACGGAAAAGTTGTGTTTGTGAGGCATGGGGGTGTCTTTGTGAGAGTATCCCCTAACAGACTGTGCAAAATTACACAAGATCAGACAGAAATGAATCTGAGTGAAGACAGTTTAGAGAAACCGTGTGAAAATAAAAACAGTGAGGATGTTGCTATGAGAACAAAGACTGACTTTCCAAGTACTGTTTCAGAAACACTTAGTCAGGCACCAGAGCAACTTAACCAGGAAGTAGCTATAGATCCACGACCTGACCAGAGACAGCGACCAAAGAAACATGACAGGATCAAGTACAAGCTACCAAACTCAGAGGAATGGACTGAGGCAACAGTACTGGGAAGAGCTGGAAAAGCGACAGGAAGGTACCCTTCTTGGTATAATGTTAGAAACAGTGTTGAAAATGAAGATAAAAGTCTTGATCTAGATATTGTGGAGTGGAAAACTGTCAACCCAGAAGAAGCAAACTTAGCCCACTTCAACACATACAGTGAAGCGTCTCATGGTACCAGTGATATGTTTATTGAAAATGCCAAACAAACAGAACTAGACAAACTGCGTCATTTCAACACATATGATGAAGTAGAGGACCATGGACAGAATACAATATCAACCAGATGGGTAATAACTGGCAAAGACAGTAATACAAGAGCTAGGTTAGTTGCACGAGGGTTTGAGGAACATTCTTTTATTCCTTCAGATAGTCCAACAATAGTTAAAGGGGCTATCAGGACATTTCTCACTGTGGCAGCTAGCAAAAGATGGATAGTAAAAACTACAGACATAAAGTCTGCATTTCTGCAAGGGAATACAATACAAAGGGAAGTGTTCATTAAACCTCCCTATGAAAGTAACACACCAGTTGGTTTTATATGGAAGCTAAAGCATGGACTATACGGCTTAAAAGATGGTGCTCGTCAGTTTTACATAAGTGTGCGAGATGAGCTGCTTAAACTAGGATGCAGTCAATCAAAAATGGACCCTGCTATGTTCACTAAAGAAAATGGAAAAATTCTGATAGGGATGGTATGCTGTCATGTTGATGATTTTCTACATGCCGGAGAAAGGGAATTTGAGGATTTGTTGTGTAAACTAAAACAGAGATTTCTAGCTGGTAAAGTTGAGGAACAAGATTTTCATCACATTGGATTCCACATAAAACAGAATGAAAATGGTATTACTGTAGATCACTCAAAGTTTATGGAGAAATTGGATCACCCCCACCTTGATCCTAAAAGAGCAATGCAGAAACATGAACAACTTACTATGGAAGAACAAACTTTATATCGTAAATTAATCGGACAACTCAATTGGGCAGTGCAAGGTTCACGACCAGATTTAGCATTTGAATTAGTTGATCTAAGTACAAAATTGAAAACTGCAACAGTGGCAGACATACTAAGAGCTATAAAAGCTATTGGGAAACTGAAAGACATAATACCAATCCAGATTTTCCCTTCTCTACATGGGTCAGCTGAAAAAGACTGGGAGATTTTTGTTTTCTCGGATGCAGCGCTGGCAAATATAAACGAGGGGAAAGGAAGTACTGGAGGTCAAATTTTGTGGTTCAAAGACCGCGTTGGAAACTGTTGTCCTATTCATTGGCAGGCCAACAAAATAAAGAGAGTTGTTCGTTCAACAATTGCGGCAGAAGCTTTAAGTTTGCAAGAGGGCCTTGAGTCTGCATTGTATTACAGGAAAATGCTAGAGGAGATCTGTACATTGGAAGCAGATAAAATACCAATTACAGCATTCATTGACAACAAAAGTGTTTTCGAGGCATTACAGTCTACAAGAATGGTGGATGACAAGCGCCTTTGAATTGACATAGCAGCAATTAGTGAAATAAAGAATAACAGTAATGTACATGTGAAATGGTGTCCAGGAAAAGTGCAGCTAGCCAATTGTATGACCAAGCGTGGAGCAAATGGAATGGAGCTGCTTAAAATTCTACAGACGGGGAAGTTACCAGAAGAATTCGTATGAATTTTTGTGATAGACATTGTATGTTCAAATGCATCTCTATATGTAAAGGGGCAGAATAATCCCCTGATGTCCCCAGGATAGTCTAATCCAATGAAGGTCATCACTGTCAAAGTAATTACATGTAAATATGAACAAAACATATTCATTGATAGGTAAAATTTCTTTATTAACTTCTTTATCAAATTTTGTTCAAAAAAAAAAAAAAAAAAAAAAAAAAAAAAGGAAATTGTAATTAATGTTAATATATATTTTTATATTGTGTTAATACACTAAGAGAGATAACTCTTGGTAGGGAACTCTTCTGTGTGTAGAGATTGTTTTGGTGAGGTGGTTGTTTATGTGACTGAGGTCAAGTGATGATAATAAAGTGCTTTGTGGATTCAGTCAGTGTTACTCCAAAAATAGAGATTAACAAAAACTTGAACCTACACTACCTCAGGATGCTTCCATATCAAAATGACTAATCATGGCTTTGCTGTTCTTGAGAAGAAGATTTTTAAAGATTTATCCTATGTATTCCTATGTAAAACTTTGATCCCCCATTGTGGCCCCACCCTACCCCCGGGGGTCATGATTTGAACAAATTTGAATCTACACTATCTGAGGATGTTTGCAAATAAGTTTCATCTTTCTTGGCCCAGTGGTTCTGGAGAAGAAGATCTTTAAAAGATGCCATTAATTTTTCACTAATTCTTAATTATCTCCCCTTGGAAAAAGGCTTGGCCCTTTATTTGAACAAACTTGAATCATCGTTACCCAAGGATACTTTGTGGCAAGTTTGGTTGAAATTGGCCCATTGGTTCTTGAGAAGAAGTTGAAAATGTGAAAAGTTTACGCACGACAAACACTTGCACAATAACGGACGAAAACAGATAGCAATAGGTCACCTGAGTGACTCAGGTGACCAAAAAAATGGGAATTGAATATGTTTTATTTAAATAAAAAAATTTCAAATGGGTTTTCCATGCTTTTTATCGACACAAAAGTCAACATTCAGACGACAGACAGATAGTCCTTCAACAAAAAGGATATGAGCTATATATCCTAATTTTTGGAATATACCGCAATACAATGGAACCTGCGATATAATGAAAATTGACGATACATGTACATCTTGAAATGTTAAAGAACAGAAGATTGCCAATAAAACAAAACATTCAATGCTTAAATGATGTCTGGCCTGAAAATATAGATTAGTGTTAAGGCATGTAAAGTATGGAGTACCTTTAAAATCCCAAGATACACCAGTAATGTGTTGGCAAGAATAACAGCATCATTTTCTCCATTACATTTCACGGTTTCTTCAATTATTTGGTCTGAAATGAAAAAACTGATTTTGAATATTTTGTTTCAACTGTTAAAATGACAAGTCTGCATAGTGTAAATGGATCATTTCCAGTGACTTATCAGATGTGAGAAAAAAACCTTGATTTTTGCAATAAAGAATTGGTAGTCGAATCTCATTATAATGAATTTGATGGGGCAATGAAAAAACCTTCGAAGATATCTGTGGATTTCAGATAGTGGGGTTAAAAACATTAAGAACTAGATGTGCCATAACACCACTATGCCCCCACAGGCAGCCAAAATTTCAAATGCCATATTTAGCTTTAAATTCGTTTGCACAAATATTTTCCAAGTTCAAGGGGGATAACTGTCAAAAATCATTGGATCACGACCAAATTCAAACTTGACCTGCATTTTCTGGTAAAATACCTGCATATGCAATTTCAACCTTAAACATACATCCCTATAAAAGAGAGCAGAAACTGAAAATTTCTCTTTTCTAAGTTCAAGAGGGATAACTCTGTCAAAAATCATCAAATCATGACCAAATTCAAACTTGACCTGTGCATTCCTATGACATATCCATGTGTCAAATTTGAGTTGAATGTGTGCAACTGTTGCCGAGATAATGAACGGAAAGTCAATGATGATAGAATGACGGAACAGGGTAACACTACATGCCCCTGGCCATTTTATGGCAGGGGCATAAAAATGGTTGGGACTTTTAATTCAATTGACAAACATGTCTATCCATGTATTTGAGATATTGACATTCAAGAAAACAAAGTTCAACTATTAGCAAATAGCAACAACAGAAAATATTATATGCTAATATGCATATTCTATTTTTAGATTGTAAACATTCTCTAATTAAAAATCATATTTTAATTCATCTCTAATATACAGGAAAAGCTTTGGAAAGGCAATAAAGCTATGTATACATGTGCCTATCATAGTAAAATGACTGTCTCTCTATAGAAGTACATGTACATGTAGCGGGGTATTCAGACTTTTCTCTATTTTTTTTTAAATCCCTAGTACAGCTGAGCTAAAATAATGAAGCATCTTAGACCAGGATATGCTAAATTACAGAATTTAATGCCTGCACAATCACAAGCTGACATAATGAAGCATCTTAGACCAGGATATGCTAAATTACAGAATGCCTCCACAATCACAAGCTGCATCTTAGACCAGGATATGGTAAATTACAGAATTAATACCTGCACAATCACAAGCTGCATCTTAGTCCAGGATATACTAGATTACAGAATCTAATACCTGCACAGTCACAAGCTGCATCTTAGACCAGGAAATGCTAGATTTACAGAATTTAATACCTGCACAATCACAAGCTGCATCTTTTGTTTTCGTATCCTCTGTTGTCACCACACTAGAAATCTATTAGAAAAGATGAATAAAACCTTTTACATAGAATTCCTAAGAATTGTTTCATTACCCTCTTTGTTTCCCTTAGAAGTAAGTTACTAAGCACACTTAAATTATATGCGAGAGGCCTTACAGTCACGTGAATGTCATGAATTTCTAAAATACAGTACTGTATGTTTAACTTTACTCAACCCAGAAAGTTAATCCCTGAACCAAAAACCACAAGAATTTCACAACTTTGCTAGAATATTTCTTATTTATGATCATTTTAACAGATTGTCTGCTAGTTGTCAATAAGCAAAGTTTTTTTTTTAAAAAATGCATCCATCAATTTACAAGATTTTGGTCCCTCTCTTTAGGCTTGGCAAAGGAGAACACAGGTACAGACTATTTATTATACCATGACATGTACTGGAAATTAACATTTATTTAGTTCAGCAATTTTACAGAAGATGAAATTATGGATCATACATGTTATATAAAAAGATATCCATAACAACAGTTAATTCTTAAAGGAGAAACATTATTCCATACTGCACATTTTCCACGTTATCAAACTTTCATTTTATTTTAAGAGCACCCTTTCTTTTTTAGGAACTTTCAAGCCATTTGTGTAAATGTATCTACTGACCTTCATAAATGTCTGAACTGCCTTTTCCAGATCATTAACATCAGCCTGTATTTTGAGACAGAATAAAATTAAATACAGTGTACATTTAAGTAATCTTTAAATCTGATAAAATAATGATAATAAACAGTGCATATATATGCATAATAAATTTTACACATATATATCTCAGAACTAATACATATTGAAATACATGCTTTGATTGTATTTTTGTTCAGTCAGTAAAATGGAATTAAAAACATAGGTAATCAAAGATTACGAAGCTCACCACGACAAATGTTATCTTTAAGTAAGGCAAATTTCACATCATATTTTTTTTTTATTGGTGTACATCTCAAGATCAATATCCATGCAAGTTTGGTTTATCCTGTTTACTTATCAAGAAAATTTTGGTCAGTTCCAATATCCAAAGTATGTCTGGAAGTTTTCATCCTTAGATGCACCATCTTTGCAAGTTTAATCATAACAGGCCATAATGTTATATGGCTACACATCATCCATGCTAATTTGGTTAAAATATGGCTAAAATTCACTCATGTGGAAAATCTAGGTCGAATCCAGCACCTGAAGCAGGTTGGTTAGTGTACATCCCTAGATGCATCATCCATGCAAGTTTGGTCAAGGTAGGGCTTATAGTTACATGTACTTGGGAATGGACCTGCTCCAAAAACTTTAACCTTGTCACTCACCTGGAAAATCGAGGTCAGATCCAGCATCCAAACCAAGTGTGGTAGTGTCCATCCCTAGTTGCATCATACATGTACATGCAAGTTTGGTCCAGGTAGGTCTTATAGTTACTTGGGAATGGACTTGCTCCTAAAACTTTAACCAGGACGCCGACACTGACGCCAGGGGTATAGCATAAGCTCATCTCAACTTCGTCAAGGTGAGCTAAACCAGAAGTCTCTGATGAGACTGTAGCTCTACTGGTCTGTACGTATAACAAAGTAGCACTTGGATTTGAAACTTTGCAACATGCAACAATAAATAGAATTATGTATCTTAATGTAGTCTACTTCTGTGCAAAGTTATATTGAAATCAAACGAAAACTGTAGGAGGAGTAACGTTTTGAAAGTATTTCACAGAAATTTCTATTTTTAGTAACCAAGACAACACCATTCACTTAAACCAAAAACTGAAAAACATATTATGTATCCTAGTGTATTCTGATTGTGTGCCAAATTAGATTGAAATCAGACCAAAACTGTACAAGGAGTAATGTTTTAAAGAAATTTCACAGAAATTTCTATTTTTAGTAACCATGGCAACACTGTTCATCGAAATCAAAAACTGATGCACTTAATAATGTATCTTAGTAAAGTCTACTTGTATGCCAAGTTATATTGAAATCAGACTAAAACTGTAGGAGGAGTAAAGTTTTAAAGGAATTTCACAGAAATTTCTATTTTTAGTAACCATGGCAACACCGTTCATTGGAATCAAAAACCGATAAATTAAATTATGTATCTTAGTGTAGTCTACTTGTGTGCCAAGTTATATTGAAATCAGACCAAAACTGTAGGAGGAGTAGCGTTTTCAAGGAATTTCACAGAAAGATCTATTTTTAGTAACCATGGCAACACCGTTCATTGAAATCAAAAACAGATGCACTAAATTATGTATCTTAGTGTAGTCTACTTGTGTACCAAGTTACACTGAAATCAGACCAAAACTGTAGGAGGAGTAGCGTTTTCAAGGAATTTCACAGAAATATCTATTTTTAGTAACCATGGCAACACCGTTCATTGAAATCAAAAACAGATGCACTAAATTATGTATCTTAGTGTAGTCTACTTGTGTACCAAGTTACACTGAAATCAGACCAAAACTGTAGGAGAAGTAGCGTTTTCAAGGAATTTCACAGAAATATCTATTTTTAGTAACCATGGCAACACCGTTCATTGAAATCAAAAACAGATGCACTAAATTATGTATCTTAGTGTAGTCTACTTGTGTGCCAAGTTACACTGAAATCAGACCAAAACTGTAGGAGGAGTAGCGTTTTAAAGGAATTTCACATAAATTTCTATTTTTAATAACCATGGCAACACTGTTCATTGAAATCAAAAACCGATGCACTAAATTATGTATCTTAGTGTAGTCTACTTGTGTGCCAAGTTACACTGAAATCAGACCAAAACTGTAGGAGGAGTAGCATTTTGAAAAATTGTTTACAGACAGATGGATGGACGATGGACACCTTACTATCGCATAAGCTCTTCTGGTCTCTGACCAGTAGAGCTAAAAACCCTCTTGACTTACCCCTAGTTCCTCTCTTATGGCCTGACCTCTACCACTTCCAAGCTGTAATAGTTTGCTGGGGGATGGAAATGCCAAAAAATCTTTTGCTGTTGTCTGTTCAAAGAATATATCATGATGATATACATACTGATCAATCAACCAAGATTACAAATATATTCCCTATCAAGTCCTGAATTTCAAAAGTAGAAAAAAGATTTGTCTGTCTAAAAAGACTAAATGGGATAATAATAGAAATGTACACTAATGAACACCTTAGATAGAAAATGACAATCTATATTGTGATTTAAAAAGAATAGCTCAGTAGGTCTCTATGTGACCTCTAAAATTTAGGCGCCAACTGGCTCCTAATCAAAATAATTTAGTCGCCAATGTAAATTTATAGTCGCCAGGTAAATTTTTCTTAAGCACCAATTTAAAAATTGATACGTGTATTAGTCAATATATAGAGACATGTCCATTGCTAACTTTTAAACTTCTTTTCTGCTCTTTATAATAAAAAAAATAGAAAATGTTTATAGTTCAGTAACTAGACAATCACCAAATCAATTTAAAATGGTTGCCAATTTGGCAATTTATAGAAAAATTTCAGACGCCAACCATAATTTTTAGGTGCCATGGCAACTAAATTAGTCGCCTATTAGAGCCCTGAACTGGCTTATTTTGTATTCATGACATAACAATCTATGAACATTTCCTTTTGATTTTAAACTCATGTATAAAAAATAAAATGCACAAAATTTAAACTCCACAGTTCATAAAGCATTATTATAACCATGTTTCTTTTTCACATTTCATTTACATTTGAGGTAACTCAGGACCTTTATTTCTACACTCCCTGCTTGAAAAGTGCAGGCATATAGTGACAGGGGTGTCCATCCATTACATTTGGGGTACCCCTCTCTTATCTGCAACACCTTCTTTTTTCATTGGATAAAATTTAATGAGATTTCAAAGAGTCTTTATAACACAGTGCCATTGTGCACCTCCTATTTTTACATCTTGACTGGACTCATATTTCAGTTTTCTCATAGCAAAACAAAACATGGAATTGCAATTATACTCATATGGGGGCAGAGGTATCATTTTATGAGCTCATTGCTCAGAGTAACCTCTACTTTTATCTTGGGCTTTAGATATCAGCATTTGACTTCATCAGTGGTCAAGATTACAAGCTGATTATTGTCTCCTAACCTCCTAGCAAGAAGGACAGCATGTTTGCTTACAATGTCTAAAGTGACTGGATATATTTAACTTTGCTTGCAATCTAAATGTAAGGGACAGGAATAGCATTATCTGGGAAGACAATCAGTTTAATAGACCACTCTCTATGCTCATTACCAATTATAACTCTGCAGTCAAAAAACTCACAAAAATATTAGTACACAAACAGAGGAAAATTATTCACAAAGGAAAAGCATTGTTCTGTAAATTTTATTTACAAACAGTTACAAACAGTCCCATAGAGCCTTCAAATGTAAGCTTTGAAAATTCGCATTCAGACATCTATATGGTTGGGTATTGATAAAATAACGAGCCCTAAAGGTAAATAAAGTACCAGGAATAGGAGTAAATTATATGGTAAATTAGCAGTTACCATACTTCAAGCAGGGGAATGCATGTAATACAAGAAATAATACCCAAAGTGAGCAACAAAAAATGTCAGCATAAATCTAAGGTTTTTTAAAATGCTTGGATCTGTATAGCTCACTGGTTTATCTGTCCACTGCCAAATTCTTTCAACCAGAGAGCTACAGTTCTGCAGCTTCATGCAGAGCAGAGATTTTTCCACAGGTGGCTTTCTATAACCCAATATACACTTCTAAACAAACTGCCAAAACATTTTCTCATGCCAGTGATGCCACATGCATTAACTCCTTCAGCACGATAATGTTATGGGTCACCCCAACTGCTCCCAGCCACTATCAATTGCATCTGTTTAAAACAACTTGTGGCACAAATAAAGATGAGCTAATATTCTTTATGCTCACAATATAGAGAATACAAATTCTCCCTGACAAAAAAACATTGTGTTATTCATTGACTTATTACTGAAAAAACATACAGCTTCAGATTTTCAAAGCTTTATAAGTGGAACAGAAACAATGCATGTCCACCATAACTCCTGCCAACAAATACATATACTTTGGATAATTCTCAATACTGGCAACTAAAAGGCAAACATGTTTACTTATTATCTGAGAATGCATAAGACACAATGCCCAGAAATTAATAAATCAATGAAGCGGAACGAAATGCAAACTTGATCTATAAGTAATCAAGGTAAAGTCACATACCAAAAATCAGCTCAATATCTGCAAGAGTTTAGAAGAAAATTGCGGAAAACCATTAAAAATAAAAAGATTATAATTCCGTCAAAAATCAATCTATAAGTAATCAAGATACACTCACATACCAAAAATCAGCTTAATATCTGCAAGCGTTTAGGAAAAAAAGTGTGAAAAATCAAGTGGGACAGACTGACAGACAGATTTACGGTCAGATGCAGAGGAAACTTATAGCCCCATACAGTTTCACCGGTAGGGGGACTAACAAGCTGGTTTTGACCACATCCCTCAGAAACCTAGGAAGAGGGGACAGTGCAATTCAGAAGTTTTGCTCTCATTCACTCACTGATGCTACATGTACAAACTAACGAATGAGGGCACATTTGATTTGGACGGAATCTGGGCCCACTGTGTGAAAAGTTAAAATTTCATTGATCCATGACGGGATATTTTAGCATTCTGTTAATATATTGGATTCCTGTGATATAGGAAAGGGAAATTTTTTTCCCAATATTGTGTTTTGATTTGATAAAATATGCTAAGAAATATGGTATGGCTACATGAGTTATTTGATACAAAAAACTTGCATTTTTGAACATTTTTCTGTAAATTTGTTTTCTCGGGGTCATCTCTCCATGATTTTCAAATGTTATTTGTGTACATTTTAACTCCAGGAAACAAGCAGCTAATTAAGGAAAAATGGAGAGAAGATCCAAAGACAATAAAAAATGAACTCCCCCCCCCCCCCCAAATCACATTGTGTAAATGCACTGCTTTGTTGTTTTCAAACCCAAATTTGTTGTGACAATAGCTCAGTGGTTTATTTCATCCATCAATGAAGGTGATGAAATCGATAACTTTGGTTTGATCATTGCATGAAGCGTGTACTTTTTTCCCCTAAACAATCAACTTGAGCTGCTTGTCTGTTTGATTTTATTTATCATTAAAATTTAAATTACCGTAAAAGCAGAAATTTTCGTTGGGGATTAAATTTCGTTGTTAACAATTATCAACGAAATTAAATCCCACACAAAATTTTCATATGACTATATATTGAATAGGGTTACTTTTGAAACAACGAAATTTAATGCCCACGAAACCTTTTAAGATAACAAATCAACGAAATTTTATCCACACAAAAATTTGTGCTTTTACAGTAGATAAATTTTGATTTTGTTGAACAGAGTGAAAGAAATTTTAATACAATTGCATTTTTTTGGAAAGGTACCTGTATTTCAATGTGATGCAACATTTTCCTATGTGGGTATCTTTAGTTAACTCTGTCCTCTTGTGGTCAGAAAACCATCTGCTTGACTGGAAATTTAAACTATGAACTTTGTACACACCATTCCTGCAGATTACATGCCAAATGCACCATTCTTTTATGACAATAAAATTGGATCCTCAATTTCAGAGGAAAAGCATATAGGTGTAATGGTTTGGGTTGTGGATATCGGCCTGGGTAGCTCAGTCGGTAGAGCACCTGACTAGTGATGCAGGGGTCTTAAGTACAATTCCCAGTCCAGCCATACATTTTCATCTTTCCTGTTACAGATTTGGTGCCGTGGTATCACCGCTGGACTTGCAGGTGAAAGTCCTGCCAGGGGCTAATAAGAACTTGGGTTGTGTCTTCAAGGGCAAAGACAATTTAAGGAGGGAGGAATATAATGGTTTGGGCCATGGATATTGGCCTGGGTAGCTCAATCTATACAGCACCTGACAAGTGATGCATGGGTCTTGGGTAGGGATGGGTATCGGCAAAAATTTCATATTGTGATATATCACGATTTTTTCCCAAAAATATCACGATAAATCGTGATATTTTTACACTCAATTTTTACTACAATTTAAAATGAATTTCCATCATATTTCTTAAAAATATGCTATAAAAACATAACTTTACTTTCTTTTTAAATTTTCATTTGTTTAGTATATAGCATATTTTGATGCCGTTGTTTAATTGTTTTCAACCTTATTTACACTTCCTATAATTGTCATTCAATACTTTGAACAAATACATGAATAATTTCCGGAATTCATAGTTATGTACCAAATACCGGTATTTTAGTCTCCGTATCATGATACGTATCACGCAATGAAAAATCGCGATATACCGGTATACCGATAAAATCGCGCATCCCTAGTCTTGGGTTCGATTCCCAGTCCAGCCATACATTTTCTCCTTTCCTATTACATAGGACTGGTATAAAACCAACAGACAATTCATATCACCAGAGTAAATTAAATATTAGTTACTTAAGAAACTCACAATACCCACAATTGAGAGCCATGCATATGGAAAACATTTTCTCTCTTAATGTTTACAGTTAGGAAATATACGACCAGAACATTTAAAAGGTTTGAAAACGTTGGAACTCTACCAATATACATAACACTTTGAATACAAGATAAAAATTATGTCCCACTAACAAGAAATAAACAGGAAAAATGTTCAGACATTATTAAAACATTTATTCTAAAAGAAGACAAAAAGTGTCAAAGTGTTCAAATGGTGGAACTTAAAGCAAGTCAACATAAAAGTATGGCATTAAAAAGACTGAGATTACGCATCATAGAATCATTACTTTAGTGTCTGAAAGTACTACGGCAAAAAAAAAAAGAAAAAAAAAGAATGGTTTTGTTATATAGTTATTCCTTGTATGAGATAATCCCTCCTTTTTTTGCCTCAAGACAATTGGTATTTAGAGGTAGATGTATAAATGACAGCAAATGCACTATTCTGTAAAAATGTTAAAATGAATGAGAATGTTGTTATACATGTATTTTTATGAGTTGAAATAAAATGTACAATGTATGGCTATTTAAAACAGTAAAATGTGCATGGAGGGAAAAAAAGTGAAAACATTGGTTTTTAAAAGAATCTCATTATCACAGATAGACTTAACATTTAAAACTAGACAGCTGTCAATCAAAAAAAAAAAAAATAAACAATCTTCTAAGCATAGGTTAGGGTCATGAAAGCTTCAAATTCCCAAGGTCATCTGCAAGGTCAAGTGTGGCAGCATCATTCTGAAAAATATCAGAAAAGAAAAAGAGGTCTAATTTGAATTCAGAATTCTACACCACATTTGACCTTACAAACACCTTAATAATTTTTTTTAATTGAATGTTTTGCTATGTATAACTTGTCAAAAATAAATCAATTTCTCAGGATGCTATTTCCATCAAATTGCTTAACACTGATAGTCAATGTTTAAACAACTGTAAATTCCAATGCGTATTGAGTGAGAAAGCTGAATTGTTCTGTCGTATCTTTCTTACGAGTGCCATTACCCCCATTTCACAATAAACCTGCATGTTTTCATTACTTAGAACCATGTGGATTTTCACATTAATCCTCTATACATGTATCTAAATGTTTTTTTTTAAAGTGTAGAAGAAGATGCCAATTCCTTTTAGTATCTCTCCAGCTGTCAATAAATACCTCATAAAATTCTATATCTGATGTTTCTTTATCCAACATTTAAGTGGAAAACAGGAAAAATAATTCAAATTATCCTGGGCCAGAAATTTTAGATGTTGTCCATCCTGGAGCAGTGAAAATTCCACTATTTGTTTTTGTGTGTCCCCTGTTGGTATATACATGTACATACCTGTTTGTTGGGGGTGATGGCCTTGCCCTTGATTTGTAGTGCTGGGTCATTAACCTCCTCCCCCTCCACATCATCATGTCCTACTTCCTCCTGTTACAATAGATAACAACATACTCTTATACAAATTTATGCCTAGATTAAATGTTTTGAATGTTTTTATATAAGATTGATCTTTAAAATGTGTAACAAGGTTATCCAGAATATCAATCTCTATGTACAGTTATAATACTGTTACATTGATATAGAGGAATCTTTTTCCCACTACAATATAATGTACCACAGGTATATATCTGTTCAATTAAATTCCTACTCATTAAACTCACATCATCTGACTGGTCCCCTCCTCCATCCTCTTCCTCAGATCCTTCATCATCACTGTCAAAAATAAAATCTCTTTGTAATAAACCTTCTTCTTTCTTCAATGTAATACATATATTTAATGCAATTCTGTCAATGAGAGTAAATTGGATTATAATGTTCCAAGAAAATCAAAATTTTATAATGAAACATGTACTGGTAAAAGAAACTATCAGAAGCTACCCAAGCACAAAACTTTATCAATAACAGCTTAGTATTCTCATTTCTTATCTTTCTCAGGTCTTTGCCATTATTTTAATACTACATGTATTTTCTATGAAATGTTCAGCGATAACTTTAGCCTGGCTGGGGAAAATAAGCAGCAGAACAGACCTGAGTGATGCAAGGATATCCAGTTTACCCATGGCCTCCATAGTTCCTTTCACTTCCTCAATGCCATCTTCACCAAGCATATTACCTATCATTAAATGCAGACAATACACATGTATATCATGCCTGAGAAACTACATCCTATATGTATTACCAAGTTACTATGATGGGGATAAATCTTTGTGTAAAGAACCTTCTTCATACTTAAATGTAATATTGAATGCAACTCTGTTGATAAAAGTGAATCGGCTTATAATGTTAAAGAGAATCAAAATTTTATAATGCAGCAGCAACATGAAATATAAATTATCAGAGGCAATTCTTAAGAAAGCACAAAACTTTATCAATACATGTACATTTATAAACACACACACAAACTTCTCTCCTGACTTACAGTTGAGGTCTAGTCTAGTTAAGTTAGCTTTGTTTTCCATGTTTTCAGCCACAATACTGGCTCCCCGTTTGTTGATTTCATTTCCTGATAAATTCAGTTCCTGTGAATTAAAGAAGGAGCAAATAGCCAAATTTCCTTTTTCAGAATGGAATATTAAATATCCCCTTTCTACAAGAATTTTTATTGCATGGATTACTGAATGAAAAAGGGAAATACCTTAAGCTTCTGGTGTCCTTCTTTCAGAGCATTTGACAATGCTATTGCACCTTCTGTCCTCACTAAACAGTCACCAAAGTTTATCACTTCTAAATTCTGTAGCTTTGGTAAAACCTACAAAAAATCATTGCACAATGTATGAAAGGTAAAACTAAACACTAATATTGATTTGTTAATCAAATAAAAAAATGCTGAAATAAAACACAGTATTTTTTTGTCACAATGACTAGACTACCTGGCCCTGCCTTTATTATTATTCAATCTAAATGGCAAGGATTGACTGCTTAAGATTTAAACATATCCAGTATATCTATAAAAGATATATTCCATGGGGCCCATGGACCATAAGACTTCCCAGAGTCACACCCTCTTCAATGAATATATGCATATATAGATAAATGAGATCACTTACTGTGGTAATGAATTAACTACTTTACTATGACTAGTTCATGTTCTTTAAAGATTTTTTCTGTTTATCCAATGGAAAATTGTGGATCTTCCCCTATGGGGCGTGATTTGAACAAACTTGCATGATCACTATATTATGAAGCTTTTAAGTAAGTTTTGTCCTTTCTGGTCTAGTGGATCTTGAGAGGTAAATTTAAACGACCCCAACTTATTTGTTTCTTAATTTTCTCCCCTTGAAAATAGGTCCTTTATTTGAACAAATTTTAATTCCAATCTCACAAGAATGCTTTGTGGCAAGTTTTATTAATACTGGTCCAATTCTGGAGAAAAGATGAAAATGAGACAAGTTTACTTACTTACACATACTGTACATTCATACAAGTATATACATATTCTGGACAATCACTCACTTGAGCCCCTGGCTTAGGTGAGTTATAAAGCTTTACTACTCACTTTGGCCATGTTTTTGGCTCCTTTCTGTGTGAATGTATTGTCACTAAGATTCATGACTCTCAGGTTTTTGTTTTCTGCAAAGGCGTCCGCCAGGGCTGTTATTCCCTCTGCATAAATACCATTCTGTGGCATTGCCACCTCTTCTAAAGAACCTAATGCCTGAAAAATAAAGATAAACACATTTATTTGAAAGACGGTAAAGTGTCTAGATTCTTTATTTCACTGCATTTGAAATTTAAGTGGATGGAAATTTAAACATTCATATATTTTTAAAATGTTTTTTTAAACACAGACATATGCAATCAATGATAACAAAGCTCTACTCAACAAATATTATCTATAAGTTTAATAGACAAAGTCTCTTACCAAATGAATATTGAGTAACATTCATTATTTAGATGTGATTCATTATTATTAGGGATGTCAATTTTGTCCATTTTTCATATTCGAATATTCGATGAAAGTATTCGAATATATTCGAATATTCGATAAAATATATAAATTCTGGTTTATTTTAAATATGCATATCCTACTCTCATGAAAAGTTCATAGTAGGTAATCTTATATTGGAAGTAAAAATGTATGAAGACTTAAGTAGTTGTAAAAATGTATGAAGACTTTTGTAGTTGTACAATAAGGGTTTCCATTTGATATTTGTCAATGTTTTAAATAAATAATTGATTTAAATGTAGAAAAAGTATAATTTTAGCAAATGATACTTGTGTATTTATAGTAGTTCCAACTGAGAAACCAGTCGTCTTACCAAAGGCAAGATAGTCGTATACTGTTTAGATTTCAATACGTGCAATTAATTGCAATTATCAGCCTAATAAAAGATATGATTATTATCTTTGATACAATGTTTTTAAAATATAAAAAAAGATTTCCATAGACAATTTTCCTACGTAATTAACTAATTTCCCGATGATAAATATAAAATTCAGGTTTATGTACAACCCCAGATAATCAAGTTTATTTGCACATTTATACTGACATTTAGCCCTTTAAAATATTAATTACAGACTAATTCTATCGGACATTCATTCAATGATCAATTAAATTTGTTTTGATAAGTATAACTCTTCACGTCTTTTACACATTCTAAGATTCTAGATCCGATCGTATTTAACTAATAAAAACTATGAAAGTACCTTTTGTATTATACATAAAGATTATTGTATAATTTAACACCTTATTCAAAACAAAATAATTTAGTAGATATATAAGATAAGAAAGTATAGATCGACATTGATCGCTAGTAAATTAAACAGGAAGAATTCCAGCACTGTTCTAATAAAAATTTTTAAATCACAGTACTTCTTTTCACGAAATCTGAAAAACACCGAATATTCGAATCTTAAATTTATATTCGAATATCAATTCATCGAATGAATATTCGAATGTTCGAATATTCGTTGACATCCCTAATTATTATACATGTAGGTCCTTCACTAAATAAGTAAAAATACACCTCATTTGCAGCATCTTAAGAAAGTGGGTTAATATGCATGCATCTCAAGATGCATCATCCATGCAAATTTCCTCAAGGTAGCCTGAGGTAGGACATACTGTATAGTTACTTGGATATTGATCTGCTCTTTAACTTTGGCTATGCACTTACTAATTCAAGAACATATACAAGTAGATCAGTGGCATCATCCCACTGGTGGTGTTGCATCCCTAGAGATGTTATCCATTCAAACTTGGTTTAGGTTGGGAATATTCAGTAAGGGGTCTGCTCCAAAACCTAGAATCTATAGGTTATTAACATAGGTCAGATGCAGAATCCAAAGCAGGTCTGGTAGTTTGCATCCCTGGATGCAACACCCAAGCATGTTTGGTATAGATAGGGCTTACAGTTTCTTGGGAATGGAAAGGCTCCAAAAACTTAAACCTGATCAATCTTTGAGAAATTGTAGGTCAGATGCAGCATCTGAAGAATGTCTACTAGTGTGCATCTCTATATGGATCATCCATGCTAGTTTATTCAAGGTAGGGAATGTAAATAATTGAGAATTTACCTGCTCCAAAAATTTAACTTCTTCATTCAAAATATAGGTCAAATGCAGCATCTGAAGCAGACCATTAGTGTGCATTCATAGATATAGCAAAAATGCAAGTTTGGTCTGGGTAGGTCTTATAGCTACTTAGAAATGACCTGCTCCTAAAACTATGGTGGGACACTGAAAGCACAAACACATTTCGACTTCATCAAGAAGAGCTAAAATTAAACACTGAAGCTTTATGTAAACTGCTATATGTACCTAAATTTATAGTGGTATCTGTAAATTCCTCAAGATACAATAGTGACAGCTATATTTGAAATGGAGTAGAAATGAGAGGATAGGATTCTTACTTTAAAAACTGCAGCCAGTGCTGTTGCTCCTGGATTTTCTAATCTGTTTCGACCAGATACAAAGACCTTAAGTTTGAGAGGTTTACCAGCCTTATCACTGTTTTGATGGCACTCTGTAAGGCATTCAGCCAACATCTGTGAACATACATGTACATAGGCATTTTAAAGAGATTATGCACTTTTTAAAGTACAAATCACTTCCAGTCAAAGAATTTCAGAGACAAACCTTTCCGCCTGTGATACCCAGTCCATTGTTGTTTAGACGGAGCTCCTGTAGTGTATAACAGCTTGGACTCTTCAGCAGAGATACAAGTCCTACCACACCATTAGGACCAAATGCATTATCACTCAGATCCAACTCTACTAATCCTGCACCAGCCTTTATGATAGCTGCTCCTAAAAATTCCTACATAATAGGAATCAAACCTCTTAATAAAACACATACATGACCTTTATTTGTAATGGTAAACATGTTTTAAAATTTTATTTTTAGTTTCTTAAAAATTAATTAAGCCAAAAAAAATTAATCAATAGTTTCTCAGGCACTGCCGCATCAGGTCAAACACTACTGCATTGATCAATTTTATTGACATATTGAAAAGGGAAATAACTTAATACAGTATTTTATTAATTAACTTTGCTTGGAATAACATTATTTAAAGTTGAATGCATAATTAATGAGGGAACCAAAAAAGTAAGAATCAGTTGATATCATCATTTTGTTGAAAGACTGACATGGAAAAAAGGGTATAATACCTATAAAAAAAAAAAAAATTAAAAAAAAAAATGCCTGTCGCAATTTTGAAATTTTTGGCCTGAGAAACTATTATATTAATTATTTATGGCCTAAAAGAGATGAATTTTTAACAATATTGCTGATTGGACCTTAAAATCACATGAATCACCTTTGTCTGATGTCATACTTGAGAAGAATTTAAAGCCTTTTCCTCCTTATTCCCATGTTCAACTTTCATACTTTATTGTAGTTGTGCCCTTGCCCCAGGAATAATGACTTAATGAATTTACCAAAACAGAAACTACTTTATATGGGGATGACATGTATTTCAATTTGATATATGTGATTGTTCTTCAATGCCTAGATTTTTCTTTACAATTTCCCTCTATACAAATCCGACCATTATTGTGAAACCCTGGGTCATGATTTGAACACACAGATTCACTACATGGGGATATTTCTATAAGATGAATTGTATCCCTTCAATTCTTCTTCAGAAGATTTTCAAGATCTTTTCCTAAATATTCTAATGTAAAACTCTGACCTCTATTGCAGCCTCATGCTAGCTCCATGGGCCAGGTTTTGTATCAATTTGAATCCAACTCGATATGGCAACTTTCACATAGTCTTTGCCCTTTCTGGTTCAGTAGTTCTTGAGAAAATTTTTACAGAATCCCATCATATTATTTCATTATCCCCCTTAATAACTGAAATGACCTTCAAATGAATAAATTTAAATCCACTGCAACTTATATATTTTGTGTAAAAATCAGATGATGTTGGCCATGTGGTACTGCAGAAGTCAAAGTGAAAAGTAACAAATGACAATCCAGCAAAACAGATACATTATAGATGCATTTTGATCAGAAAATTTCCCTTGAGTCTTAGTCTCAAATGATCTTAAATGATGACTTTTACATACCAAAGCTTTAGGTATTTCACTTTTAAGTCTTCCAGTAAACATGTCACTCCAGTGTGCCCTCTAAAACAAAATACAGTTTACATTTATATAAACTTGTCTTAGCATTTGCAGCTGAATACTCAACTATTTATACTCTTTAAAAATTTAAGTTCAAACAGTCAAAATTATCAAAATTATCATAACCTAAAATAAATTTTGTCTCAGTTAGGTAAAAAAAATCACTAGGAGAAAATTTACTTTAACTTTTTTCCCCTTTACTTATGCCAAATATATATACATGTTATAAACAACATAAAACTACCTCAAATTCTGGATGTTTCTCCAGTGCCTTTGCAATGGCCTCTGCTGCATCAACTCCTAGTGTATTTCCTTCCATCCGCAGTGCTGTCATTACTTTACATTTTTCTATCTCTGCGACAATGTCTTTTGCTGTAATTCAACCAAGAAAATTCAAGTATGAAGTCACAATCGCCATGCACTGTGCATCTATTAACTGTATAAATACCTTCAACATCCTGTCACACTGTTTGTCACTAAGAAAATCAAATATGTCGGGAGGGGGGGAGCCCTTTTTTTTTGATATAGTGATAAAGAATGTAGATATACACTGCTTACTCTGACAAGATTTAAATTATCATCTCATTAAAAAGCACTTCTCTACTCTTAATTTTGATTTAGCATATTATTCAAAATAAAAAAAATATTTCTTATATGTATTTGTACTATTATAATACAATTAAAATGTAAATTTGAGTTTAAAATATATATTACATTACTTCCTTTCTTTTAATACTAAAAATCTTTTCTTTTATTCTTAAACAATATTAATTCTACCTTTCCCAAGAAACAAGAAAAAAGATGTAAAAAAAATATCAAAAGAATTTGAACGAAACTTGAGGAAAAAATACTTTGTTAAACATACTAGATGATTTCTACCATTTTATTACATTGTAAAAATATTTCTAGTTTTATCTGAATTAGACTTTTTTTAATCCTTCAAGAGTTATTTGCACATAATTTAAATCCGTGATGGAGAACTTGTGAAAAATGGATTATAAACAGCTTGTAAAGGTTGGTTTTCTTGTGACAGTTGTGTTTTTTCATCCTTCAAGAGTTATTTGCACATAATTTAAATCCGGGATGGAGAACTTGTGAAAAATGGATTATAAACAGCTTGTAAAGGTTGGTTTTCTTGTGACAGTTGTGTTTATTTATGTTAAAATTGATTATGTAACACATCTTATACATACATTCAGACATATTTGAGTCGAAATGTCAGTTGAATTGTAGGCCGTCGCCGGTTCTAAATTTATACGTTTTCCAGAATCAAAACATGAAGGCTTGCGAAGAGAAGTGGATGTAGTCGGAAGCCTGTCCACTTCTCTAAAGAGAATAGCACGTGCTGCAGCATGAAAATTAGCATATAAAGGTATACTTTTTATTACCAAAAAATTATAACTAAGTGACAATAAAAAGAATATCAAAGTTTCAAAAACTTCACACAAAGACTTTTCGGACATAGGTCCCCCCTTAAACATTAACCCCAAAGTAAAACGAGAAATTGCATTATTACCATCATCTGCGCCATTTAATTTTAACCCTTTTCCTTTAAAACTAAGCTCATGTTGTACGTCAACTTTTGTCTTGGCCAACTGGTCTGTAACACTAGAAATGTCTGTAGAACTCATGCTGATTTGTTCATTTGTGCACTGTACTTTCTCTCCAAACAACCATGCGCGCGATCAAGTTTTTAAACAAACTTCCGGTTGATTTTAAAGGTATCTCGCACATAAAAATATTCGTCCATTATGGTCGTGTATTTAAAAACAAACAAAGAAACAAACAAAGCATTATTTGGGATTTAAAATGAAAAATTAAGTGATATGCAAATATTTTTTATTGGCCTCTATAAAGTCATTGTACATTTGAAAAAAAATTACGAAAAATTTATTCATCAAAATGTGAATTATTTTATTGATACAATTAGAGCTTTTTCAAAAAGCAGAGAGTTAGCTTACCGTCTTTAGCAATAATCTTAAAGTGACACTGTGACGGACAAACGGGAAAATTGACAACACTGATGCCCCCGTATGGCAACTTATAGCAAAGGTTAAACTTTCTCAAATGCAAATCATATGTGTTGGTACCCAAAGAAAGGTCTTGTCTTGAGGAATAAACCTGTGAAATATGAAAGCCCTAGCAGCAACCATTGAATAGATATGGAAAAGGTTAAAGTTTTTTCAAAAGTATGTCAAACATCAAGGTCAAGGTCAAAATCAATGGTGCCAA
Organism: Saccostrea echinata; assembly: GCF_033153115.1. Classification (NCBI taxonomy): domain Eukaryota; kingdom Metazoa; phylum Mollusca; class Bivalvia; order Ostreida; family Ostreidae; genus Saccostrea; species Saccostrea echinata. The sequence continues at coordinate 5,817,091 of NW_026889779.1, read as the reverse complement.
AGGAAAGGGCTTCTCCCAAGAAATATACAGGTGAAATATGAAAGCCGAAGCACCAATTGTTCAAAATTTATGACCAAGGTTAAAGTTTTCCAAAGTAGGTCAAACTCAAAGGCCAGGGTCAAAAGGTCAAAGTTGTTGGTATCCAAAGGAAGGTCTTGTCACAAGGATTACATATGTGAAGTATGAAAGCCTAGGCCTATCACCAACTGTTCAAAAGTTATGGCCAAGGTAAAAGTTTTTTAAAAAAAGGTAAAACTCCAAGGTCAAGGTCAAAGTTGTTGGTATTCAAAGAAATTTCTTGTCACAAGGATTACATATGTAAAGTATGAAAGCCCTAGCACCAACTGTTCAAAAGTTATGGCCAAGGTTAAAGTTTTTCGAAAGTAGGTCAAACTTCAGGTCAAGGTAAAAGTTGTTGGTATTCAAAGGAAGGTCTTGTCACAAGGATTACACTTGTGAAATATGGAAGCTTTAGCACCAACCGTTCAAAAGTTATGGCCAAGGTCAAAGTTTTTTTAAAAAAAAAGGTAAAACTCCAAGGTCAAGGTCAAAGGGGCAAAGTTGTTGGTATTCAAAGAAAAGTCTTATCACAAGGATTACATATGTAAAGTATGAAAGTCCTAGCACCAACTGTTCAAAAGTTATGACCAAGGTTAAAGTTTTACAAAAGTAAGTCAAACTCCAAGGTCAAGGTCTAAGGGTCAAAGTTGTTGGTATCCAAAGGAAGGTCTTGTCCTTAGAATTGCACTTGTGAAATATGAAAGCCCTAGCACCAATTGTTCAAAAGTTATGGCCAAGGTTAAAGTTTTTCAAAAGTAGATCAAACTCCTAGGTCAAGGTCAAAAGGTCAAAGTTGTTGGTATCCAAAGGAAGGTCTTGTCACAAGGATTACATGTGAAGAATGAAAGCCCTAGCATCAACCGTTCAAAAGATATTGCTAATGTTAAAGTTTTTCAAAAGTAGATCAAACTCCTAGGTCAATGTCAAATGGTCAAAGTTGTTGGTATCCAAAGGAAGGTCTTGTCACATGGATTACACAAGTGAAGAATGAAAGCCCTAGCACCAACCATTCAAAAGTTATGGCCAAGGTTAAAGTTAGGAAAAATTTTGTAAAACTGGGTTAAACTCCAAGGCCAAGGTCAAAAGGTAAAAAATGATGGTACCCAAAGAAAGGTCTTGTCACAAGGAATACACATGTGAAATATGAAAGCCATAACTCCAACCAATCAAAAGTTATGAGCAATGTTAAAGTTTTTGCGGGCAAACAGACAGACAGACGGACAGGGCAAAAACTATATACCCCTGAATCTTCGATACTGGGGCATCAAAAATGGGAATAAATTAGCAAATTTTACAATTAAGGCACAATGAGAATGATTTTTTACCCACAACACAGGAAAAAAGACAAAAGGGCATGTTTTCATTACCATAGCTCACCTGTACCTGTAGCTAAGGTGAGGTACTGAATGAACAATAAGGACATCCGAGATGTGGTAATCAGCTATAATTGATTCTTTTTTTTTCATGTAATTTTATATTCTGTATCAGTAATCAAGAAAAATCTGATAAACTAACAGTTGTAATTTAATCTAAACAATTACAGCTAAGAATTTGACTGTAATTAATCATAATTATTTTCCGATTACTTTTTTAAAAAATAAATTATGAAAATGGAAGATGATTTTTTCTTAATCTTCCTTGGTTTTTATGGTGTGTCCAATAGTCAATCATTGTTATACCCAAAAACTCAAAGATATTAAAATACTTTATATAGCTGTAACCCTTAGCATGCATTTTTAACTATTGGCGAATTGATGATAACGATTATCCCATACAGAAATGTTTTAGAAATTGCAAGTTTAAATATGTCCATGCAAGCACATTTCATATACCAACTTAAGTTGAAGGGTAATTAAGTGAAAGCAAAAACTCAATTATGCAGTTCAATAACTTCTGGACAATTACAAAAAAACATATCCCGTTCCTTAACACTTTAAATATTTTGACAACATCTGATGTTAAAATGCATTTCAATTGTATATTTTAACTTTTTTTTCAACGCATGTAATGTAATTATATATATGCTCTTACTAGACTCTTTGTGTACCACTTATATTAATTAATCATATAACAATAATTGATCCACTGATTGTTACGATTCATTTCACACTGTGACCCATGCATGTTCAAATGTTTGCCATATTTATCATGTATGGAAAGGGTGTACTAATTAAGTTTTTAATTAACACATTAGCCCAGTATATTCCATTTGGGAAAAAATAATTGTATTTTAATCAATTATCCACAAAAGAAATAAACAAGAAGTCTGTGAGCCAATGCTCACTAATAATACCCCCGCTCTGATGTGAATACACAAGTTCATTTTTGGGCAAGCACACGGAAAAACAAGAAGTTGACATCAGATTCATACAAAAATGAATCCCATCATATGACATGCCTAAACAATGAGTGTGCTAAACTTTCAAGCATCTGCAATAAGTAGTTGCTGAGAAATCTGCAACCAAAATTTGTAATGTATGGTACAGACAGATGCACAGATAAACAGGAACTTGAAATCAGATTCTCACAAAAATGAATCCCACCATATAGCATGCCTAAACAAAGAGTGTGCTAAACTTTCAAGCAGCAGCGATGAGTAATTGCCGAGAAAACTGTGACGAAAATTTGTTATGTATGGTACGGACAGACGCACTGATAACAGGAAGTTGACATCGGATTCTCACAAAAATGAATCCCACCAAATGGCATGCCTAAACAAAGATTGTGCTAAAATTTCAAGCATCAGCGATGAGTAATTGCTGAGAAAACTGCGACCAAAATTTGTTACGGACAGACAGACACACACACAAGGGTAAAACAGTATACCCCCCTCTCCTTCGGAGCGGGGGTATAAAAAAAATAATTGAGCATGTTTGAATGAACTTTTAACCAGCCATTATCTTATTGAAATGATGACTTTAGCATGTAGAAAAAGAAAACAAGAAAGGTTGATTTAGTTTTATAAAACTCGTGTTTATTTTTAAAGCTGTTCACTCATTGAAATTAAAATGTTGGCACTAAAGACTTCTTTTTGTACTAAATATACAACTGAAAATCTTGTTCAATTCAGTTCAGTTCAACAAACGTGATGGACATTTACTAATTTTTTATTGATACAATGAATTTCACAAAGAAATAAACTATACATAATAAAAACAACCATAAAAAGTAAAATGATCAAAGCACTAAACCTGTAAAATTAATGCACATTTTAAGAACATTCAAAATTGCAAGTATTATTTGAATGAAATACGTTGCCAATAAACACAGGGTAACATTATCTTAAAACAAGTAGAACACTTAATATTGCAGTCAAACAAGTATTTTTGGTTGTTCTGATAAAAGAAACTACACAGTCTCACATTTTCCCCCATTCTATACTATTAATTGATGTATATATTTAATTGATGTATATATTTCAGAAACACATTCAACATATTTAGTCAAATAACTTAAGTGAAGAACACTGAATGATTGAATGTATATATTCATTTCTTCTTTTCTGGCAAGACAATGCAACATATATTGTTGGAGTGAGCTATACCATGGCAAGTTCTTGTGGGGAGAGATCCTCTACAAAACTAGAGTGGTATCTGCCAGTGGTACCATCAGGCAGGCGCCCAACACACCAGCCAGGGTGGTCCAAATCCTGATTTTAAAGAACACAGAGGTTGGTCTTAGCGTAAATTCATTTCTTTGCATATTAATTATGTAATCAGCAAGCAAAGAAATACGAAACACTATTAAGACTTTAAAAAATGTATTTTCAATGTTTGTCTCTTTACATAATTTACATTCTCAATAATGAATGCTTATTAAGCTTCAAAAGAAATAGTGATGTGGATGTTGGTTTGGGGGTTTCTCCAATTTTGCCACTGTTTAATAAGTATTATTCTGATATAATTTAATTTTGGTTTATATAAAAATTTATATAAAATAGTTTATATCGTATAACCTATGTTGCCTACTTCACAACGACTTACGCCAAAAAAGTATCAATCCGCTTGATGTTACATTTAAAATATGTACAATTTAAAGGCATTTTTGAAGGATAAATTGTCTTATTCTTTACACTTAATGATGGAAAATTAAATTATAAGGAACAAATTAAATAGCTACCCCAGTTATACTGGTATAGCCTGGGTTGGAACAGTTTACACTTTTTTATAAATCGCTTCATGGTTTATAAAGCATAAACTGCTCCAACCCATATTATACAGTATTACATGTGTAGCTATTAAATTCATTCCTTAATTACCTGACTAATTTCAGTTATGAGACTTCCTTCATTGAAAGACAGCTCCCCTTCATTGAGAGCTTCATACCCAGACACAGCTTTCTTCATTTGGTGCCTGGAAGAAGTGTTGAATACAAAAGTTTACCATTAAAAGTAAATAATTTAATTTTGCTTGTAACGCGTCATTTGATCGGATAAAAAAAATAGTTTATATTGTATAACCTGTGTTGCCTACATCACAATGACTTGCATCAAAAACATATCAATCTGCTTGACATTACATTTGAAATATTTTCAGTTTGAAGGCATTTTTGAAGGAGAAATTGTCTTATTTTCTACACTTGATAGAAAATTAAATTATAAGTGTAACAATTTACGCTTTTCTAAAAACCACTTTTACAACAAAGAAGTTATAAAAAGATTTTTTGCTATATTATTCTGTGTAAAACTTTGAGCCCCTTATGTGTCCCTAACATTGCCCAAAAATTTGAATTTTGAAGAATTGTAGTTCTAATGTTCTTAAAAATTTTGTTTGAAAAATGTTCCTACAATTTCCTACACAAAATGTTGATCCCTATTATAATACTATCTTGTCTTGGGAAAGGGGGAGGGGGTTATTGAACAAACTTGAATATGAATGTCTTCAATTTGTTGTTTCTGAATGTATCAAACAGCCCCATCCTATCATTCATCATTTTCTATCTCTCCCAGACTTCAGTTGGACAAAGTTAATGAAGTAAAATTCCCTATACCTGCAGCTAAAATTCCTAGTAGTTCTCAAAATGATAAAAATTCAACTAATGACAGATGGACAATCGACACATTTTGATTAAAAAATCTTGAGCTTTCAGCTCAGGTGAACTAAGAGGTTTGTGTTGATTACCTTTGATTTGTGTGAACTGATGGGTTGTCTCCCCCTGCTCCTACTTTATCAGGTGGTACAAATGGTTTATTGGGTCTTGGTAACTTTGGGATGGCACTCCGCCCCCTCTTTGAGGGGCTACCCTTTTGGGCATCAGTAGGGGGTGCTTTGGAGTGACCATTCTGATTTTCTAGAGAGGAAGCCTTAGTGAGGTTACCCCTTTGTCCCTCTGTTGAAGGGGCAGTGGGAATCTTAGATGGCACTGTTTTATTGTCCACATCACTGGATTTCTTTTCTGGAGAATGATTTTGAGGTATTTTTGTTTTAGCACCAGAGTCAGAGGGTTTGCGAGTTGGAGATTTCCCTAAAGGAATGCGACTTGGACTAGCACTGGTTTTCCTTCGAGATGACACATTACTGTCAACTCTGTTTGGTGGATTGTCAGGTCTTTTGGGTTTGGGAGTTGGGGGTTTTCCCGGAGAAGCAGTTTCAAAGCCACCAGATGTGGTTGATGTCTGCCGAGTGAAATCTTTACCAATATTTTCTGCAGGTTTTCCAGACATTGCTGAACTAGGTCTTTTTGTAGCACCACTAGCTGTTTTGGGAATACGACTGCTGTTAGAAGACTGTTTCAAAGGAGACTTCTGGGGATTCTGTGGAACAGGTATGCTTGGTTTCCTAATATTAGAGCTAGAGGTATTTTGATTGTGACTATCATTCATGTATGAGGAATTATTATTTGAAGAATCCAAGCCATCATGTATCAAGATACTGCTGCTATCATCCTGTAATGATGACTGATCTTGTGAAGAATCAACTTCTGAATGACTGCGCTCTAATGACCTCAGTCGTTGAATCTGAGAAATCCTGTTGTGTGGTTTTGGAGCAACTGGAGGTGGACGTTCTTTAGAACGAGCTCGATGAGCATTGGCCCCGGCATCTCCTGAAAGCATAGGAAGGCGGCTACGTTTAGGACTAGGTGGAACTTTGGGGCTCTTCATGTCACTGTCAGTTTCATCTAATCCTGAAACTTCAGTGATGCTTGTCTCTGATTCTGGTACAGCACTGTTAGCATCAACATTTCCATTCACTTTCTTACCATCAAATATTGGAGGGTCAGAAAATTTAGGAGTTTCATGGTATTTTGGTGTTGAATGTCTTGCTTCACTGGGAGAAAGTTCATTAGGTTTGTTCTTAAAGGTTGATAGTGTAGAAGTTTTGTCACTTTGTTCCCTACTTTTTGGTTCAGAATTTCCACCTGTAGAATTAGGAAAACCTCCATTTTCACTCTTATTTTGCACAGAACTTTGGTCCTTTGATGAGTTAGATAACTGTAGAGCTTCCACCCCACTGATATCTGAGTCTATCATAGCAGAGTTATTCTGGCTGTTAGATCTCACTTCTTGGCTCTCTGATAGGGAGCTCTGAGTGCCATTGAGTTTACTGTACCGATTGCTCTCATCTTTACTTCTGTTGAGTGGACTCTTGGGTATGTGTTTCGGAAATTCTGGGCGAGGAGGTGGAGGAGACTTAGCAGCCCTAACAGAACTGGAAGAAGGTTTCAGGTTTATTTTCTTCTTGGACACTTTCACCAGTTTCGGTTTTATAAACCGTTTTGGTATATCTGGTTTAAAAGATTTATTAGCACCTCCATCCACTGAATCAGAGTCATTAATACTCTTGTTGTTCCCATTCAGACTGGAGTCTTGACTCTGGTTGGTTGATTTATCATTTGGAGTAGATGAAGTTTGATTAGCCCACGGTACATGTGATGGTGGTCTTGGTGGCTGTTGTTTGGGGGTACGTGGGCTCTTAGAATCTTTTGGAGGAGGTGGTGCTTTCCTGACTGGGCGCCTCCTGCTGTCTGTGGTGCCAGTGGAGCAGATAGATAATGTTTCCTCATCTGAGGTCTTGGATATGTTTGTTCCTGACCCCACCGATAAGAAGGAACTAGAGCGGACTCTGTCCTCCGATAGAACAGTGAGCTCACCTGGTCCTTTGTATTTCAGCTCTGTTGGATCTTCATCCACAAGCTGCAAAATATGGCAGACATCAGTATATTCATTAATTTAGGTATCATTGAAGAATTACTAAAAATGAACATTTGTGAATATATGTTTACAATACTGTAGTAAAATGAATGGCAATCCATTATAAGCCTGAATCAGCAAGAAATAACTCAAAAAGCTGTCATTAAATACTCAATATGACTGATCAAAATGAAAGTGCATGTATATGTATATGATAATTTCTATGATACTTTGTATTTTGGGGGGAATTAATGATGTGAAAACAAAGCACCTGCTATGTAGATTTGATAGTGAACTAAATGCTAAATCAGAATCCTAAAAGTATAAAATAAATATTGAAAAAGGAAGCAATCCATTTAATATACTGTAAATGTATTATATTTTGTGTTTTCGATACTTTGCGGAATAAATTTTTCAAGTTAGCACAGATTTTATTTAGCGCAATTCTGAATCTGCTAGTTATAGATATACAAACAAGACATATATTTTGCGATATACTTGATTTAGCAACTTTCTGTGAAAGGCACTAAATAGAATACATGGCCCTATGAAATATGTAACTATTACAGTAGTTAGAGATGCTTTAAATAGAGTCATATTTATTCATTAAAATCAAATAAAATGTAATTTCAATTAGTGACTAATCAGATAGGCTTAATGAGTAGGAAAAACACAGTGGGTGTAATATATGTATATATATGATAATATAGTCATATTGAAGCTGAACACACAATCCCAAAATGGGCAGAAAAAACTCAAAAATTCATACATAAGGTCAAGATTTCATGATTGATGGGAAATCTTTGTGTATTTTATATACTTTTGCATATTTTATATTTTTAGTATAAAATCTTTCATATAATCCAGTTTAAGCATAAACAAAATTGCTAATTGTATCCAAGTATCCTTTTGAATAAAAAAAACCCCCATGTTTCTAAATCATCATCAAGGGGTTAAAAAATTGTTAAAAAAAAAAAAAAAATTACTGATAAATAAAGAGAGTAGGAAGGTCTGTTCTACACCAAAATTGTGATAAATGATTTATATGAAATGATCTGATTTAGAACAGCATGTATGTTGTATGTATGATAATACAAAGTTAAGCGCAAAATGTAATTTTGAGTGATTCAGTGCTACTGCTACATGACTGTACAACTGTATGAATTACTATATTAAAACATAATAAACTTGACCAACATGTATTCTACATAAACATCCTTCCATTCTTTCACAATGTGATATATATATATATTTTTTTCAAACATCAAAAGCCAAATTATTCAAAAACATAATATGGCTTTTCTATAACAGTATAACAAAATATACTTGAACAAATACCTGACCATTATTTCTCAATGATCAGTACTGAAATGAAGACAGAAAAATGTCAGGTAAAAAATTAAAATCTTATAGATAAATCACCAGTGAAATCACCATCCTAAGAAATCATACCTTACAGTATGCATGCAATTCTGAATCCTAGTTATACCTTTTCATTTTTACAAAACACAATCCATTTTCATTCAGTTTTGAAATTGCAGTCTTCCATCTTTTCTATTGATAGTTTATATATTGTCATTGCTAAAGTTTCAGTTTTATTCTGTCTTGAAAATAGTAGATAAAAAAAAAACTGCACAAATAAATGTTTGAGAAAAAAAGCTGAATTACAGCAAATTTACTTTACAAAATTCAAATATAATTAAGTTTAAGTGTTGGAGATAATAAATCTGTCTTCATTTCAATATCAAACATTACAACGCAAACAAAATCACTAAATATCACATGCATGACAATGACTTCACCTCTGGAGGCCTAACTGCCTGTGAATGTGAAAATTTAACACATGTATACTTCACAAAAGAAAACAGACAAATAATGTGACAATGTGAAAACAACCTACAATAAGGAAGCCTTTATATTTCAGCTTTGTATTTTTTGAAAGTTTTCAATGTTTGTTACATGAGCGATGAGTTGTTAAGTATAACTGGTTTTCACAAAAAATCCAGAAAGTTGCAAACTTTTTGTACAAACCTGTACATAACTTCCTGGGAACCAGCCCACCTCGTCCCCTCGACTACCCCTCCACCAACCATTGTCATTGACTTCATACACAAGAATTGTGTCCCCTTTATCAAATGACAAATCATGTTCATCCTCTGCAGCATAGCAGTGAAGAGCTCGATGTTCTGTAAATGTGATAAATGTTTCACATTCTCCAAATACAACTCTACAATATATATGCTATTTATACTGTACATGTGGATATTTATGCTTCTTGTTAATTATTCAAATTTGAAACAAGAACATTGCACATGAGGATTATTTCCATGATTATCCAATTATGTATTAATTACTAAAACCAAATAAAATACATGTATGTTTGGAACGTAGTGAAATATTTACATAAATGCTTTCTAATCACATATTTAGCATAAATTTCCATGTTTACAGTACACTAACAGCAACTTTAGCCTTTAGTATTCATATAATTCGCTGCATGGTAATCATATGATTAAGCAGTTGAACCTGATAGATTTTATTTACCAATGCCAATGAGATCTTCATCATGGTGACTCGTCCTGTTGACATGTAGCTGTTTGTACACGGTCTCTTCATCAGGGTATCCATACTGAGAGAAGCTGGCTGCCTCAATATCCTCCTATATAGGTAACAATGTGTTACACATAGTCTAACTGTATTAGCATTCATATATTCTGGTCAGACTTTAGTTTCTACACATAGTGCTTATAGGTACATAAAATACATAGGTATTATAAAATTGATGTTACAAGTTCATGTACTATTTCCTCAGAGTACATTTATAAAATATCTATACCAGATAAAGCCCCTTGGTTTAAAGGTTGTCTGTGTATCATGCAACTTTATAAGCTAACAGGTGACCAAAAATAGATATCATTCAAATTTTACATTGCTCTGGTACACAAGTAATAGGCCCTTTGGCTTTAAAAAATGCCTGTGTATTATGTAACTTCAGGCTGAACCATTCAAGTTAAACAGGTGATCTAAATGGATATTATTCAAACTTTACATTTTCTGGTGATCCTTTGAATAAACAAAGTACAATTAAACTATATTTGATCTTATTGGTACTAACTGGTACTATTAAAATCAAACGTTAAATTACCTGGGTAGCTTTTTCCACATAAACAGCTGGGAAATGCCCGACTTCATTGGTGCGGTTTTTGCGTCCATACATCCAGCCATTGCGATCCTTCCTAATTCCAGTGACTATCTCCCCCTCATGGAGACTCATCTCTTCCTTAAAGTTAGCAGTATAGTTGTACAGCACCTTAAACTGGATCCCTTCTATAAAGAAACATTAATGGCATTGTAATTGTTACAAATTCTGTGGTATCTTATGCATGAAATTTTGATGGGCAGTTCAAAGAACATGACTTAAGACACCTGGAATTTTATAGATATCTAAGCAAAGAAAAAGTTTATTCTGGCCATGATCAAGCTTATGTCTATGAACACTAATGTCACAAAAATGGAAAGACATTCTGAGGTATTTGCTATTAATCTAACTATGTATGATTATTACATGTATAAACATTCAAATTAATTTATTTCTAATCTCTCTCTCCCCCCCCCCCCCCCCCCCCACCTTACACACATACAAAATCACTCCTCTCAATACTTTGCTAAACAGAAATGTCCCTTGAAAATAATAACAATTTTCATTTTTATAAATTCAAAAGTCTTACCTTTCCAAAACCCTGTATATCTTTACCTTTGATAAACTTACCAACATTGAAGTCCTCCTTGACAGGGGAGATGGTTGACCTCCTCTTTTTGATACCTGCCTCCTCCTCCTCCTCCTTTTCATCAGGTACATGAGGAATGGCCACCTCCTTACCAAGTGTGTGCTGCAAAATTAGAATTGTGACTTATCAGAGAACAATCTGACTCTTTATCATTTGGATATACATGTATATTTCTAAGAAGTAAGAAGACAAAAACCAACAAAGAGCAAGAGCCATTTAGGGCCTTTTTTGGCACTGAGAATTTCTGAAAAATAGAAACTGCTCAGTTTTGGTTGAAAATGCAGTATTTATAACTTGGACCCTTGGTGACCATGTATCTATTTAACATGACGTAATTAAATTTTTCTCTCTGGTCAATGCATTATGACGTCATAAAATGCGTCATTTTTCCCATATCTAGTAAAATCCCTTGCAAATAGCCAAAAGTTGAGGTATTTTTTTAATATTTCATATAGAGCACAACCTCTGATCCAAAATATGCAATTACATAATGAAAGATCTGTTTCTGAAGATCACAAAACATGTTTTAATTTTTGGATCGTGGGCTGTGCTCATATTTTAATTCTTTGCTGAAGGAAGTCAAATACGCATGTTTTTTGTAAAATTCAAGAACATTGCATTTTCTCAAAGCCTGTTTTCCAGTACCTAGATTCTCAAAAAGAAATTTTGTTATAGGAAATAAAAGTACTAAGTCTCTACTTTATTTTGATATATGAAATGGGACAGAGAGTGATAGTCAATTAATTGATATAAGGACAGGGCCATTTTATGCATAAAGTGAACCTAGCTCTTTACCAAGCATTTGTAAAATATGACTTCTTGTGCTTGTGAGCTACCAATTATCTATAAAAATGTCATTTTATAGAGGAGGGAACCCAAAATAATTGATTACTTACCCTGGTTAGTGTGGAGCCTTTGCTAGATTCCCTCTGGAGTGTAGATGCCCTCTTGGTAAATCCTGTCTCTGGGGACATAAAAGAGGACACTGGGCGGGGGGCATTTGTGTCAGTATCAAGGAGTATTTCAAAAGGCTGTGTTCCATTGCTTAGTCTGTTACCTATGTTAATTATGAGCAGTAAGACCCTTTCATATATGTCAAATGTCAGCTACGAAAGTCAAAAGTAGTATCTTTTTGGAGAATTTAATTAAAATACTAAATGGTGCAAGTGTGCAGGTTTGCATTTTTTTTTTAACTATGATGTTTTATTTTCATTATTGGATAGATTGAGAATTTTGTCACTTCAAGAGTGAGGATTGTTTTAGATCAGCTAACAACATCATAATATGCATCCAAAATATACTGCAAAATTACTTATTAATTTGAAATAGCTTATCCAATATTTAGCCCAGATATAGGCTAATATGCTTGACTATTTTGTGCAAATATAAAAATTGTAACTCTCTCGGGTAACCTAGGAAAAGCTTTCATGTTGCTTGCTTTGTGGCAACACTGGCTAATTTTAGACAGAAGACAAAAAGTTTTACAAAAAGGTATATGAATCACTCTACTGCACAAAAGATAGGATTAACAAACAATGACTTACTCTTATCAAATTCCACCTCTGGTGGGGCTTCTTTAACATACGTTCCTGGAAAAAATCCTGTTTTCCCCCTCAGACTTCCTGTCCACCAGCCATTATCATCTCTATTGGTAACCACAACAACATCTCCCTCCTTCAAGGTCAGATACTCTTCATTCTTTCCCTCAAAGTTAAAGATCGCAACATATTTTTCGTCAACTAAAGGAGGAAGGTAAAAAAGAAATGTAAGTTCATACCAGGTAATCAATTATAGACCTTTACAAATTATTTTCATTCAGTTAGATTTTGTTTTAAATGCTCTCTATAGATTAACCTGATAAGGACATCAAAAAGATTTTCAGTTGTCCTTTAAATATAGTGCTAGTCAAGGACAAGTTTACATCAACTATAGTCATTTCAAATACCAGCTTGAAAGCTAGTCTTTAACCATCATTTGCTAAATGGAATTTCATTTTTTTCCCTCAAAATTTTATTAAAATCAATATCTGATAATGACCTTTAATTTACAAGTTCAAATTGGAAAAACTAGGTCATTTTTGCATTTATTCAGACCTAAATTGCCTGTAGAAAGATCACTATGACAACTTCGTTTGAACCAGTGTACATTCCTTGTGCATGCAATTTTAGGTGGTCATGTTTCACCAATAACCTTTATAACCTTGAAAGTTCATGAAGCAATAGTAAGTTCTGCATAAGAGTCTGCCCTCAGATTTCAATTAGAGGTATATGCACAGGATCAGACCTAACACACTTAAAATACTCTACATGCTGTAGACATATTGATTTTTTAACTGAGTTTTTGTACAAGAGGTAACCAGCAGAACCATTAGCAAACTAAAAAAAGTCCGAAACTTTACTTTAACTCTCAGCATGATAAAATGTTGAAACAAAGCAAACTTAATCACAAATGAGGAATAATTACTCTGAGTGGGTTTCACAAAGTTCAACATCAAACACTTCTGACTCTTTCAGTATTAAATAGCACTAGGGGCTATACATCATTTTTTATCTTCCCAGCTGTAGAAATTAGCAAAGAGAATTAGTCACAATTGTGCATCTTTTTTTTGGTGGGAAGTATTATTATATTTATGTACAATGCTGATGCTACAATAATCAGAATAAACACTGCATTATATAGGCGCTAATGATGTAGAGTTGTACAACTATTCATTTATTACAAGATCTGGACAGATAAAATGTCTGCCTTAAGGCTGCAGGCCTGCCTCTTAAGCTTAATCTGTTTGGCAGCGAGCAGGAAAATAAACTATAATTAGTGCAAAAAATAACCTTCCTGTCATTATGGTGAAGTAATGCGCCTGTGTTTACATGCAGATATTAGTATGAAAGGTCGCAAAAGAGTTTCAACATTGTTATGCCACATTTCATGCAATATAAGTATAAAAGAACAGTCATGACTTCTTTTAAATACTATGTAAATGTTATAGAAATATGACAATAAACTTTTGTTGACCAAAAGAGAGTCACATTTAGATATCTCTGAAGGGGACTCTCAACTAACTTCAAGATATCTGAGGGGTCAAGATATCAAAGTTAATACATGTACTCAAATTAATACAGTAAAAACTGTCTAAGCCAACACCTGTGTAGTCTGTTTCACTGTGAATTCTGACCTTTATTTTCAATCCCATTTTTTCTATGTTCTTTACACCACGCAATCAGACATCCTGTCGATTCTGACACAAAATTTGTGTCCCAGACTCCCAGTGCATGTTGGATTAGACAGGTTTCACTGTAATACCTTTGAGACCATTTACTCACATCCATATATCTCATAGATACATGTATTTAACCTATCAGTATTCAGGAGACTATTGTACATGTACTGCTATATGGTATACCTTAAAACTGGGCAGGGTACATGTGAAAGGTAAATGTATTATCTTTCTCTTAAGATTGCATTAAAAATATACATGTTAACTTTAAACACTAAAATTTAATATGAAACATGCATTACTTGTTCTTCATTATAATTCATTAAATACGGTAGAAAAAAGTAAATTCAAATGTTATAAAAGGAACAAAGAAGCACAAGAACTGACAAAGAAAAGAAAAAAATACCCTCATCAAAAAATCTGACATTGTGTCTGAAGGCTGGACTGTAACTTCTCCTGACTGTAACAGAATTCCCAAACTAAAGTCATTCATAAATAATACACAAGCAAACATTATCCAATAATGTGACTTTTACACAAATTGTCAGATCAAATGTCATGCAATACACTGTTGACTTCAATATGCATGCACAGTGATGGACTATACGGAAAAATAGGATATAGCTGAAAACATAATATACTTCTACAATACATAGCATTCTATCATAAATCATATGAATAAAAAAAGCATACAAAGGAATACATAAAAAATGACACATGCTATATACAATGTGCAATTCTATTTTGGCAAGAATTGATGCTTAAGCCATCTTAAAGTTGTCTCCCCTACCTGTAGCTGTATTGAAATGGGTTATTCCATTTCTTAATTTAATGCTGCCCCCATCCACCTCACTAAAAGTCTTGATTTGGGGGATTGGGTCCACATGATTGAGGGGTACTTCCCTTGAGACCCATAGATCCTCTGTTACAGCATTAGGATCATATTTCTCTTGCTGAAAATACAGTAGAAACAGAATCTATTCTCTTTATGAAGCTATATCTTACACAATGTATACCTTTAGTCATGAGTATAGATACCAGTATATACAGGTCATGCAACATATTATGTGAACTTATAACTTTTATCCATTACACAAAGTGTCATGACAGTTAAAAATTTATCATTCATATTTCAAACTTTTTAAAAAGTTTGAAATGAAGTTTTATCAAGTCAATCTTAGCATCAAAACTTGATCAAAAATTTAACTGATCTAATATGTAAATACAGACATCTAGATGTGTAAGCTACCTGTGAAGTTTTCAAGATACGAAATCGTAATTTATGTCTAGGTTTCCTCGAGATCAGGATGTTTGTCACCTGATGATCTTACCTTTCCCGATTTCTTCCTCCTCCAACAGACACAGATTATAATGACGAGGAAGATGAGAAGTCCAGCTCCAATAATTGACAAGGCGATGATAAGCTCAAGTCCAGTCCCCAGTACTGAAAATGCATAGAAGGTAGAAACCATTAACAATTGTACACAAAAATCCCCGAGAGGCATCACTACATGATCCAGCGCATCTCCTCATCATCACACTAATTAACGTTCCTCTCTCATGACTGTTATTTCATATGCACACAAAATGCAAGCAGGCTTCTATCCTGTATATATTGTAAAACTTGCTTTTGAACCGACACAACAACTTTCTGTCTAAATCCTTGCTATTAGAAGTAATAGCTTTAAGTGCAGGCAATTACAAACATAGTTATAGAAAGGATCAATCAGCTGTAATATTTTTGTTTTTTGATGAGAACTTAACTGGCCAGTTCATCACACACTGACTGTGAAGAGAAGGATGTAACAAGGACTAAGTACTTCTTACAGAGTGGAAAACTGAGACAACTCCTATTTTTTTTTCATTGAGTATTGAAGTATAACGTCAATGGATCAAACCAATATATCATTTATACACAGAATGTGAGGAAGTATCTTAGACTTCCTAAAACAGGAAATTCACTGAACAGAATGACCTTGAGTCTAAATATATTTTTCCAAGAAGGTGAGCAGGAGTGGATTATCAATGTCATCGTGTCACGAACTTGAACAAAAAAATGTTTTTGCTAACTTTCTCCAAAGTTAAGCTTTCCTTCTAAACATAGTTGATTTGATGGTGATAAATTAATTCTTGGCCCAGGAAAAGGATTTTTTTCTTAAAAAAATCATTTTACTCCAGCATAGATCAACTCAAATATGGATCATGATACCTCATATGATGACACACCATTCAGCCATATTGTCATTAGCTTGGCTAAAAAAAATAGGCCAAGAAAGGCTTACTTGCCAAAAACATTACACCCAGTCCAAGCCGTAATGAGGGCTATGATGGTACATATATAATTTATTATCCTACAGTGAAACATCATATGCAAAATATGAATATGCCAGGTAAAAAAAAAGAAGATATGCCATAGATACAACTTGGTCAACCTGTAGAACTTGAAAAAAAAAGGTTAAGTTCATAAACTTCAGGAGAGAATTAATGAAGAAATATTTATGGTACAGACAGACAATTAAACAACCATAACACAGTTTCACACCCTGGGCCAATAACTATAAAGGATGCCTCCAGTCCATTTTATGAATGAATAAAAATTGTAGGTTAAACACCTCATAACTCACAGAATTTACCCTGGTCATTGATCTTACAGATGACTAATAGCCTTGTTCTAAGTTAGTCACTTAAAAGTACACCCAACTTCATATAATACAAATCTTTATTTGTCTTGGATGCTGAATAACATTTAAATAATAGTATGACATCCCTGACACAGTATCTCCAAAAGGTTTTCAAATGGTTTAAATTGTTTACTTATTTACTTTTGACCTTATAGACTATAAGACTTTATACAGTCAAACTTCATTATCTCAAACTCTAAGAGACCTAGAAAATACTTCCAGTTAACACAGGATTCGAGATATTCAGGATAAAATACTTTAGGAATAAGCAGTTTGGACTTCAAAATGACTTTAACATATCCATGGTATTCGAGATATCTGTGTTCAAGATACATAAGTTTAACTGTATGTGTATTCACATAAACATAAGAAGACTAAACCCCCCCCCCCCTCCCAATTTAATTTGGAAAAAAAAATTCTGTAGTTAAAAAGTTCATAATTTCAATATAAAAAGAGTTAAATGCATTGCAATATGATAAAATCTGAAATTGTAATACAGACATTTAACAGCTCGCTACAAAAGGTGTCATTATACACTTATCCACTGGCTGTGAGTGGGATAGCTCTTTTATCAAACCCTTGACAGGAACTATTCCCCGAGGGCTTGCCCTCGGGGAATAGTTCCTGTCAAGGGTTTGATGAAAAAGCTATCCCACTCACAGCCAGTGGATAAGCGTTTTACTATACTGATGTATATCATAATTTCTAAGGGTTTGTATTACTTGATACTACAGTTTCATAGGCAAAACATGAAAAGAATAATTATTAAAGTTTTGAACAAGTATTTGGAATAAGATAACACTGCTAGAGTGAGCTGAAATCCTGATGACGTCACAATGCTATTGACATCAGTCTGTAGAATGATTATAGGAAATCAAAATTGGCGGCAAAAATTGCATGAAAATTTTCTGAGGGTGGGTAGCACAAACTATACCCCAGGGTATAGCTTTGCTATCCATGGAAATTTTCAGACTATAAAAGATAGTTATTTTACACTTTTAACTTTATAAAGGAAACATTTTAACAGAAGTATAATAAATATCTTTATCCTCCTGCAACAACAACAGCACCCCCCTTTTAATACTATAGTTCCAAAATCCTGGATAATTCCCAGATCACACATTGCCTGAATAAAATTACAAGATATTCCTTAATCAAATTAAGAACAACCTATGTTGCATGTACATGTATGTCAATGAACACATTTACACTTGACCTCATACAAACACTTCTCTCTGAAGTGATTCATGTTCACATCTAAAAGAACTAAAGTAAATTAAGAGGTTTATAGGTCAAAAAATTTAAGCTTGGCCAGGTTTTATTTCATTTCTCATTCATTATTTTATCAGCAATTCATTTTCTAATTGTTAATGATAGCCTGAAGCATGATGAATTAAGGTATAGATGTTTTAATCTAGCAGTTTAATTGGCATGAACTGCCAATTAAACTTTTCTGTGAAAGAAGTACTTCCCATTTGTGCATTTCATGAGAGAAAGGGGGGGGGGTGCATATGATCTGATTAACAATCTTAAAAGTGATTGCAAAAATAAATAAATATTAGATATTGTGGGGACACAAGGGAAATATTTTTTTTTTCATTCCATTACATAACATGTAGCATACACTGTCAAACATCACCACCATAAAGTATCGAGGAAATGAAGCTATATATAAGTACATTACAATTAGAAAAAAACTGCATTTCAAATTTGGAAACTTACCTGGTGCTTGTGTGGCAGTGACTGTATCATTTGTCTTTTCTGTTGTTGATCCAACACCTGGTGGTAAAACTTTGCTTGAAGCTGGCAACACTGGAAGGATGCTGGTAGGAGAATGTGTCTCCATGGATGAAGATGGCAGGACTATTATAGGATTAGTACTAATGCCTTGGGTGGAAAGTGGAATTTGTGTTGGAGTGGAAGATACAAAAGGACTTGAAAAGGAAGACTGGGGTTGTGTGGAAGACATCAAAGTGGAACTGGCAGGGTAAAATGTAGGTGAAGATTCTTGTGATGATGTGGATGAAAATGCAACATTTGATGATGGTCTAAGACCAGTGGAAGATGGGATGGCGGTCTCTGATATGGATGATGACAATGCAGAGGAAGTTATCACTGTGGATTGGGAAGATGTTGTAGAAGGGGAAACTAATGAAGGCACTGAATCTATGTATTCAATGGATTTCTCAAGGATGGATGATAATATGGAAGAAGTTACATCAGGTGAAATGTCAGAGCTGGAAGATACACTGGATGATAGACTAGATTGTACAATATTAGAAGATAATTCTTCTAATCTCTCCACTAAATCAGTTGATGTCACTTGAGATTCAGAGAATGGTGTTGGTGTCTGGCTGAACTCTAAAACTGAGGAATCTGAAAAAGAACTTGGCATGAATGATGGAGACAGAGTCATGGAGGGACTAACTGTCTGACTGTTAGAGGAGGGATTTGAGGAGGGGGAAACAGTTGACATACTTGTGTCTGACTGCAGTTGTGAAGTGACATCCAAAGTCACTGATAAACTCCTAGGGATGTCAGAGGATGAATGTAGGTCACTGGTTGACAGAGGATAGGATGCATCTATAACTGTAGACATTACAGTACTTGAACTGTTTGTCTGAATTTCTGTTGTAGAATTTGCCATGATTTCACTTGTAGATTATAGATTATATAATCTTTACATATCAATTTCCATGTTTTGATTAAAGTTACAACGGAATTTGGCAATGAAAAATTTAATGTATCAAACAATGTTACACTTTCCTTGTTGGAAAATAAATTTTCATGTTATATCCTTTCCTCTCCGCCGTTGTTAGAAATGAAAACACAATGAATTACAACAAAACACTGAAAACTAAATGTTAGTTATAACCACATTAATCTCAACAGAACCAATAACAAAACTATTCCATCATATCAGTCTCTATAAACTTTCTCACACACTTAAACATTCCACTTCAGTTGCACAATTTAAGGCATTAATCATTCTCTAGCCATTTATCCTCCCCAGTATCCAGAAGCTAATTTTTTTTAACTTAAGAGTCACTTCACACTTTTCACTTTAAATATAAATCCCAATATGTCAGGAAAACTCCCGAGTAGATCATCGTCTTATTACAGATAGAGTACTGCTCCTCCTTCGACAAAGTGATCGTATTTGTAAACCCGAACAGAGGTTAACATGCTTAGACTAAATCCCAGAAGATAGCCTGGCTATACATGTCAAAAGAATCACTGTTTCTCAAATATATATCTAACTTCCTGCATCAAGATGCAAACCAGGTTTTAAGTCAGTGCGTCTTTCTCTCCAAATGTTGAATCACGTATGGTTTTCCTGTTGCGTCTACAACTTACTTCTTTGTCCACATTTTTTTGTAAAACATTTTAAGAGACTGTAATTTAACTTTCAAAAGGATATTTCTATCACAAATATTTAATCCAAATGTTAAATCAACATAAAAACTTTAAAACATCACAAATGATTAGCAGAAGAAACAAAACGATTGAAAAACGAAATCATATGAAGAGTGTTTACTTGTATCCCCATCACGTCTGGCAAATCTGAAAATACAGAAAAAAAATACTGCAATGAGTCACCGGGTTCTGTGTACTAAGTGTGAAAGCTAATCCTACAAACAAGGCATCTATATACATGTAATTGTATATACAGGAAAGTAAAATCATATATCCACATACATGTATAAATACATACTTAATATAATAATTCAAAATTGTAATTTTTGTCACTGTGAACAACGATTCTATGATTTTATTGCCACTGATCAATTCATCTCTCTCCTATTTAATAGTTTATATTAGTATTTTGTATTGTCAACAGAATTTTTTTTTTTTAAAGTCGTGTAAATTTCCTATCAAAGTATTGTACATACATGTAATAACAGATAATTTAATCTAGGCTGGAAGTGCTTTCTAACTCCGATTGTCTATAATTTTTTGTTAAGGCCCTCATCATTGCTATAATCATTATTAAGAGTAACATTTTTTGAAAAACAAGCTCACAATTATTGATCTTAATACAGGATAAAGTACGCTAGGCTATTAAAAAAATTATTTATATATTCATGCAGTGTATTATAAAAATAAAATCATATAAATTGAATTCTACTTCAATAAAGAGACAATTAAAGAATGACACATCAAAAACAAAAGATTTACACACTTCTATCATTAATCGGTAAAGATATGTTTGCTTTTCAGTATATTTACATTTTTGTGGCCATTATAAATGTTGAAGTTTTAATGGACATGAATTCAATTGCAGCACATCTGGTTGCATGTGCAGTAAACCCTCACCAATCACTGGGAAACTATGTTGTTATTACCCAAAAGAATGTGCAGCTCACAAACATCACAGAACTCTTTCTTTGTCATAAAGAAGCATGAGTCATACTCAGGATGCCTGCCTTCAGCAGCTGTTCATATTTTGACGCTTTTGCATAAAATGTACCTATTTCCCTACATTGTCTCTCTCAAGTGATCAACTTGTCAACAGCTATTACACTGCTTTCTAATTACTGGAAATTTCAATGTGCCTTAACACTTTTAAAAACATATAGAACATACACAAGAATGTGTATGAATACAATTTAAAATTCAATACCCCCACCCTACCCCACCATTGTCATAGAACAAATATGCACAATCTATGAACAAAAGTTATCTTAGAATATTAGTACAATCTGCAGTTGACAAATACCATCAACCTGCAGTTTGCAGTTTTCATGATGGGGCAAAATAAAAATTATTTTGGAAATTCATTTATTGAAATTTCTGTTGGACAAGCAAAATTTCAGTGGGGAAGTGAATCATGTTAAGCTACATGTACTTGCATGAAGGCAATTAAGTTGCTCTAAAATCTAATTTGTCCCTGAAAATGGAATACATATATTCAATATCTGACCACAAAATTAATAGCAAATAATATAAGAAATTCTGCTCCATCCATATTCTTACAAAATTCCGCTGTATTTAAGCTACTGGGCAGTTATTATTAGCATATATACATATGTAGTTAAGGTGGTCACTCACTTTCATTCACTATTTTAGCCAGTTTTAGAAAATCTTCAAGCATCCCTGATTTAAATCCTAATCCATTTCAATTTTTTTTAAAATCATTCATGATTTCATATAAATGAAGGGACAGAGAAATTTAGCCAAAGTTAACCATGCCCCATTATACCCTAGATGCAGCAAATTTTAAACATACCTCTATATCTAAAAACACATGTACAGTACACTTAGTTTCTTCCCTGTTCTGAGTTATGAAGTGTCAGATATTATTTCCTAGTTTGAATTTGTTTACATCTTTTTTATTTTTAGTGTGAATCTCAGTCATTTATCAGGTAACAAACATGTCTTGTATCAGTTAATGAAGGAAGAAAATGTTGTCTGTGTTCATTGTTAAGACTTTCAGTACCAATTACTGTACATTAACTGCAAACTTTTTTTAACTTACTGTACATTATTTACAAATTATATATCTTCATGAACTGGATCCATACATGAGAATTTTTCAACATCTTTATTCTTTAACATGATGTTAATTACCTAAATATATAACTATGACAAAAACAGGTTCCACAGACTCTTCTGAACTATCTACTCTACGAAGCAACTAAATACAGAAACTGACCATTTATCATTTCAACACATATTTAATCTTATCTAAAAAATGTACAAACAAACCCCAAAGTAATATGTGACAAGAAAGAAACCAAGAGAGAGAGGATATATAAATATTTTGTCAGATTCTAATAACAGATTAATACAAGCAGTTATCATCAAAATAACTTTTGGCTGTCTATGTAAACAGGAGCCAGGCGGGCTTACACTAATTCTATCACTGACTGCTGCCCCGTGCTCTCTTTCTGCCTCTCTACCAGTCGCTGATAGTCAACAAACATTGATTGGATGTCCAGACGGAGAAACTCTCCAGTGGATACAGATCTATTAATTGACCATCAGGCCTGTGATAGATAGCTCTCCTATTGTCAGATCAGTAACTCACCTTAGATAAACATCCAGATGCTCCCGATCAAAGAACTTGTTTCCTTTACTGTAATTGATGCTCTATGGCAAGTGACTGAAAGATGCACAAGAGGGGCTATAAGATTTCTCCCTTCCAAAAGATTTTTCGATCTGGATTTCAGTTTTTCGAGCAAAGCTGATAAAATGATTAATAATTTAAGAATTCATGGTGTGAACTTGAAAAATGTCTTCCTGTTTCCTGCCTCTTCTCTCAGAGACATTATTGAAGGAAAACTCAAAAGTGAGAAGTATTATGCAATTCTATGAATTTTTCCACAACTATTACAACACTCAAAAAACATCTAATAAAAAGATAAACAATCATGGTAAATAAGCAATGCTCAATATATAATTATTTTAAATTTTTTCAAGCACACGAGAACGAATTTTTTTTTAGAAATTTTTTTTTATTTTTCAAGATTTAATGTTGATTCAAGTAAACTGTTTTATAATTCCAATGTCATATGTGTTCTATAATTATATAGAGACTATGAATTATAACAGATGCAACTGTGAATGATAATTCTTAATTATGATACAATGGTTAATTACTCATAATTCAATCATACTATCCCTCTAAAGCACTGCTTTAGTACTCATAACAATGCTGTCAGAGGAGCATTAATTCTCTTGTAGTTTAACAAGAATGAGCCATTAGAAAATAAAAAAGTCCACTGACATTGCATGTGCTTTTACGCTTTTTCTCCCCATAGGCTACAACAATGACACCTAATGCACTACCTAATCAAAACATGTACGAGCAATTAATTAGTAATAACTGCATATTCAGTAATGCACTTAACTGATTATGAGATCATCAAAAATAGTATCTAACCTTTCATGATATGCATTTGGGTACCCCCCCCCTTTTTTTCCCCCCTAAATCAGACATTTTAGATTTTTGGATGGTCCTCAACAAAAACTGCTCTCAATAAATTGAGTGTGCAAATATTGCACATAATATCATCAGAATTTCTAAACATCATTTTCTTATATTTTTTAAAAATTTTCTCACATTTTCCAAATATCTATCAAATTTTGCTTGATTTAAAACATCTGCCACTTAATTACATTATGTTTTTTTCTTTTTTGCAGCTTGTAATTCATATTTTACTCCAAAGAAACAAAAATGAGACCTGAAACATGGTAACAATTAGAGGCTAACACACATTCTCATGTTAGGAATGTTATTGGGGATATATTATTCAAGTTCACAGGCATTTAAAATCATTTGAATGGGAGTGTTTTCATTTTGAGCAATTTGTCATAACTTTATATCTTGTAACAATCACTCTTAAGAGGAGTAATTCATGTTCAGGGATTTTTTACAAAGCAATACTGACTAAATTACATCACTGTCTTTCTTCTTCAAAATTACATTTAAACGAAACAATTATTTACATACTTCAAAATTTAAAATCCTCATAAAAATAGAGTAAATAATGCTGTTATAGTTGTTTAAATACACATAGCTTAAGAAATAGTTTCATTCAATTTTTAACCAAAAAAAAAATGTATTTATTTAAATGTTTATTTTAGTAACTGGCTTTTAATTCCAAGTCAATTCAAATTCATTTAAACCTCTGTTTTGAGCTTTTCTATAACAAAAAAAATATATTGAAAGCTGGATATTTCTGTCAAACATAAATACAAATTTTCTACGAACTATTGCACACATTTCTGAAAAAATGAAAATAATACCTGTCTCTTTGTATTGCTCTAGGTCCAACATTTTGTTGTCACCAGAACTCTGACAAGTGGAAAAGGTTACATCACTCAACATAAACAAAAACTATCAGCTTAATCTTCGTACAGTCCGGTTATATCTGACGAAGTTGTGTCATTAAATGAAAACAATCATCTAGTCCTTGTAGATATATCTTGTAGATGACTATACCTAACAGACCTGTGCAATACCTGTTAAACTAATCTGGCACCCAATAGACAAAACATAAAACACCGGCCATCCTTTCTCACCTCTGCCTTTTGCTCTCTGTACTGGATTGCCAATCTATCAAAAGTCACGATCAGCCTTACAGCAATGTATACCTGGCCAGCATTCTCTTGTCTTCACTTTAACAGCTTCAACAATAATGTGTCTATCAATAAAATAATGTTTATGTCGATCATTTTCTTTGCAAAAGGCAAACTTTCTTTTCTGCTTTTTTTATAATCACATCTACTTTAAAATTTATTGATTTTATTTTTCTTCTACAGCATATGGGAAATATTTTAATATGACATTGTATGCACCTATAAAAAAGCAAACAGAATTCGACATTTGGCTTTTTAGTTATATGAAAGTAAAGAAAAAAATCTGAATTGGTACAACAAATAAAATTGTTTAATGTTTATTTATGACCTGTAAAGTAAACCCTAAATAAAGATATTTGATGTGAAAACACTTTATTGTTGAGTTAAAAAAAGAAGAAGAATATATATCAATATGTTTACAGATTTCACAAATATCCTTGAGTGTTGCCTCGGACTTGAATCTTTTGACCAACTTTAGAACTTAATTGATCTCACAGCTTAGAAAAAAAATACATAGCAGAAATTGACTTACCAGCAAGAAAAATTAAATAACCAAAAATACCTTGAAAAAAATAATAATACAAGGTTTTAAAGACTGAGTGACAATAATTTTGTAAATTCTCCCATTATTATACCCAATATATATTTTCCTTTCGTGTGTGTGCTTCTTTCGGCACATTTTAAGAATAACTTTTTTAAACAGCGTGTTCAAATTCATTTACACTTTACTATTCATTTAAAAAATCATTAGCAAAGAAGGAAACTAGGCCTACCTGCAACTGCAACTGGTGCTAAACTCAGTGTCTTCTTATTTTCTCTCCTTTTCATCTTCTGACTGCGAGAATCTGAAGAGTTCAGCGTTAAAGGGAGATAATGAGCATTTAAAAGTTAGAATGCGGGAAATCTGATTTTTTTCTAACAACTGTCAGTACTGTCCATATCATAGATCTTCTGTGGTTCATTATGTTTTAACTGTTCACATTTTGATTTGTTCAATTGTTGAACTTTCATTGTACTAAAATATCCCATGTTGGGGGCTTTAATGAAATGAAAAGTTTCAAAGTTGAAACTAAATACATGTACTACCGTGTAACATAAGAATGTTGTAGTACATATCTAGATTTATTTTTTACTAGCAGAGGCCTTCTATACTTTGGTGTTCTGAACAATACATGTATATAGTGATTAACATAAGAGCCACTCATGCATGCATTCTTGCTTATATGTTATTTTGTTGAAACTTGAAACTGCAACTTTTGTGGTAGTTTTATTTTCAAATCAGAAGACGTTGTCATCATCTCAATGGATCCAATCCCTCTCTCGCTCTCTCTATATAACTGCTACGTATTCCCTCGAAGGAAGGGGAGGGGGATTGTACATCATTGAACTTTATACATGTATATCGCCCCACCGTTCCGATGGCCCATCCCCCGGGATCTGAGAGATGGACAAAAACCATCGAAATCCATGTCATGGTTCTTAAAAAAAAAAACCCAAAGAAGCTTTTACACGATTATAGGCCTTATAAATGAGTAGTTAATTCACTAACTGGGGTCTGAGATTTAAAAAAAAAAAACCAAACAAACAAGCAAAAAACAACCAACCAACCAACCCCCCCCCCCCCAAAAAAAAAAAAAACATCGAAATTTCATGTGATACATGTATTCTAAGTAAGCTCGTTATATGATTATAATGAGCAGTTAACCCTATACTAAAGTGGTACCAAAAACATCGAAATTACATGTTATATTGTAATAAGTAAGATTTTTACATTACTATGGGCAGTTAACCCTCTACCAAAGTTGTGAAATTCATGGTCCCTATAGGTACCAAAACGATAATATTCTTTAAAAAAAAAAAAACAACATTTTATTGGAAAATCTCTAACATGTACCTTTTGTATGATAATAATGAGCAGTTATAATGAACTGCTAGAAAAATCGGTGATTGAGGTAGTTACCATGCACTGCACTTATGAAAACCACAAGAACAGGCGTTGACTTCCTTACGCCGCCTCCTCTAAACGGAAACCTTGACAATGTAACCAATTTTTATAAGAAAACATGGTTTTAAAAAGGGATTTTTTTTTAAACTTTGATTTAAAAAAAATTATTGGTCAACCAAAGATTAATTTTGACATTTGAAGAACTGCGAACGATAGTATATAGTTCTGCCGCCTACTTCCAAATCAATTTTCAAAAGTTGACATATAATTTTTCATATTTATATAGATATTTATGTGAATTTTCATATAACATAACATATTCAAACTACCCATAGTCCTCTGCGTCTCCACACACAGAGGTTTGAAACGAACTCTGGCAAAGTTTATAACATATTTGGGAAAACAAAGAGAGATAACTTTATAATTTTGGTAAAAATTGTGTTTTTCACTATAACGTTAGAAATCAACGGAAAATGGAGAATATTTACCCCCCCCCCCACCCCGAGAAACGAAAATTCCTTTTTAAGATACTATAAATCGTTATTCCACAAATTCATACCACCAAAGCTTTTGTTGTTTCACGGGAGGGGGGGATATGTTTACAGACCCCCCCCCCAAAAAAATATGGTCATTTTATTGCCTATTTCAAATGAGATTACAAACTTTAAAAAAAATGTACTTTATCAATCTTTTTCGTTGAATTTCACATAAGTTAACATACGGAAAGATTTCTGGTGATACTTTAAAGCCTGATTTCAATGGATAAAATTTTCTACCCCCCCCCCCTTTATGAAAACAGTTGTAAAAAAGAGCAATCAACTTTTTGACACTGGCTTTAAAATTACATGTATTAATCAATTACTAATGAACTCTTCCTGTGCATTCTATTAAGTTCTAATTCATGACTATAATACCATTAATATTGAATTTAAAAATGTGTGTAAAATGTAGGCAGGGATCAAGAGTTATCGTGCGTAGTTCTTTTGTGTATTCACGAACAGTAACTAGGAATGCAGAGAAAATCCTAGATTTTACAGAAAAAAAGATCCCACGTGCATGTTTATTTCATTCCGAGATATCAAAACCCCGTGAGAGGCCAGGTCCAGTAAACTTTATTTATGCAAATGAAATATAGTAAATGTCTTTGATTTTGATTGCATAAAAAATGAATTAAAATGTTTAAACCAAGTGTTTAATGCAATGTTTTTATCACTCAGTCAAAGGACTTTGATTGTCATACCTTTTGGGGGAAATGGACTTCTAATATTATCAGGAACACATGAAAAACTTTTACTATACTGGTATGTGCATCGATTTCTGCTTCACCCAATGAATACTTCCAGTACTTCTAAAACCGAAACATACTGGAAAATTTTTTAACCTACGCATACCTAAGAAATGTTTTTCATTTCTGAAAGTCCTTTACGGTATCACTTGAGGCATTTTTCATTAAGTGCACTAATGTTATAGCTTCTCAAAATATATACAAGGGTGAAAAGTATTAGTCTCACGAACTTTTAAAACTAAACTATGCATTCGCCCACATCGAAATTGACAAACTGTCTAAAGTTTCAGAGGCGAATCCAGGAATCTGTGAAAGGAAGGGGGGGGGGGCTCATATGATCGTTTTAAGCAGTTTTCACAGCCCACCCCCTCCATTTACACACCTTTGTTTGTTTACGAAACATCTTAGAAAGATGTAAAGACAGTTTTAGGACTCCCTATTCAGTGATATTTTCATGAACTCTTTTTTTTAAATCTTGCTATATTCTTGTATATATTAGTCAGTTGAAATTATTAGCATACATGATCATGGTAACCATGACTACTATTTATTCAGAAAGTACACGATTTTTTTAAAAAATTAATTTTGTTTACCATTCTTGACAATCTTGTAGCATCGTAGTAATAAAGCATCACATATTTTAATCTAGGGAGGTCAACAATAAATGTGTCACATTACACAATTTTGTTAATTGCTAATTACGACTTTTACACTCCTAATTCTGTGTCCCCCAAAAATTAACCGGTGTCAAATTAAAGAAAATGTGGAAGAAATTTCTTAATTTCTACATGCATGGAAAAAGCAAAGCAATTCAATACAACATTGCACAACAAACCACTTCAACAGGTATACCCCTCTCCAATCAAGTATATGGACTTTTAAGGGGAAAAAACCATTTGATAAATAAATTTCTGTATGCAAACATCTCTACACATACATCTCTCTCCTCTTTTTCAAAACTTAGACACCATATAAGGATGATATTTATTTTAATATTACAATAACAAATTGATGTATAGCAAAAACAAAAAAAAATATACATGTATAATCATATCAGTGAAATCTCTATCATCAGCTCTGAACATGTTCATTAACAATCTTATAAATAGCACTCTATAATCTACTAATTCTTTGGTAGCAGTATATAGCTCTGGTGAATTAATTAGAATTATATACTGGCATTAATTAAACTACCTACCTGCAAAATACTTGAAAATTGTCAGTTCTTCCTAAATTCTCTCTGCCCATAAGGTATTTTTAATTAACATATGAGAAAAAAAAATGCTTGCAAGTTTCCCACTGAATTTTCCCATATCCATAAGAAATGTACATGTATATATGAACATTTGAATTAAATTTTAGAATTATTCCTGTCCCAGATTTTACAAATCAAAATGACAATATGTACTGGATATCACATCAAATCAAAGGTTAAAACAGCCACCATAGACGTTATAAACATTTTTGCATTTCATATCTTTATATATATTTTTACAAATATAAGAGCTTGTGATCAGCCACATCATCTTAAAAATATGAAAGACTAATCCTAATGTGTTACTGGTCAGGATTTCCTAAGTCATTTAGACTTGGTGCAGGGCCAGTCTAAACCCCCACAAGCCGCAGAAATGATGAAGTAAAGAATGACCTTAAATACAAAATGAAAGGGAGTTTAACTCATGGATAACAAATTAAAATATTCAGTTGTTGAAATAAAGTTTTACATTTTACAGTAAAGAACACAGATTATATGATACTTTTTAGCAAGTGTTTCTAAATATAAAACTTGACTAAAAATTATAAGCAAATAGTGTTATTACATATATAGATTTAATCATATTTTGGTCACATTTTATACTCACAATGACTACAATAACTATGATAACTGTGATCTTGATGTTTTTCAGCCATAAAGATCTGGCTAACCCCCGACTGGTTTTCTTAAAAGAAACAGCCTGTAGGGAGGAAAAAATGTGTTTCAATCTAAGAGAGACAACTACTATGAAATGAACACGGCACAAAAAAGTATTGATAAAGACTGCTAGCTGACTCTGTTTTACTTTTAACTCTTTTACAGAATTAAAGAGAATGAAATTTAATTAATGTTTCTATTTCTCCACTCAATTTAAAAAAAAAATACAAGACTAAACTGTGATTTGTAAATACAATACTTACATTGGCGTTAAGTTCCTCTGTCTTGTCCACTAACAGTTCTAGTTTCTCACCTCGGTCAGCAATGTTATCTGAAAAATAATTTAAATGAACTGCATTATATATCAATTGATAAATTTGTAACTTTTGTTTAGATTTTGAATACATGTATCACCATTTTTAGTAATTATGGAAAACTTTTCATAAAAATAAGAGGCTCTAAGGGCCATAATGAGTAAAAAAAATGTCTCTCTGTCAAAGAATATATAAATGACACCCTTTATTATGACCTTAAACAAGTTTTCAAAATATACCAGTTGAAAACTTAACTTTTACTATTACTTTTATTAAGAAAGTGTTCATAATCATATATTAAAAGAAAAAGAAAATTGCCCTTTCTTGCAGCTCCATAGGCCATGAATAAAGCAATATTCTTCAAATCATGGCCCATGAAAACTTGAATGAGCTACAGTAGAGGTCAATTTTTTGCTTTTTAATTGGGAAAATTTTAATCCTGCTGTTATTGAGTACTGTAGATTCCTTATTTTTCGCGAGTACTTTTTATCGCGAATGGGATTTTCAACTTCAAAGCGCGAGAAGAATAATTCGCAAACGGACGTTTGATCAAGAGCTTTTACATAGATTTCACTACCATAAAAATAAAAGCGAGTATTTTTATTTCGCGATTGGTGCGTCTCGCGAAATTACGTGATAATTATTTCCACGTGTATATTTAGGAATCTACAGTAGATGTTTAAAGATTGGTTCCTAAAGAACTTTTAAGGTTTAACTATACAAATTTCGAGAATACTAAAAACTTGAAGCGAGAACCTTGAATACAGTATAAAATTTGTTCTTATTTTTACTGGGGCAGGCAAAAGCTGCACAAGGAGTAGCACTTTGAAATATTGAATATTGGTCTTCAGTTAATGTAGCTTAATATTAATTTTCATATGAACGAATGATATACCATATGAAGACACTACTCACCTATATTTCTAACCATTATGCCCTTCAGTTCATCCACCTGACCTTGTACTTTCTCCATCTGGTCTGGTTCTCTCTTATCAGTAACATACCTCTGTAAATATCATTTTTAGATGTCTTCAAAATTCATTTTTGCTTTGAATACATGCTGGTTCTCACTAGTGCATTTAACTGATTTTAAACTGTTTTACAAGGAAACTTACTAGACCTACTAATGCAAGATTTTGTACCTGTTCTGTAATGAAATTAAATTTCAGAATCTGGGTTACGGTACTTAATTCTAACTGATACTTTTACAGAAAGTTCAAACCAATATTTTTTTTTCTTGTACAAATTACCATTTGTGAGGCTATGACTCGAGAGAATTCACTATTCATAGAGTAGGGGAGGGCAGTCTGTGCTCTCACTCCATATTGGGTTTGAAACCTAGAAAATTTGTAAATGAAAGTGAAAATTTATATCATAAAACAATACAAATATAAAAAAGATATAATTGTATATTTCTTATAACAAGCAAATGTATTATTCCAAAGAAACATTTGAGCCACATGAAATGATTCTTAAAATAGGAGAACTTTTCTACAATCCATCTATAATATACACTGTATATATACTTATTAAAGTGGGCTTCATATTTTAGCGGCTTTTGCGCAGACAATGATGTGCTAATTCATGCATACCGCCAAGAAATCATTTACAATAACATGTATAAATACAATATATGCCACCTTAGTGTGTAAAGCTAATTCAAGAATACACCAACAACTCAATTCCCAGTGATTGTGCTAAATTTAAATAAGCAAATTTATGTACATGTACAGAATGATGAAGAAACTTTATCTATTTTTTTTTAATGAAAATGTTATTGGTCTATGAGTAGGCCTATCTTACCTTCTCTTGATCTCATTCAAAAATAAAAATGCTTTGGATCTCTCAAAGTCCTACAAAAAAACATAATAAAGTTGACCTCATCGTAAGAAACAAAAAGCCTAGTAGAAATAGAGTGGGACTATCTAAAATTAATTCTTTATGTTAGAATCTTATATTCTTCCTTACACTAGAAATATTACAACTTAAAGGCCTTATAGAAGATATGCCAGTTCTGTATGTGCACAATATGTGTGCTTTGGCTTCATTCCTTTTTTGCTTTTAAAATCGTAGATTTTTCTCGGAAAGAAACTTTGTTCAATTTCAAAATAAACTTACATCATCTGTGATGCACAAGTAGACAATTCTGTCTTCACTGATATAATGGAAGAGGTAGCTGCAATTTCATCGAAACCCAACATCAGAACATTTTGAAAAAATCAATTCATAGATTATATTTCATGTACATTGTACTAATATCTTAGCCGTATAATTCTTCTTCTTGAAAATACAAATGTAAGTTTCTGTAAAATGAATACAATACAATAAAACATGTTTATAGCAAATGCCAAGGATGAACAATTTTGATTCATTAAATAAATGTAATTTGTAATTTGCATGAAGTTCACAATAAATTTTAAAAGCATGGCAAATGAAAATCAATTCGCTGTAAGCATGCATGATTTCATTATAACTCTATATGCTACATTAAAGTGTATTTTAATGTATACACTTAAAAAAAGTATGGTTGCTTCAAAAGGTCTTGATTCTGTGTTGCTCTTACCTCCCATGTGAATAAGTCAGTTTGGAATCGTCTGGTCCAATCTTGCTTAGTATTTGCTCTGTAACTTCTGTAAAGTTTCCAGCACAACTGGCATACTTAGCCAAGACAGTGGTACCACGAGCTACCACAGCAAACAATATGGGCATGTTGATTCAGTGCAACTAATATTAAAGTCTGTTGTATGAATTCCCTTCTTTTTATCTTTAAGGAGAACAAAAATTGCTGAATTAATATATAGTTGCAAGTCCTATAGTCATGCACACCCAGTAGTCATACATCATTTTGTTTGTGAGAAAAAGTGTGTTTCAATTTTTATTTTTTAACATGAAATTGGTGCCATGAAACTGACACATATTCTCTGATTTACACACAAAAAAAAACTAATCTACTTGTAATTGGCGTTACATTGTTTCTGAATATTCAACAAGTCCATACTTAACCTCAGTAGAGCTGATAGCTGTACAAGGCTATCTTCTGAAGCTTGCAGTGCCCCCACTGTCCAGAAAAAAATGTGGAAAACTGTTAAACATTCATTCTTTTTATCAGTTAGTCTCAAAATACAACAGCTATCACCATGAATAATATAATTTAAATTAATAGACAACTCATGTTTTTCCTTCGAAACATTCAATGATCACAAAGACATCATGGATCACAGTCATATGACTATCACAAATACGAAAATTAACTAAGCTGTAATTTTACGAAGCTTTTAAATATAAGAAAGTATTTATACATAAACATATTTACCAAATATATCATTAAAGTGTCCTATCGCTTTGGAATATTTGCTCTAACTCCCATTTAAATACGATGATACGATCATTTTCATTTTGATTTTGTTTTCATCCTCCTTCTCCGGATACGTAAACAAATTCTACAATTTAAAATCTAAATCGGTACTTTTTCCGGATTGTGCTAGACACAGGACGTCAACAGTCCATTAGATGTTAAAAATAATGAATTATGGTTAGAGGCGCCTAACTATGATCCCATCAGGCTTGGAGCAAATTACATTGGAAAGTAATGCATTACATTACCATTACTTCAAGAATTTGGGAATTAAATTATCATAACTTTAATTCCTTCTAACAGTTAAAGTAATACATCACATTACCATTACTTTAGCAAACTAATGCATTATCATTACTATTACTTTTGGAGGTTTTCAAAAATAGAAATACAAAACTTTGCAACTATTTTCATAAACATGCATCCCACCCCTTCAAACTAAACATGATGAATTGTCATTTAATTTCACTGAAGTACTTGTATTTATTACACTGTACAATAAATACATATCTTTTTATTATTCAAAGGAAGTTCGAACTTTTCAATTACAATTAGATGAAAATATGTACAATATGCACTTTTTGTGTAACTATTGATGTGATCACCCCATGCTTTTAGATAAATGCATATTGAAATACTATATGTGTTTTTGATAAATGCATATTGAAACACTGTGTTTTAATTTGATAAATTCCTTGCATGCGCGGATCTAGAGGGGGTTGGGGGCTGGAATTTGCACAGTTATTAAAAATATAAACTGAAGCAAATAAAGAATGGATCCCCCAAATAGTTTTTGTTTTCAAATGGGAATGGAAGTATTTTTTTGTGTTGTTTGCTTTTCAAGAAAATTTCTGAGTTTGATATGTACGTTTGGGAAAGAATATTTTTTCCTTTTTTTTTTTTTTTTGCTTGGCAAGAAATTTTTGATCGGAAAGTTTTTGACTGGATTGGACCCCCACCGGTACCCCTTGAAAAAAAGTACTCGCCTGCCTTGAAGGAATTAATAACGGTGCATTTCTGCTAATGTCTAGGCGGTGTGTTCCCGTTTTGCACACATTTGATAATTAGGTATAGAACAATAGGTGTGAAATATGTTTTGATAGCAATTATAGTCTGCTTTCTGGTTAGGATTTACTTGAATTTACCTATGTTTTACCTATGTATTCAAAAAAAAAATTTTAAGCTAACAATTCATAAATTCATAGAAAAAATATTTCAAATATGATTTACGATCGTTTTAATTGTTTTACATAGATTTTCTTAAAATTAAATCAATATCAAATGCAATAACTTTAATTGTTATATATTAGTATTGATTGCATTAAATTATGGATCTGATTACTTTTCATGTTTAATTATTTAGTTTACATTTCTCTTTTGTTATTAAAGTAAAGAAATAAATCAAAATTTGAAATGCATTTTTTTTTGTTTTATTTTGCTATTTTATTTTCCTATTCTTCCCCTAAAGGTTCACCTTTCCACCTTTTACCAACTATGATGCAGACTATATCAGTTAAGTAATTATCGTACCTGGACAAATTCCCGTTTTGCACACATTTTTTCTCTACCTGAAATTCAAATGTGTGCAAAACGGGAACAAACCGTCTAGGCTAGTGCAGTCACAGATGCGCAAAGTGTGGGTAGGCAAGGAGTTGGTCACCCTCTCTCGATAGGGATTGTAGAGGGGGGATTGGGGTGGAAGGAGCATTTTTTGAGAACTCGAGGACATCTACGATTATCATTTGACCAGTGAAAACAATATTGTAAATATACTGATTTTTCAGTTTATACCATGATATGAAGACCACTTAACAGGACACGTTTAAAATATATCCTTTCACTTTGCTTAGAAAATATGGAAACTTCCTTACTGAATAATCCAAATACGAAGAGTATAATAGTTTAATTTCTTAATAACCAAAAACATTTCCAGTAATTAATTTCATTCCCTGCACTAATCATGGACTCCTGTTCCTGTTTTGAAATTGTCTGATACAGACTAATATAAAACTTGAATTTCGACTTTAAAAAAATTCCAGCTATAAGAATAGTTTTGTCATTAAATATAAAGTAAAACTGTAAACGTTGGATAGGTATAAAAATGCGGATTGCCAAGAATGCTTTTTTGGCACTGACTTGCATAAAATAGCTCTGTATAAATCGGCAAAATTATTGAGCTCACGGTCCCCGACCCTCCTCCCCTTCCTTCGTCCATGAAAAAAAAAAATAAAAGTAATTAGTCGGACAAGCTTTTTAGGAAAGCTAATACTTGTTATATGCTTATAAACAGCCTATAGAATAAGAAATATAAGAAATTATGTAGCACTGCAATCTTCTGATTTTTTTTTTCTATTTGAAAGCTTACAAATCTATGTTGATATGGTATAGATCCATTCTCTATCCAGTTTCGTTATCTTAGCGGGAAGGACAGTTCTGGATAGAGAATGGGTATCTAGGTCTATATCGTCCAACAAAGACGTGTAAGTCATAGACCGACTTTGTTT
Organism: Saccostrea echinata; assembly: GCF_033153115.1. Classification (NCBI taxonomy): domain Eukaryota; kingdom Metazoa; phylum Mollusca; class Bivalvia; order Ostreida; family Ostreidae; genus Saccostrea; species Saccostrea echinata. The sequence continues at coordinate 5,780,819 of NW_026889779.1, read as the reverse complement.
CAGTCCGACTTCTCCAGCTCCACACTGTATATTTGAAACCCAAGCGGGTACTTCTTCCGCATTGTGCAATATACACATGACGACGGACAACACGAAAATACACAGAAACGTCTAGAATAGATGTTAAAATAATGAATTTAAAGTAATCTGTGTATGCTTATTGTGAGTATATAAACACTATGTGCTTTTGATAAACATTCCCAAAGGTAACCTAATAATTGTTAGGATTTGCTATTTTTAGCACTTACACAGGAGTCTCTATTTATAAACAACCTGGTACGTAATCGAAGAAAGTAGCATTGTATTAATTAATGTTTTATTTTAATACGAAAGCTTATTGCATAATTAATTTGGGAATAATTTAATTAATAGCTAGATTCTTTTAATGGGACTGAGGTGTAAAGAATGCTGAATGTCTGCATTTATTAGTTTTAAATAGGTATGTGATGTAACACGGAATTTAATTAATTTTGAGTTAAGGAAAAAAAATGATCAAGAAAGATAAAGATTGTTCATCCAGAGACATTTATGCCTAGTTTAGAATTTTTTTTTTTTAATTTTATTTTCTGATCAAGAATAAGAAAAAAGGGTAGAAGAAAAAGAGTAAAAAAAAAACTGTACTTACATCTCCATCAATTGATATGAATCATGTTCTGTGTAATGAAGGATAGTTTTTTCCCCCCTAGTTTTCAATTTAAAATTACATTGAGAAATTAAAATACCTTAGTATATATTTCTATGTTAAACTTGTATTTTCCTCAGCTGTTGAGCTGTGACAATCCACTGAATAACTGCAACATCCTACAATTTCATTTCAGTTTTCTGTAATACAATTTTCATTTTTAGAGACAGAACATATGGACTGGAGGAAGAGTCATGTTTAGTAGGACTCTGCAAATGCTTGGGCTTAAACACAAAACTAATATGGATCCACTCTCTTTGGAACAAAAGAGGAAAGTAAAGATTAAACCTGACCCTGAGACACATAACCCCACAAAGAAATGGGACAAGTTGAAAGTAAAGCAGAAGTGGGAGAGAGTGACACCAATTGACCCCACCAGTGTACCCCTGTCAGAGGACACTGTACGCTTTGTATGTATTTCTGATACACATGCCAAGCTTTGGAAGATGAAAGATCAGATCCCAACAGGAGATGTATTACTGCATGCTGGTGATTTCACCAATGTAGGTTGGCCAGCAGAAGTCAAAGAACTTAATGACATTCTAGGTATATCTTATTATAAATACATGTACATTAACATATATATTAATGATCTGCAGTTTTTTTTTTTTTTAAGATTTGGACTTTCCTCAAGTGCTAAAGTGCTTGAGTGCTAAATTTCAAATCTGTGACTTACATATAAGACAGAATATCAGAACCTCTACCAAATTCTCTCTGAATAGAAAATTAAATGGGGGAGATAATGAACATATGAAGACATTTTTTTAAATATATCTTTCTTTGTAATTTTTCAAATTTGAAAAATGAAAATTAAAAACAATTTGTTTGAAAATTTTGAAAGTAACCAGGTTATTAACTTTTTTAACATAAATAATTTTTTTTTCAGGACAGCTACCTCACAAACACAAAATAGTTATAGCAGGCAATCATGATTTAACTTTTGATGATGAGATGATTCAGAATCAGCCAGAGGCAGTGGAAAAGTTTGGTCTAGGATTGGAAAAAGTTAAAACCTATTTGATTTCACAAGGTGTCAGCAGTGTCAAAGAGCTTCTCACAAACTGTTTGTACCTGGAAGATGCTTGTGTAGAGTTGTATGGCATTAAGATCTATGGATCTCCATGGTTAGTAGAATACAGTTAAAGTATATCATTAAGAGAGTCAGCAAGATTCCAGTTCCCCAAGAGCAAGTCTATTTCCCGAGGCGCAGCGGAGGGAAATAGGCTTGCTCGAGGGGAACTGGAATCTTGCTGACTCCCTCAATGATATACTTTAACTGTTTTATTATACCGATACTAAACTTAGACTATTTTTAAAATCCGTAACAGCAATTCTATTTTATATGCAGGGCAATTACATATATAAGGTGCAATGGAAACTCAGAATGTAGATAAAATAAATAAATTCAGTCGGACGTCTTTAATTGTATTTGAATCAATGGTCTGTAAAATACATGCAAGCAACATTCATTTTAAATGTATTTTATAAACAATTTCATTTACACTGTGACAAAGTTGAGTGATCCGTCTTGCTCTCAATGCACATTAACCGTGCATGTTGACGTCACAATAAGTTATGCGTACTCATTTCCCGTACAAATTAAGCCCAGCCTCCCTATACATGTATGTAACATTAACAGAGCTGCTTTATGAATATTCATCATTTATTTGGAACATATCAGTACTTTTGTATGATTAAAAGAAATTTCGAGTTGTACCGAATAGGTGTGTATCTGTTCATCAAACCGACGCACCTTTTTGCAGGGAATCGGTCTTTTTACGGAGATTTTCAGGGAATCAGCAAAATGTATCGATATACTCTTATATAGTGAAAAATCCGTAGAGGTATAATAATTTTTTTTAATGTTTGGTGCAAGAGGATGATAATTAAATAAGAGATTAAATGCATTTTTTATCCCCAAGATTCTCAGACACAAAGTAAAGGTAGAGAAAGACCATTATTGACTATTCTCTTCAGAGAACTAGACAGGCTTTTGCCTATGGATGTAGGCGAAAGCCTGTCCACTTCCCTAAAGAGATTACATTATTGACATTTGAGGTTTCTCCTCATCTTGTTATTGTCAATAAAAGTAATTAATCCAAAATTTCAAAACAGATTTTATTATATTTGTGATAGTAGGAAATTGATTTCCAAAAAATTGTTATGTTTTTCCTTATACATGTGCATCTGTTCACTTGTAGGCAGCCAGAATTCTTTAACTGGGGTTTCAATTTACCCAGAGGCCAGCCATGTTTATCAAAATGGGACCTTATACCATGTGATACAGACATTCTAATAACACATGGACCACCTTTAGGTATAGTGTTTTGAATATCATTTAATATTAAGAATTTAAGTGAACTGGTCACAAATGTCCCAAAGCATGTTCAATTATTACAAAATACAAATTGAACAGAATTTTAGGAACCATCCTGTTTCTTTGCCAGCTTTGTCTCAAAGATCAATAGTCTCTTTAAAGGTGTGTTATTTTTTCATGAATCAACTAGAAATATATCCATAGGACATGAATACCCGGTTCATTAATAATGCAACATGAGAATTTCAGGGGTGTGCAATTACCATCGCCCGATGCCCGGGGCTACCAATTTTAGAGGTCAGGCTATCATAAATCTATACTGTGTTAGCCCGTCGGGCTAGTAAATTTAAAACGAAAGTATGAGTATATTTACGTCGACTGAATTGATGTACGAATTAACTTTGTTGTAAAATCATAATCTTAAATTCGTTTTAACCTATATGTATTGTGTGTTGCTATCGCCAGTTGTTTCAGTGACAATTATAGTCGATAAAAATAGGGAGAAGTACCTGACAATAACAAAGCGCAAACCAATATTTGTTTTATTCATTTCAACTTAAATGTTTTTTTTTTTACCTTTTTGTAATACTTATACATGTATTGTTTTCGGTAGTTAATGGGCTAATGTCTGGCAACCTCGGGCTAGTAACTTGCCTACTGCCACTAGCCCAACGGGCTAGTAACTAATTTTTGTAATTGCACACCCCTGGAATTTGTATTAGCGTATGAAGTTTTATGAAAAATACTTTGAATAGTTTCTTTAAAACTGAGTTTAATCCACAATGAATTGTAAAGTCAAAGGTCATTGGGAAGGTCAAGGTAAAAAATAAAATGGACAAAGTTGATGAATTCTAACCAAATAATGTATCAGTGCATAAGTTTACACAAAAAATATCTGGAATAGTTTCTTTGAGAAAGAAAGAAAAACAAATTTGAGAAAAGTGAGGTCAAGGCCAAAGGAAAGGTTGAGGTCATAAATTTTGAAGAAGTTGAATAGCTCTCTTCGATATGTATCAGCATATGAGGTTTGATAAAAAATATCTTGATTTGTTTCTGTAAAACTATGCTAAACACAAATTTTAAATCAAGGTCAAAGAAAACGGTCAAGGTAAAAAATGCTGATACAATTGATTGAATTGAAAAGCTCTCACCAATATGTATCAATATATTTCATTTGATTAAAATGTCTTGAATAGTTTCTTTGAAACTGAGCTTAATAGTGAGGTCAAGGTGAAAAGAAAGGTCAAAGTAAAAAAAAATGTTAATGCATTTCAACAGCTCTGATCTATATGTATAAGCATATAAAAATTGATAAAAATATCTTAAGTTTGTTTGAAATTGAGATAATCACTAATTAAAGAAAGTTAGGTCAAGGTCAAAGAGAAGGTCTAGGTCAAAAGATGTTGATGCCGTTGAATAGCTTTCATCAATATATATCAGCATATGAAATTTGATAAAAAAGGTCTTGAATAGTTTCTTTGAAACTGAGCTAAAGGCAAAGTGTGATGGAAGGACAGAGGGATGGAAGGATGGAAGAGGACATGACAAACACTATATGCCCTGGCCATATTCATTGCGGGGCATGAAAATTAAATGTTCTTAATGATACATGCATTTTTTTTTTAAATTGTGGTCCTCCATCTCCAGCCCAGTATAATTAAACTATGAGTGTTTAATTAAGTGCATACACAACATGCATGTACTCTACATTGTAGATGTACCTTTCTCACTGAAAAATTTTCAAGATATTCTTAATTTAAATTGTAGTACTATCAGATGTTCTTGGACAAAAAATCAGTATACATTACCAGGAGTTTTGAACAGGTATCAAATGATAAAAAACTTCTGTTTTTTAAGGAAAATTAACAAAAGTATAGTTTCATATAAATATAGTTTTAATAGCTTGTATTTCCTATAAATTTGATTCAAAAGAGGTGAACAGAATTACCAGGCATCATAAAATCGCACAAAGGTTCTTCAGTTATTGGAACTCTTAAATTATAAAGGGAATAAAAAATTAAAGTTCAAAACTACGTTGCATATGTCCTTAAAAAGATAAAGTAATGAACTTATATAAAGTACATATGACACTGAACATAAGACCCAAGTACATTTTAAAAAAAATGGAAATGAAATTTAAAAAATGCACTTACAAGAGTTGAAAATATCGCATAGATATATAGATATAACCCCCCCCCCCCCCCCCAAGGGTTCTCCAACTTTTTAAAATAAAATATTTTTAAAGACATTCTTTTCTATGAGATATTTACACAGTATTACGATTGAAAAATGCCAAGTATAACACATTAGCTTAAAACTAAACTTTTATGAAAATTCACACCCACTGATGCTAAAAGAGAACAAGGTTGGCAACTTCGACAAACGACTTTCGACATCTCGATGGGAATCTTCAAAAAATGAAGATGAAAGCTACTTATCGACTGCAAGTAAAAGTCACCATATATTGAATAATTGATATGTCGTTTGTTTGTGAGCAGTTGTAATTTCAGTCATGGGATTTTTTTTAAATGTTTTACACAAAACATAGATATATTTAGAAACTGTAAAAGGTTAGTTTTCGGTTATAATTTGGATTTTTCAACCTTAATACTTCGTAAATATGTCATAGAATATTCTAAAAAGTCAAAGAAGCCGTGGGGTACGGAGCGCGCGGGGGTGGGGGTGGGGGTCCGTCCCCAAGCACTTGTGAACAGAGTCAAGTAAATTCGATTTTAATGAGCAGTGCAAAATATAAGTGCAAAATTTGGATGCCAAAGTTTAGATGATTTTTTTCCTCATGAAATTGAAATCAAAACTTTTTTTTACAATAAAACTTTTAATGAAATTCTATCTTTATATTTTCAAAGCACTACGTTTTTTTTTTATCTTACATGTATCAAAAAAAGTTTGTTACACACATATACTTTGGGACTGCATATTGCGTAAGGTCGTTTACTGGATACAATCAAATTTCTAGCCCCCCCCCCCCCCCGTGCAAAACAAACAAAAAATAAAGTAATTCAAATAAGTAGAAATAAATAATTTCCTAGGTCACGGAGACAAATGTTATGATGGACTGAGAGCTGGGTGTTTGGAACTTCTCAACACAGTTCAGAAACGTATCCAGCCAAAGTACCATGTATTTGGACACATTCATGAAGGTAGGACTTATCTAGTACTTGGTGATCTACTGCATTGGCTGAAAAGACCAGATCAGTTTTCAAAAACTATTATTATTTTCTTGTGAATTTCCACAATTTTGACCTGAATGAAGTAAAAAAAAAATCGTGCACTGTAAATTGAGAAAAAGATGCTTGTTCAGTGAATCTTCAGAGAAGTAATATACGTGAATCTTCAGAGAGGTAATATACGTGAATCTTCAGAGGTAATATATGTGAATCTTCAGAGTTTTAATTTTTCTTCTAGCATATGGATGTTCTACTGATGGTATCACCACGTATATTAATGCCTCTAGCTGTACCCTTCAGTACAAACCAGTCCACCCCCCTATTGTATTTGATTTCCCCCTCCCTCCTGGACACACAAAAGACGAGGTCATTGGTAGAGTGCAGAGTTTTAGTCAGAAAACACCCGAATGTGACACAGTACACGAGAGAGACGGCCATTCTGACTCAGATGTTGAATTTAAAGAGGATTAATTTTAAATAATTATACTGTTTATGGTTATAATTTGTTGATAATATTCTCACAATTATTTTCTGTGATACATTTCTCTGATTATTTTAGGGAAAATGTGATGTATTTGTATTGAGTAATTAGAACAAATGTACTTTGCTTACAGTGCTACATATGTAAATGTTTATATCTCCGCAATTTTTAATGGATGCATGGTCATATGTAAACAGCGCTCTTTTAATGAAATCTTTTTTTTTTATTTCTTTGCTATGGTTTTGTATGAATAATCTAAATTAATCTTTAGTAAACAAATAGGGCAGGCAGAAAAGCTGATGCAGATTATTTGTTTTACGTATATGTTGGGAAACCTTTCCCGTGTACCATAACATTTGGTGCTGAGCGAGTGACCAAATCGAATGGCGAATAAAGTTTAACAAAACTGCATTTTTTTGCTTGTGCAAACAATCCAATATTATCAATTTGAAGAAAAGGCCTTTGTCATGAGCAGTTTATCTTTATTTACGTGTACAAGATAATTGATATTTTTTATCTCCTTCCTCATGTGATACAGGTACATATTTCTGTTATCAAAGTTTGTTATTATTTCGTATTTATATAATAAATGAGATGTATTCATATGTATTGGTTTATTAGAAACAAGTAAGTTTCCTAGTGCTGTATATCTCTTCAAAGCCGTTTACCTAGGTGTCGCCTCACAAATTAACGTAAACTTCCCAGGTAATTATATATAAGCGCTACATGAACCAGACGGACGATTTATCTACAGGTTCATCGTCACAAGCCACGCGTTTTTGTCCATTTTATTTCACAAATGGACTCAAAACACTTGGCTTGCGACGATGCTACATGTTGTATCTGATATTTTTTTATGGATGAGCGGCCAGTTTAAAATAATGTTTGGAGGTGATCCATTCTCAAGTAACTGTGAGGCCTTCATGTCATGTGGGAAATACTAAAAATTCTAAAGGTATTCATGAAGTCCATGTATACCTTTAGAATTTTTAGCATTTCCCGGATCACACTCCAATGTAAAATCACGGTTGCACCACAGGGACATATCTTTCCTCTGCTAATGGCAACATCTTTCGAAACCTTTTCTTGTCCCACGGAGATGCACGAGTACAAAGAAAAAAAATCAATTCGATAAAAATGTTTCCCAATTTAAATTGCTACAAAACTTCATTCATCACATGTATTTTAACCCATTATTCCATTAAATTAAGTTTTTGTATCATCCACTTTGTTGTATGCTATCGCCTTCTGATGTCATATAGATAAATACATGTACCATGAGGGCCCTTAATTGGTAAATAAACGAATTGAATTGAATTGTACCTCTGCACTTTTACACACGAAACAGCTAGCGACGAATTCGTCATTTAAGGACATACCCAACTTACCTTACCTACTGATAATTTTTCAAGATATTCTTAATTTAAAGAAATGTGAGCTGCAACTTTGATGTCAGACATTTTAGTTACATGTAACTATGTCAATGACAGAAAAAAGAACGTTAAGGCCAAAATAAAAAAATACCTTTGTTTCCTCTAACGCGACCGACCCACTTAAATCGTGCCGACTGAAAAGTTTTTTTAAATAATATTATTCAAATATTTTTTTTTTATTGTTTATCAACTTTATAAAATACAATTTCATCCAAATCCGTTTTTTTTTTTCAAAACGGCGGCTTCTGTTTACTCTCATTTGGCGCCCACAAATAACACGTGGTCACAGATGGTTAGTTAGCGTTATAAAACAACGGCGGTGTATCAATCTTAATATATATCTTTAACTTATCAGAATCTCACACTCTTGAAACATTTCGTGAATTAAATATACCATGACTAAGGAGTGTTAAGATGGTATTTACAAATGTGTCTTCCAAAATTAACATACGTATAGTAAGCATGGCAAAGCCTGCCTCATGAGCAGATGAGGGGCACCTTGTGTATGCATATCAATAAATTTCACTGCAATTCATTCGTTTCGATCTAATAAACACTTCGTGTATGATTCTATTTTTTACTATATGAGACCATAGGATTTGTAAATATGTCTTTGTATAATTATTTCATCTTTACAAATATAATTCAGATGTCGTTTCTTCCATCCTTTTATTTACGGGGTAAACTTTGTGACTATAACATTTGATATATGAAATTTAAATCACTTTAGATATGGTTTGGTTGAATTAAATAGTTTATACAGGTACACTCTTTTCAAATAGTGTTGAAATCTTTAAAATTGGCTTAGGGTACGCCTTCCTGAGACATCCAGTGTATTTTCTTTAGGTAGGTCCTTGAAAATAGTTGTTTCTTTGCTTTAAAATACCTTTTTAAATTGTTGGGTCGACAACATTTGAACACCTGCCTGGTGGGAGCTCCTAATTTAGACTTTTTCTCGACACTTATGGCCATTGATCATAAAGCATCAGGAAGAGATCTTTTTCGTGCCGACATCTACATGTATACTGCGACACTGCATGGACCTACGTTTTTTACGGTCTCATTCGACTGTCCAGTCTCCACGTCCCATGTCGGGACCTGCGACTTACAATAAGCTCCTGAATTACGTCGTTACTCCAAACAAAACTGCGCCATCTGAGACCCTTGATATTTTGTCTGTGTAAGCACTCGAAGATAATAATAGATTTGAAAAATATACTCGGATGGCCAATGGTTGAGTATTTGCGAATCTTTTCTTTTTGTAAAAATTCGATAAATTTACGCTGGCCTGAGATATTTCACAAGTTCAAATGAATAATTAACCATACATGCTGCTTTTAAATTTCCATTGTATGAAATTCGGTTTAAAAATCGGTTTCTTTTGTTCTTTCTTATTTATAAAGATATTATTCAATTTTTCAGAAAGTCTTTTCAAAACTGCCGTCAGAAAAAAAAAAATAATTTACCTACCTACCTACCCAACTTGAAATTTTAGGGTCGGGTTAGGGGAAACAAAGATATTTTTAATGATGGCCTTATAAACTTTTGTTGTTCATATTTGCGATGGAAGAAGTATTTATAAGCTTTAAATGAAGCAAATTTACATTATTTTCGTCCTGTACAACATTGATTTCTTATATAATAGTATATATTTGATTGAACAGAATCCTTTATTCTGAAACAATTTGATACTTATTACTGTCCAATTGATCAAAAAGGTTTAAATTACATACAAATTTATCACAATAACACATTTTAACAGCAAAATAAAATTCTCAAAATTGAAGCTCATATTGCTTTAAAAGTATAGTACCATTAGATGTTCGCATACAAAAAATCAGTATGCACTACCAGGGGTTTTGAATAGATGTAAATTATGAAAACTCTTGTATTATTAAAAAAATATATATATAAAAATTACTAGACATATATTCTATAGATGTTTTTTTTTCATCCAAATTTGTTTTAGCTGTACAGCACCATATATAACACGCCGGTCTTTCAAGTATTGGAACTCTTCAACTTCAGGGGAAAAGACAATAATGTTCAAACTACGTTGCGTATGTCATTAATAAAATCAATGAAATATCGGAAACATATGACAATAATACGACAGTGGTAGTGCAGCCAAACGGTAAAGTAGGATAAAACTAGTTTTTTAAAGATGGTTGATAAAAAGAATTTCTGTTTATATTTAATTTCATCCAAACTGTGTCGTGCGTGTTTTCCTATCCCAGTGCGTAATAACACGCCAAGTCTATCACAAAACAAGAGATCCTATATGGTTACATATATCTGGCTACATACTGAGCTCAAGGTCACGTGTACTTAAAGTGTTACGGCATTGAATAATAAAACATTACAAATATTAATTCATAAATATATATATATATAAAAACATAAATTGAGCAACAAGAAATGACAAGAGGAAAACATTAACGATCTACTACTTGTATAGAATTTGATTAATTGGGTAAAATGGAATGGCAAGTTAAAAAATTAAAAATGTATAAAATAGTCTTTGGTTTATAATGTAAATAAATGAAGGTCAGGAAGCTAGTTCAAAGGTCATCTCCACGGAGAAATCCTCTGTGAAAATCTTGTGGGTTTTCTTTTTATGTGGATTGTCAAGTTCATCTCGAGGAATCCGCAACCTACATTTACCAAACCATGAACAGGATTATTAAAATATTTGAAGTTAAAAATCAAGTGCAAACAATTGTTTTGAATGGCATATTTTGAATGATATATCCCATTTATATTGTAAAATTTTCAATTGTATTGCAGAATTTCCCATTTGTATTGTATAATTTTTCATTTTGTATAATTTTCATTTTTATTTTATAATTTTCCATTTGTATTACATATTTTCCATTTATATTCTATAACTTTCTATTTCTATTGAATAATTTTTCATTTTCATTGTATGATTTTCCATTTGTAATGTATAATCCATTTGTATGAATATTTTTCCTTTTGTATTCTCTTATTTTCCATTTACATTGTATAATTTTCCAGATAGAATAAATAGATACAAATAGAAAATAATGCAATACAAATGGAAATTATACAATACAATCTATACAATACGAATAAAACTATACAAATGGAAAATTATACAAATGGAAAAGATTGAATCTGGCAACTTTTGACATGCCATACTTTACCAAACATGTACTAAAATACATAGATACCTTAAATTTTCTACAAAATAAGTATGGAACCAGAAGTAAAATGCACAGCTGTCATACCCCTTGGGAATTTTATTCTGAAACCAAAGAAAAATACACATATATATTTCACCTCGTTATTGAAAATTTACCCTTATTTTAAAATTTTGCCTTTAAAATCCTGAATTATTATCAAACTCCACTGTTTACAAAGCCAATTTGAAGAATCACTCCAGCTGGGTTTTACTGACCCAAGTTTATGTGACAAATACCTATCTCTCCAAGAAATCCTCCATGGTCTAAATTTTTGACTTACCGAGCTAAATTTCACCTTCACGTCTTCTTGTAAAATGATTTCCTCTTTTGGGAAAATTTCAATTGCATCTTCATCTGTCAAAACCTCCAACTTTACAATGGAACAAAGAGGATATATTTTACTGATTAAATGGAACATTGTTAGTGTCTTTATGTAGATGCAATACCAAATATATTTTATATTGTTTTAATAATTATTGCCGCAGGCCCGTAGCAACGGCCCCAAATCCCAAATGTGGGGAGGCAAATCTCCCCCTAAAAAATCTTACATGCAAAAGGAATTAAAAAACAAGAGGCCCATGGGCCACATCGCTCACCTGAGCATATTGGCTAGGCAAAAGCACAAATCAGTTCAGTATTGAAAAGATTACGGGGGGGGGGCATGAATTCTAAACAACCTGATGATGCTTCCATGTCAATATAACAAATGGCTTTGTTGTACTTGAGAAGTTTTTTAAAAAAAATTCCCATATAAAAAAATTTGATCCCCCATTGTGGCTCCTCCCTATCCCAGGGGTCATCATTTGAACAAACTTGAATCAACACAACCTGAGGATGCTTCCATATCAATATGACTAAACATAGCTTTTCTGAACTTGAGAAGAAATATTTTTTCTATATGTTCTTATGTAAAACTTTCAATCCCCCATTGGGCCCCACCCTACCCCTGGGGGTCATCATTTGAACAAAATTGAATCAAAATGACTAATCATGGTTTGCAGTTCTTCAGAAGAAGATATTTTCCTATATATTTCTATTTAAGACTTTGATCCTCCATTGTGGCCCTACCCTATCCACGGGAGTCATGATTTGAACAAAATAGAATCTACACTACCTGAGGATGCTTCCAAATAAATATGATCAATCAGGGCTTTGCTGTTCCTGAGGGGATTTTTTAAATTTTTCCTTTACATTTCTATGTAAAACTTTGATCCTCCATTGTGGCCCCGCCCTACCCCGGGGGTCAAGATTTGAATAAATTTGAATCTATACTACCTGAGGATGCTTGCGTATAAATATGACAAATCTGGGCTTTGCTGTTCCTTAGAAGAAGATTTTTCCTATATATTTCTATGTAAAACTTTGATCCTCCATTTTGGCCCCAACCTACCCCCCCCCCCCCCCCTGGGTCATGATTTGAACAAACTTGAATCTACACTACCTGAGGATGCTTCCATATAAATATGACTCATCATGGCTTTGCTGTTCTTGAGAAAAAGATTTTCAGAGATTTTTCCTATATATTTCTATGTAAAAATTTGATCCTCCATTGTGGCCCCGCCCTACCCCCGGGGGTCATGATTTGAACAAATTTGAATGTACACTACCTGAGGATGCTTCCACATGAGTTTCATCTTTCTTGGCCCAGTGGTTCTTGAGAAGAAGATTTTTAAATGATGCCATTATTTTTTCACTAATTCCTTATTATCTCCCCTTGAAAGAGGGCGTGGCCCTTCATTTGAACAAACTTGTATCCCCTTTACCCAAGGATGCTTTGTGCCAAGTTTGGTTGAAATTGGCCCAGTGGTTCTTGAGAAGAAGTCGAAAATGTGAAAAGTTTACAGACAGACGGACAGACGGACGGACAGACAGACGGACAGACGGACGCCGGACAAAATATGATCAGAAAAGCTCACTTGAGCTTTCAGCTCAGGTGAGCTAAAAATACTAAAACATAAACAAGAGATGTTTGTGAAACACGTATGCCCCCCCCCCCCCCCAATAATTGGAATTTTTCTAAGTCCAGGGGCATAACTCTGTCAAAAATTGCTCGACCGTACCCAAAACAGATCTTGACCTAGATATTTGTATAATTAATCTGTATACCAAATTTCATATCAGTACGTGCAACCTCTGCGAAGAAAAAAAAAAACGGAAACTGCAAATAATTGGAATTTTTCTAAGTCCAAGGGGCATAACTCTGTCAAAAATTGCTGGATCGTACTTGACCTAGATATTCTTATGATAAGTCTGTATACCTAATTTCATTTCAGTATGTGCAACCTCTGCAAAGAAAATGAATGGAAACTGTTGGTGGACTGACAGACAGACCGACAGAGAGCAGCAAAGCAATATGTCTTCCCTTCTTCGAAAGGGGATATAATAAATAAGAAAACCTAAACTGTCCAAAGGGGAAGGGGGCAACTTCCAAAACATAATCTGACGAGCTAAAAAAATTAAAAGAGTGGGGGGGGGGGGGGCAGGGGGGAACAACCAGCATCTAAACGAAAATTTACTATAGCAAAATACTATACTCAGGAAAAAGCCCCCCCCCCCCCCCCCCCCCGCGTTCTACGGACCTGTGTCGCTCAAATATAGGAATATCGTTATGATCGTGATAGAGAAATATGCTAGTGTAAATTTAAACATTTTTTAAAGAAATGTTATTTGGAATCTTGCCGATAGAATTCTACATCACAGTCATATTCGTATTATGTGCATTGAACTTTGTAATTGTGGTGTACATGTGTATTGTAGATATCTGGCTGGGTAAGAACTGTAGCTCTTCTGTTTCTCGCCACGATATTGTTTCGGGACTGCAATCATTGTAAACTATGTCGTCTTATCGTCATGTTTTTAGTTGTTGTAGGTATTAAACATAACAAGCATTCAGTTGTACCAGTATACGTACACAATACTCCTAGTAAATGAGAAGTGAAAATTTAACTACATGTATATATATATATATTTACATAATATTATATAGTCTGTACCTCACAGTTTTCTTGCTTTCCTAATTTGCTGTTAAAAACGAGGGTCCTCTGTAGATAAATATCTAAAACCAGGTCACTCCCGTCTCCGTTTCCCACAGCTGTAAATGGACAGGTCTTATTAACGATTCGGGATTACTGAAGCAAACAAATTCAGAACACACATCTGTAACGTGTAACTTACTGTGAATGCCCGTTATGCGAATCGTCTGTAATTTCAGCTTTACAACTGGAGGCACTTCACCATCCATGTTTTTGACGATGGTTTCATAGTAGCCAACATAACGGCTCTGTATAAAAGTTTTGAGGCAATAATGGAACAATTTTTATGTTTCTGGTTAAAAAATATTATTCAAGCTAAAGGGCAGTGTTTAAGGTGCCTAAAATGCTCACCTGACTAGGGGTTTCGACGCCTTGAAAAGTTGATCCTTTCATTAAATCTGTTCTTCTGTCTCCAAAGTAATTAAGACTCTCCTGTCAAAATTCAAGAGGAAATGAATTTTATTCCTCTGCAAAGTATTATTTTATGTAAATGGTTTTTTTATATGATCTTCTACATGTAGTATATTACCTGTGCCTCTTTGAACATGTCACAGTCTACAAGCCACGTGCAAATCATGGTACCAGTGCGACCTTTCCCGCCTTTACAATGAACCGCAATCACGTGTTTTTCATTTTCTGACAGCCACTTGCGGACTTTGATGCAAAAATCTACCATATCTCTAAAATGAAGTTAAAAGCAGTAGAAATGAGGCATTGCTTTTAAAGGTTTGTGGCGTATTAATGCATCGCTATAGAAATGGAATTGCGGACTAGCTACCTTATAGAAGGCACGTTATGGTCGTCGATATAAACTCTCTCTACTCTACCATGAAAAATTGAAGCATCGTAATCTCGTTCACCTGCAAAATGCATTAGTGTGCAGTTCTATCATGCGTCTTAAGTCTGACACGTCATTTAGTCTCTTATCTAAATCAATACTGATTCTTGACATAAAAAAAATTAATCTTGATGAATTCTCGAGAGACCGATATACTCACTACATAAATCAAATACAAGATAGCTATCTTTGTGCTTAGCATCAAGGAACCGTGCGACTTCCTAAAACATAATGGTACATTTTTACTACAAAAGTCGAATAGAAACATCCAACTGATGTTTTTAAAAATATCTTGTTAGAAAACGTTTTAGGAGGACAATCAATGTAGTTCCCTAATGACTTACTTGGATTGGGTTTCTGTACATCCCCCTTACACCAGATGAGGGAAATGACATTGCAATTACCCGCTCTAAAAAATAAAACGATATGCCACTTTCTTAAGCCTGCATGAACTTTGAATTAAGGAAGAGGGAGGGTGGTTAGAGTGGTGGGTATATTTTTGACTTTATGAAAAGATGCTTGAGGAAAATGCTCTGATTTGTTTTTTTTGACAATTTTTTCTTTGTCATGATGCATTATCGATTCCATTCTATTGTTTTAATTACTATTATTGCTTTTATTACCAGCCAAAACAAACAATTCTGCCGAACAAAACACGGTAGGTCATCCTCCCTGGGGATCTATAAAACTTGTGTCATGATAATTGATTCTGAACAGAAGGTGCATCAATTATAAATAACCTATACAGCATTGAAAATATTTATTATACCCAAAATCAATATGCTCATTTATTTTTACATCTTATAATGAGCTTAATGAATAATTTATTACATTTTATAACAAATTACTTCAATTAATTGTGTAATAGTGTCAGGTTCTATTGTAACAAAGTATAGCAAATACTGCATTTGAGATTTATTAACATCAGATAAAGTTTTCCTTAGAAAACATTACATATATGTGAGAGATGAAACATATTTACGTTCTACCCCTTTTAGTCAGAATTCGTAATTCATATTGCACAAGTTAGCCTTACTTGTAATATAGCACAGGTCAAGGTCGAATCCGTCTTTTTGATATCTGCGCTTGTTTTGAGAGACGGTTTTTCTGGCTGCCTGAGTCATGTGACGATATTGTTGTACCATTATTATCACACTCCTCCCTATTCTAACCACACGCAATGCTCGCCCAATGACACCAAGTCTACATTTTCAAAAGAAACAAATGTCAAGGTCAAACCAAAGATATTTTTCAGAACTACTTGAAAAATAATCTTTTAAAATTTTTGTGAAAATTAAACTATTCTTTTAATGAAGTTGCATGTTGTCTTAGACAGAGACACCGAATATACCTTCCGTAATGAACCTCCACCAAGAAGCCAAGAACGAAGTCTATGATAAACGTTGCCAAGACAACCACCATGTCTGTGACATCTAAGCAACTCTTAAAAAACTCTTTCCTGTGGAAAGAAAAGAAAAAGAATCTGTCAGTAAAATGCTGTCGGATAGATATTAGTATACAAAGCACATCCCGCTGATTGCTAATGGAGAGAGAGAACATGAAGGTGCATCAACCAAATGATTATTGGAGGTTTTAATGATGCAAGACAAACTCTAATAGGAAGCTGTATCGCAATCAACACAAACTACAGTGTAGATGCGCGTATTACATAATACTTCTAATAAAATTTTAAAACAAAATGAATACATTGGAGTAAAATGAATTTTAAAAAATCATCTGAATTGAAAATAAATTGAAACCTTTATTGTGAGTAAAGGCTTTTCAAATAGGATATCCTTCATTGCATTGTGAATAAGATCACAAAAGGGGAAAGGGGGGGGGGGTCTGTGATGGCAAAATTCTCTACAATTAAAGCATATGCTTCTAAGACGTGCTTACCCACGATAAAATATTCTGAATCCGATTTCTATGAGAAAATAAGTGATGATGATACGTGATACCAAGGCAATGTCATGTGAGGTTTGCTCGCTGAGATTCTTGACACTAATGTCCACCACGACTAAGATGACGTCTATCAGAATCAGTAGCACGGTGAACACACGAAATATAAAGTGTTCTATTACAGATTTAACTCGGAACTGGGCTTTCCTGGAAAATAAATACACGATAAAAAATTATAATATCTTAAGTGGGTTAAATATACAACGATTAATTTATAGTTTACATTTTGCCCCAAGGGAAAAGATTGCCTTTTAATGAAGGATTTTTTTACAAACTAATTGTTCAACATAACATTATATTTTCGTTCCTCTCACTGTGATAATATTTACAATTTACTGTATGAAATATGCACAGTCTTTTCTTGTGTAGTTTATACGCTTTGTAATCACTAAATAAATGTAGATCATATTTTGAAGCACGCCTGTGTTCCTACACTATTTTTCTTTGAAACAAGGTATCCAAAACTTGGGTCATATTTTGCTATTATCTAAATACTTTTGAAAATTCGTAATCAGTTTCTAAGGGATTAAATTCCTCTATAATGATACTAATACATGTATACAAACACATCTAAACGTACTAATAGTTGGTGGTGTCATTAGCTAAACCTACTGTAGTTTTGTCTTGGGAACCACCGTGTGCGTGTGGTGCTCGTCGTCCTCTCTGATATGTAGGTCGGGAGGGTGCTCACTTCGTCTGCTACAGATGCTGACATTATCATCCTCAATTTTAAGTTGTAGAAACTGAATCTTCTCTTCACCGTCCTCAAAGATGTCGGTGTTTCCCTTCACAGGATCATACTCCATTGTATTCACTCTTTCACCGTTTACTTTAGTTCCATTTTCACTTTATCATTGAATAAACAAATTATCATTGGTGAGGTATGTACTTTAAATAAGGACTGTACTCTAAGTTAGCATTTGTGGTGTAACATGAATAAGAAATGAAGTGATGCTAACAGTTGGTTCAAATCGATCCATTCTGTGAGTGTAATCCTATATCCGACACACAAGTTTTTATAGATTTATCCACTTTTTTTGACTCTTGTGAATCTCTAGAGAACTGATCAACTTATTTATAAAATGGCAATGATCTACAGATTAGCAATAAATGTGTAATAATTAGGGACAACGACTAAGCGTTGATCCACCTATCCGATTAAAGGTGGTTAACTTATTAAGAATCGAAGTAGTGTTGATTAAGGACAGGTACATACCTGATACTGGCTATTACCACATCTTGCTTTATTCCATCCAACATACATGTAGCAACAAAGACAGCGAATCGCACTGACAGCTTGTTATTGTAATAAACACATGTTAAATGGGGGCAAACGGGTCCACGAACTACACAAAACTCATAACACAACTCCGCTCTACCTATCAAAATATAACCTCACCAATGGGTCACCGGTTTTTCTATTCAGTAATGTGCACTGGCGGATCTCAAGTATTAGTGAACTATCCGATATATGTTTATTCTTTTGGGGGTTTAAATACGCACTATAGCACAACTATTCGATAAGCAATAACGCAATTCTCTGCATTCATAATGCAATCTCACTGATATCTTTCGCAAGTTATAATCAAGTATATGCACTGGTAATTTTGATAATGAAAATTAAAGTAACACATGGGACATCCACGGGTGGTGTAGCCAGGCATATGTCTAGATACACCCTGGGACTCACATAACATCGTTTCTGGACTATCGTATACCGTCTTGAGACAACATGCAGACAAGCATTGCTTTGCGCTTTCAAAAAAGGGGGATACTGACAATAAAAACAATAGATTTAATAAGAAAAAAAGAAACCAAATCTGAAAACTGTCTCTACTTGATTCAAACTCCTAATTCGAGGTGGGGGTGGGGGAGATTACCAACTTTGAGGACACGCCCGATGGGTTCGCTAAGACTGTACATGCGTTCAAAGTAGAGCTCATGGTAAGAAAAAAATCCAATGCCTTACAAAACAATCGCTTGGGGTACGATTGAAATCGATATTATCATTAATGCAACAACAATTTAATATCACACAGTAAATCTAATCAAACTGCAAAACTGTGCATAGGAATATCAGATAGTAGGTGGTACAATGTATTTTGTAAACGCTTTTCGCTCAGCAATCATTTTATAGGGATTATCTTGGCAATGATGAAAAACTGTGAACCACGTCTTGTATGGAACGCCAAATTAACATGTATTCATATATTTGAACCTATCTTCAATTAATTATACCTATCTTCAAATCAATTGTACCTATCTCCAAATGAATTAAAGATAGGTTTAATTCAATTATACCTATCTTTAATTCATTTGAAGATAGGTACAATTAATTTGAAGATAGATACAATTGATTTGAAGATAGGTACAATTGATTTGAAGATAGGTGCAAATGCATTGAATTAAAGATAGGTATAATTGATTTAAAGATAGGTGCAATTGAATTGAACCTATCTTTAATTATAAAGATACTGACAATAACTACTACTCCCCATAAAAATGCACCGTGCAGTTCCCTCCATGTTCAAGTCGCTGTTAGAGGGAGCTTTCATTATTTTCAATAACACAAAACGAATTGAACCTAGGTATAATTGAATTGTACCTATCTTCAAATCGTTTGCGGATATGTTACAATTGTACCTATCTTCAAATCAATTGTACCTGTCTTTAAATCAATTGTACCTATCTTCAAATGAATTAAAGATAGGTATAATTCAATTGAACCTATCTTTAATTGAATTGAAGATAGGTGTAATTCCATTAAAGATAGGTGTAATTTATTTGAACCTAGATTTAATTATTTAGAGATAGGTATAATTATTTACACCTATCTTTAATTCAATTGTACCTATCTTTAATTCAATTGTACATATCTTTAATTCAATTGTACCTATCTTTAATTCAATTGTACATATCTTTAATTCAATTGTACCTATCTTCAATTCATTTGGAGATAGGTACAATTATTTGAAGATAGGTACAATTATTTGAAGATAGGTTCAAATATTTGAATATATGTTAATTTGGCGTTCCATAGTCTTGTGATATTTTTAAAACAAAATCACAAGAAATTAATACATTTAATTTCATTGTGAAATTGCATAATTTACTGATAAACAGAAAATACATGTATACTTCAAAGTAGTCATACGGCAGGTTTTTATTGATAAACATAAAATACATTGTATGTCTGAAAGACAATAGGGTGCGAGCATTTTATCTCATTCAGATTTTTACTAATTGGATGAACTTTTTTCCTTGTTATACATTGCTGTTGTACATGGTAATCTAGATTAAATGTTTATTACAAACGATTACATACGTATTTCGGCATACCTTTTGTTTTCAATGATACCAATCGCCTTTAAAGGTGCTTAGACACAGATTTGAACTTAATATTTTCTCAAATTTTCTGCATAATATCACGACTTATATATTGGAATAACATTTCACATGAAAATATAATTAAAAACTTATTTTATCTGGAAATTATTGGAACTACAAATTCCAGGACGCGTTTGATTAACACATCTTTGCACTTACACAAATTTTAACTTTATCCTTAATATTTAAGAAAAGAAGCGATTTTTTTATGTATTAATGAAAAATATTACATCTATAATCCATACAATTCAGAGTAGAAATGTTCGAAAGCAAAACCAACTCACCAGTATTGTCAATCCATGCTCTGTGATGTGTACAGAGTTTAACAAATTGAAAACACCCGTGAAACGTAAACTGTTTTTATAAACAGGGCACGAGCTCTGTTGTTGTTAATGTTTACGATTGACCGGGTGTGTTCAACTCTGCACACACCACTGAGCACGGACTTACAATACTGTAAGTGGGTTTTGTTTTCGAACATTTCTACTCTGAATTTTCGGGGTTATAGTTTTAATATTTTTTATTAATACACTACAAAATTGCCACCTTTCTTAAGTATTAAGAATAAAATTAAAATATTTGAAAGGGCAAGGATGTGTCAATCCAACGCGTTCAGAAATTCTAAGTTTTTATAACTTCGAGATGAAATAAGATTTTTATCATATTTTATTATGAAATGCTATAGCAACATATAAGTCATGAAATTATACAGAAAAATTGAGAAAATATCAACTTCAAATCTGTGTCAAAGCGATTTAATTTGTCTTTCAGTTAATATTCGATATTGCGGTTGTGATAATAATAATGCATATTTTAGTCTTATTCGATACTTAAGAGCATCCGAATACAATCAGTTTTTAAACCCAGGCAGGTTTCTGTCAGATAAATTAATGTTAAAGGGATTTCAACAACATCGTTTAAAGTCGTCATTTCGTAAATTCTACGGTCGTTAAAATTACCTTATTCGCAAATATAACTTATCATTGGGTCGTATTTTGGCTGACTTGTTTCATACCTATTGTTCATAGGGGTTTGTCTTCCGGATTGTTAAATATAAAATAAATTTTAAAAATTTTGAATCTTCTTTAAATACACTTAAAAGTTGTTAAAATAGAGATTCTGACACTTTCAGTCAAGAAAAACCACGTTTAAAAAAGACGTACCACACCTATATACATAAACTCTAGGTGTGGTACGTCTTCTTTAAAAGTGGTTTTTCTTGACTGAAAGTGTCAGAATCTCTATTTTATCAACTTTTAAGTGTATTTAGATTCAAAATTTTTAAAATTTATTTTAAATTTAACAATCCGGAAGACAAGCCCCTATGGTTCCGTCTACCTCATCAATTCATAGGGCTCACGACGGGTGTGACCAATCAACAGGGGATGCTTATTCCCCCTAGGCACCCGATCCCACCTCTGGAATTTCCAGGGGTCCGTGTTTTATGCCCCCTTCACAGAATTGTATTGTTAATAGCTTTTTTTTTTTTTTTTTTTTTTTTTTTTTTAGATCGATCACGGTCCGTTATCTTCACCTTTTCATCATACACATTTACATAAAATAAAAATGGTGAATTGTAATTTAGTATGTACAGCAAAGAAAATAATAATAATAATGAAAAAATAAATAGATAAATAAATAAATAAATAAAAAATACGTCAAACATAAAAAGTGTTTTTCCGTCGTTTATAAAAAAAAATATTGACTTTGCCGACAAGAGAAACATGACTTCCACCTAGAGTTGTTCCGTGTAATGGAACTTTTCAGGATCTATTCGGAATTCTGTAAGAATATATCTTTTTCAACGGGAGGAGATATCGGTTTTAAATAACATGACTGTCTGTCACAAAATCGTGTTCGGGCAACAATTCTTGAACCTTTGACTGGAATGGATGCAATCTGCACTTTTACAAAGCTTTTGCAAGTGATATCAAATGTGTGTCATGACATTAAGAAGAGGTCATATCTTACATGTCAATGTCGTCCATGAAATATTGAAATCGTATCCTGACTACAATTTCAATGCTCTCAAATGCCAGGGATAAACTTTTATAGCAATCAATCCCTAGTGAGATGAAAACAGGTCTAGGTCCGCCTCTGGCTCAAACCATACGCTCAAACTAATGTATAGGCCTAATCGTTAAAAAAATATCGCTTTCGTTTATTTTGTGCGAATTTCGAAACATAGTCATATTTTTTGATAATGACAATGCAGTATTTTTAACAAATCATTATGAAAAACTTTCACGTTTTGCACTTTGCAGACGTCAATATTTAATACAACTTAGCTTTCGAATCCCGATCCCGATCGAGAAACATCATCCCCATGGGTGAATATTAGAAGACAGAATCATCGAATGTAATTTTAGAAATCACTTTGATAGTCTCATTGATACTGGCCTTAGAAGTCTACGAATATTGATGAAATCTTTAAACGAATTTTAAAAGAATGTTTAGACTTTTAACAATCTAAAGTCTTCAGATCTAAATCTAGATTATATGTAACCAGTTTGATCCCTCATTGCTAACTTCACAGCATGAATTTACAAATGTGTAGCAATGTTGTTTTTGTTTTGATTGTAATAATACCGGATAAATTTGTTTATGTTTTGTTTCATATTGGTCTATAATCATTCCTTGCAAAATTTCATAGACACACAGAGTAATCCATATTTTGCAAAGCTTCAAATATCAGTTGTGAAATATTGAATGCAATCACATGTGCACGAAAACATTTCCATTAGAGTATATGGCACGGTAAATAAATTACAGACAAACCGTTCATTAACGAAGGAATGCTTGCATGATATTGCACCATGATTGTACATGTGACATCGTTTCCCCATTTCATATTGATATACTTGCTTATTCTATAAAATATGTGTATATACTGAGAACTAAATTAAAAAAAAGTTACATTGTCATTGTAAATTTAAATCTATTCTGAATACAGGTATTACCTTTAGTAGTAATAGTTCAGCTGTAATGCATTTCTTTCGCAGATCTGTCACAAAATAAAAGAAAAACAGAACACAATTACTTTTGTCGTTGAGTGTTTTGTAAGTGCTTTGAGGAGTACAGACGTTAATTTTGCATAGCATATAGCTAAATTTAAAACAGAAAGCGAAAAGTAGATACATTTCTCATTCCCATATTGTATAATCCAGTGGCGGATCAAGAAGAGATGGTTTAAATAGGAGAGAGAGAGAGAGAGAGTAAAATTAAAAAGATATATTAAAAATATATTAAAAATATACGTCATCCATGAAAGATAAAAATATATATTTAAAAAATATTATAAAAATTTTGGCCTAAAATTCATCACATGCCGTCGACTACATGTAAAATAAAATAAATAAACTAATAGAGCTATTTTGCCCAAAAGCAAGAGATATACGATGATCAGGGATCATCAAAATATTAATCTAGTACACAGTAAAAAAAAATTTAAAGTAGATCTATTTACTTGCCTGACTTGCCCCCATTTGTCACTATCCCCATGCAGACTAAGCAATAGTATTTGAGTATTAGTAAGCCCATCTCATTCCCTCTCGCATTTGCCTCTCTTGGTGTTTAAAGAACATGTAATGTACAAAGATACAGTATTTTTGTCTCTTTTTTATTTATTTGTTATTTATAATATATCTGACCATTAAAATCTTTTGTATTATATATTTTAAAAATTCTTGTATAAGTCTCTTATTTAATTGACCTTTTATTATTTACAGGAATTAATTATCATAGATGAATAGCAAAGGGGAAGAATTTCTCTCAAGTAGAATACAAAATACAGCCCTGCCTTGCACTAAAACACTTGACCAGGTCTTCCAGAATGAGTGGGGTCTGTCAGCTAACATCCGCAACTGTACTCGGCAGTGCTGGTACCGGACATCCATGACTGTACCTGCTCACTAATATCAAAAACGGAATGTCAGAGCAAGATTTTCCGGATTGTTCAACATATTACTCTACATGTTGTTAATTAAGTATGGATTGTTTTTTAATGAAAAATACGAAATTTTGTATATCTATGACTGTATACCTGTGCCTGATATACACCATCTGCGACTGTACCTGTGCCGTACATACACACTACCACTGACTCAACCCGCGCTTGATTAATAACATCCACAACAAAAAATTCTGTGGATTTTCTCCGATTTAAATTTAGACTGAATTCAATCAAAGCGCAATTAACGCTAATCTTTATATAACCATGACAGTGATACCGAGACAAACGATGTCAGCAGTGATTAGGGAAGGATCCAAAACTTTTACAGATTTGAATTTAAAGCTTTATGTTCAGAGTACAATATGAGCCAGGTCTTTAATTTTTTTTTTTTTGGGGGGGGGGGGGGGGAGGGGGGTTGCATGATTTCAATATCCTACGTGCTCAATAATAATGATGAATTTAAAATGAAACATGCTAGTATAATTATAGAAAATATACGAGTAAACAATAAAAAAAAATAAAAAAAGGAAATTAAAATAAATATTGGAATTAATTTGTAGTCCTTAATTTTATGTTAGAAAGTATAAGTACGTCATAATATTATTAATTTCACCCATTTCATTGATCACGCAAGTGGTGTCAATGAAAAGCACAGGTTTTTCCCCATAAATATACATTTGTATGTTTTACGATATATACGGGTGGAATGGGCTGATTCACGCGTTTTCAATGTGTTATATATAAACATTTCAAGTGCACGCCAGGAAGTAGCCTCCTATGCCCTGAAAAAGAATAGTTCCTAACAAAAAACCTTTATTTTCTTACAAAGTACATAAAATTTACTAGGCACAGGTATCAAAGTTGTAAAAAAAGGCTGGAAGAACCCCCCCCCCCCCCCCAAAAAAAAAAAAAATTCTCAAAAGAAATAAAAATTAATTTTATATGCATGGAACAATTAACATCTTGACTGGTCGATAACCGTGGCGTGATACCTGAAATATGCAGGGTATGGTATTAAAATAATTGCTCATATTAAAGGAAATTAATGCTATAATTATCGATAACATCCGAAGAAAATATTTGTATAAGTAAATATTCTTATTAGATCCGCCTCTCTAAGATTCTGCAATCAATTGTCTGGAATCAATCTATAGGGAATATCGATGAATAGCGTTAATAGCACCCTTATTGTGTTTAGCTCAAAGAAAATCGTAAGGAATTTCTTGGGATGCAACATCCACAACTGTACCTGTCCTGACAACTCTAGAAATTTTACACCATGAGTGTACCGGTGTCTGATTGACAACATCCACCACTGTACCTGTCCAGTACACACACTTTATTCTACATCCATGACTGTGCCTGTGCTTATAAACAACATCCATGACTGTACCTGTCAGTACACACACTTTATTCTACATCCATGACTGTACCTGTGCCTTATAAACAACATCCACGACTGTATCTGTCCAGTACACACACTTTATTCTACATCCATGACTGTACTTGTGCCTTATAAACAACATCCAAGACTGTACCTGTCCAGTACACACACATTATTCTACATCCCTGACTGTACATGTGCCTTATAAACAACATCCACGACTGTACCTGTGCAGTATACACATCTTACTCTACATCCATGACTGTACTTGTGTCTTATAAACAACATCCATGACTGTACCTGTGCCTTATAAACAACATCCACGACTGTACCTGTGCAGTATACACATCTAACTCTACATCCATGACTGTACCTGTCCATTATAAACAACATCCATGACCGTACCTGTCCAGTACACACACTTTATTCTACATCCATGACTGTACCTGTGCCTTATAAACAACATCCACGACTGTACCTGTGCCCTATAAACAACATCCATGACTGTACCTGTCCAGTACACACACTTTATTCTACATCCATGACTGTACCTGTGCTTATAAACAACATCCATGACTGTACCTGTCCAGTACACACACTTTATTCTACATCCATGACTGTACCTGTGTCTTATAAACAACATCCACGACTGTACCTGTCCAGTACACACACTTTATTCTACATCCATGACTGTACTTGTGCCTTATAAACAACATCCATGACTGTACCTGTGCCTTATAAACAACATCCACGACTGTACCTGTCCAGTATACACATCTTACTCTACATCCATGACTGTACCTGTCCATTATAAACAACATCCATGACTGTACCTGTCCAGTACACACACATTATTCTACATCCATGACTGTACCTGTGCCTTATAAACAACATCCACGACTGTACCTGTACCTTATAAACAACATCCACGACTGTACCTGTGCCTTATAAACAACATCCATGACTGTACCTGTCCAGTACACACACTTTATTCTACATCCATGACTCTACTTGTGCCTTATAAACAACATCCAAGACTGTACCTGTCCAGTACACACACATTATTCTACATCCCTGACTGTACATGTGCCTTATAAACAACATCCACGACTGTACCTGTGCAGTATACACATCTTACTCTACATCCATGACTGTACTTGTGCCTTATAAACAACATCCATGACTGTACCTGTGCAGTATACACATCTTACTCTACATCCATGACTGTACCTGTCCATTATAAACAACATCCATGACCGTACCTGTCCAGTACACACACTTTATTCTACATCCATGACTGTACCTGTGCCTTATAAAAAACATCCACGACTGTACCTGTGCCTTATAAACAACATCCACGACTGTATCTGTGCAGTATACACATCTTACTCTACATCCATGACTGTACCTGTCCATTATAAACAACATCCATGACCGTACCTGTCCAGTACACACACTTTATTCTACATCCATGACTGTACCTGTGTCTTATAAACAACATCCACGACTGTACCTGTCCAGTACACACACTTTATTCTACATCCATGACTGTACTTGTGCCTTATAAACAACATCCATGACTGTACCTGTGCCTTATAAACATCATCCAGGACTGTACCTGTGCAGTATACACATCTTACTCTACATCCATGACTGTACCTGTCCATTATAAATAACATCCATGACTGTACCTGTCCAGTACACACACTTTATTCTACATCCATGACTGTACTTGTGCCTTATAAACAACATCCATGACTGTACCTGTGCCTTATAAACATCATCCAGGACTGTACCTGTGCAGTATACACATCTTACTCTACATCCATGACTGTACCTGTCCATTATAAACAACATCCATGACTGTACCTGTCCAGTACACACACTTTATTCTACATCCATGACTGTACCTGTGCCTTATAAACAACATCCACGACTGTACCTGTACCTTATAAACAACATCCACGACTGTACCTGTGCCTTATAAACAACATCCATGACTGTACCTGTCCAGTACACACACATTATTCTTCATCCCTGACTGTACATGTGCCTTATAAACAACATCCACGACTGTACCTGTGCAGTATACACATCTTACTCTACATCCATGACTGTACTTGTGCCTTATAAACAACATCCATGACTGTACCTGTGCCTTATAAACAACATCCACGACTGTGCCTGTGCAGTATACACATCTTACTCTACATCCATGACTGTACCTGTCCATTATAAACAACATCCATGACCGTACCTGTCCAGTACACACACTTTATTCTACATCCATGACTGTACCTGTGCCTTATAAACAACATCCACGACTGTACCTGTGCCCTATAAACAACATCCATGACTGTACCTGTCCAGTACACACACTTTATTCTACATCCATGACTGTACCTGTGCTTATAAACAACATCCATGACTGTACCGGTGCATATATACATACTTTATTCTACATCCATGACTGTACCTGTGTCTTATAAACAACATCCATGACTGTACCTGTCCAGTACACACACTTTATTCTACATCCATGACTGTACCTGTGCCTTATAAACAACATCCACGACTGTACCTGTCCAGTACACACATCTTTCTATACATCTATGACTGTACCTGTGTCTTATAAACAACATCCACGACTGTACCTGTCCAGTACACACACTTTATTCTACATCCCTGACTGTACCTGTGCCTTATAAACAACATCCACAACTTTACCTGCGTATGACACACACTACATCTATGACTGTACCTATGCCTTATAATCAAGATTTACACACAATAAACTTCTCAGGGTTTAAGAGGTACGTATTGTATACTGTATTTGGACCATCCTACCATAAAAAAAACAACAATATTTACAATTTTATTTCACTCACAAATTTTTATCTTTAAGTGTGTACTTGACTCTTAAAATTTGACCATGAAAATCAATTAGAATCAAGTTCGAGACACAATTAATCATCAGTGTACAGGTGGAAAACTCAAAGCTATAAGTCAACATATAGCCAAATACTATTATTAATTTTAATTAATTTCAATAAACATTTGTCGTATACGTTTGACGTATAATCAGTTGTAAACTATGATAATAATACCCCGCAACTTTGGGGTTGGCACAGAAGAAGGTGTAAAAATATTTTCATAGTTGAAAACATTTTAGGATGGAATAGTGCATTTTATCGTGTTAACAAAGAAAGACCTATCGAAAATAATTATTGCAGTACATATAATACTACATGTATCTACACTTCACAATTCAATGTTTAAATGGCATTCAAAAGAAATTAAAAAACTAGTTATAATTGTAACGGGCACCGTTACAGATGTTCCCCAAACGCTCCCCAACTCCCTTTTGGTGTCTTATTTCCTGTAAGCTTCATTAAATAAGGCAATGAAGTATATTGGTCGTTTTTTCCATTTCACGCGCGCGCACCTGCATGCATGTGCAGTATGACCATGTCACCCCGTCTATACTATTAATGTATCTTTATATTCTCAGTATCAAAACATTTCATCAAAAATATATAAGTTCCGGCTATATCAAGTATACTGGTCATCTTAGCATTGCGCGCACGCGCACCTGCATGCATGTTCATAATGACCATGCCATCTTGTCTACACTTATAATATGTCTGTTTATTCTTAGTATCAAAGCTTTTCATCAAAAAATATAAAAGTTACGGCTATATTAAGTATATTAATCATTTAACA
Organism: Saccostrea echinata; assembly: GCF_033153115.1. Lineage (NCBI taxonomy): Eukaryota > Metazoa > Mollusca > Bivalvia > Ostreida > Ostreidae > Saccostrea > Saccostrea echinata. Next base: position 5,751,234 of record NW_026889779.1, on the reverse strand, counting down.
CATTGCACGCGCGCGCATGTGCATGCATGTGCATGATGTCCACATCATCTTGTCTACACTTGTAATATATCTGTATATTCTTAATATCAAAGCTTTTCATCAAAAAATATAAAAATTACGACTATATTAAATATATTGGTCATTTAACACATTGCATGCGCGCGCACGTGCATGCATATGCATGCAAGTGCATGATGACCATGTCATCCTGTCTACACTTTTAATATATATAAATATTTCGAGAATCAAATCATTTCATCAAAAAATATAAAAGTTACGTCTATATCAAGTAAATTGGTCATTTTATGATTTGCGCGTGCGCGCACGTGCATGCATGTGCACGTTGACCATGTCATCTTGTCTACACTTTTAATATATCCTTGTATTCTGAGTATCAAAGCATTTCATCAAAAAATATAAAAGTTACAGCTATATCATGTATATTGGTCATTTTACCCATTGCACGCGCACGCACGTGCGTGCACGTGCGCGCAAAATGACCTTCGTTCCGCAAATCTACATAACATACCTAGTAACCCTAAAAAGGTTTTAACTCAATTGGATGTGCAGTTTCCGAGAACACTCGCGGACAAAAAAGTACCGGAGAAGAAATAAGAATAAAAAAGAATAATAATAATAATAACTAGTATTAATTGTAACGGGGACCGTTACAGATGTTCCTCAAACGCTCCCCAACTTCCTTTTGGTGTCTTATTCCCTGTAAGCTTCATTGAATAAGGCAATCAAGTATATTGGGGGTTTTTTACGCATTACACTCGCGCGCACGGGCATGCATGTACAAAATGACCATGTCAACTTGTCTACACTTTTAATACATCTTTATATTCAAATTTCATTGAAAGATTAAAAAAATTCGGCTATATTAAGTATATCTATCATTTTACGCATTGCACGTGCGCGCACGTGTATGCATGTCCATGATGATCATGTCATCTTGTCAACACTATTAATATATCTACATATTTTGGGTATCAAATCATTTCATCAAAAAGTATAAAAGTTACAGCTATATCAAGTATATTGGTCATTTTAGCATTGCATGCGCGCGCACGTGCATGCATATGCATGTTGACAATGTCGTCTTGTCTTCATTTATAATATGTCTATATATTCCGAGTATCAAAGCATTACATCAAAAAATGTAAAAGTTCTGGCTATATCAAGTATATTGGTCATTTTACTCATTGCACGCGCATGCACGTGCATGCAAATGCATGCATGTGCGCACTGATCATGTCATCTTGTCTATACTTCTAATATATATTTATATTCTGAGTTTCAAAGCAATTCATCAAAAAATGTACAAGTAAAGTCTATATCAATTGTATTGGTTATTTCAATCAATGCGCATGCGCACACGTGCATGCAGGTGCATTCTGACCATGTCATCTTGTCTACACTATTAATATATCCTGATATCCTGAGTATCAAAGCATTTCATCAAAAGATATGAAAGTTATGGCTATATCAAGTATATTTGTCATTTTACTCATTGCACGCGCACGCACGTGCACGCACGTGCATGCATGTGTGCGCTGATCAAGTGTTCTTGTCTACACTTCTAATATATATTTATATTCTGAGTTTCAAAGCAATTCATCAAAAAATGTACAAGTAAAGTCTATATCAATTATATTGGTTATTTCAATCAATGCGCATGCGCGCACGTGCATGCATGTACATTCTGACCATGTCATCTTGTCTACACTATTAATATATCCTTATATTCTGAGTATCAAAGTATTTCATCAAAAGATATAAAAGTTATAGCTATATCAAGTATATTGGTCATTTTACTCATTGCACGCGCACGCACGTGCATGCACGTGCGCGCAAAATGACCTTCGTTCCGCAAATCTACATAACATTCCTACTAACCCTAAAAAGGTTTCAACTCAATCGGATGTATAGTTTCGGAGTTCACTCACGGACAAAAAAGTACCCAGGAAGAAAAATAATAATAATAATAACTAGACTCTTGTTGCCATGGCAACAAAAAAGTCTTCCGTTCTTCTAAATCTGTAAGAATTTGCTTTTTTCTGTGTAAAAAACATACATATCATATTTACTGTGAAAGAAAAAAATAACTGGAAAAAAGTCCTTTCAGTACTTAAGGTACTTTGATTTTCATTATCAATCTTGTATAATACATTTGGCACCTATAAGAGATATACGTATATCATTAGCAATTTAAAAAAAAAAAATGTTTGCAATCATTTCTAAGACAAACAAACAGACGAACGAACACCGTACTATCATAAACTTCACTGTGTGTATCTTTTGGCATAATTGTGATGGTGTTATAAAAAATATGAATTAAGTTAGTATCACATTAAACGTAAAGTCACTGAGTTTTGTAAAGTTATAATATCAAGATTTGACAACATACCTATAAGACAAATTATTCAATTACAGTAATTCTTCAGCAATCGATTGATTGATTGATTGATTATACGTATGTTGTTTAACGTCCCTCTCCAGAATTTTTCACTCACATGGAGACGCCACCACTCGCCGGTGGAGACTGTAAATTTTTGTCCTATACTTTGGCATTTATCGCAATTGAGCAGTGGGGAATCTTTTTTATGCCAGCATCTTCTGCGACAAGGGACCTCGATTTATACGATCTCATCCAAAGGACCGGTCTCCACGTCCCACAGTCGAAGTTCATAATACCGAGATATTTTATTTTTTATTTTATTCTATTTTTTTCACAAGTTTGTTGCAGCAGATTTACTTAAAGATCATACTTCAAGATCATTTCGAACTCAGGCTACTTAATTGCAGTGCATACAGCGTCAAGTGATTTTGATTGACAGGTCAACACACGTGCACTTCGTGTGATACTTTTTAAGCTGAAAAATATACAGGATGTGACCATGACTGACTATGAAATCAGAAAACATCTAATAAAGAATGGGTGTGACCGATAAAGAACTAATTTTTGGTCTGGATCGGGATTAAGAGGGAATCTCTCCTCTCTCTCTCTCTCTCAGACATGTAAATTGAACATTTCATAATTATGAAATATGAAATTCTGTATACATGTAAATGGTAATGTTATTCACATGTTCCAGATTTAAATCTAAAACGAATATATAATTCAAATTCAAGACGGGGGGGGGGGCTTCAAAGGAATTAGATAATTTTATGAATTACAAGGAAAAGTACGGACGTCAGTTGCATGTACATGATTATATATCATTGCATAAAATTGTGTTCATTCAGATATACTTATCCCACATATCAACAGACTTGTACAATTTTTTTATCATGTTTTTTTTTTCAAAAGAAACATATAGCGTACCATTATTTCACACACTCTTTAACTCTTTGAGTATTTCACAAAAATCCAAGAGTCGCCTTTTCACATCTTTTATAATTCCTTGGGTATATAGAGTATAGATCATGTGTCATAAATAATTTAACCTTTTATCAAATATATATGTAATAACCAAATCTAATCTATAGATTGATTTTCTTTCTTTTCAGTGACAGATATCAATTTATTTATAAAGGCTTTAAAACAGTACTGTATTACAATTTTCTATCGCTTAATTCCTTTTTTGAGTGTATGTAATATTTTTTAATATCGAAAGTAAAACTCGGAAATCGGGATAATTTCGCATTCAGATCATAGAGAATAATAAATCGTCTGCATTATAGAAGGCTTATAACTATCGTATTCTGAACTTAATATACGAAATAGATAAAACTGCATGCCTGTCCATCACTATAAATGTATATTCAGTGCTTATAATATATTTACTTGAATTAGCTACCTAGCATATATATATTAATTTTTTTTTTAGATATATTCATGTGTAAATTAACTAACTGTCAATACAGACTTACACTACACTGGCAACTTCAAACTTTACATGCACTGGAAGCGGTAACCAACGTCCTCTTAAATTTTGAAGAGTGAATATAGAACGTCTAAATATTTTGATATGGAGAGTGTATATGTCTCTGACGTCATCGATACTATTTCCGCCTTTATCTCGAAAGTTCTATTCTCACTTACAAGTCAGAGTTATCTTTCTTTGCCCATTGTCTACACACTAGGTAAATAGGGAAAATGAGGGTACCGAAAATCTGCAAAATGTGGAATCTGATTTCAAAACAAATTATATATTTAGTATTTGTAGAATAACCTCTGTTATACATAATAATATCTTGAAAAAATATTAAAAAACAAAAAAGTTGAAAATTGACCAAACACAAGTTCACTTCCGGTTCGGACAGGAAGTACCGGAAACACACGAAAACAACTTCGAAACAAAGAGAATGTCATGATCTAATACCCCTGTAAATTTCACATCTTTACCTCAAACCGTTTCCGAGAAAAATTCCGGACAAAAGTCCATTTAAAAATTGGAAATTCGGCCGTAACTTCGGACCGGAAGTGAATTTTTCAAAAAACGGAATTTTATATAAACTTCATATATCAGCCTACTATCATGTGAAAAATTGTGAAAATCTATCCAACCATCTCTGAGTAATCGCGCTCACAAAATTTGGGAGGAATAATAATAATAATAATAATAATAATAAAAAGAAACAATACAATCACTATAAGTCTTCCGTTGTGAACGGAAGACTTAACTAGTTATAATTGTAACGGGGACCGTTACAGATGTTCCCCAAACGCTCCCCCACACCCTTTTGGTGTCTTATTTCCTGTAAGCTTCATTAAATAAGGCAATGAAGTATATTGATCGTTTTTTGCATTTCTCGCGCGCGCACGTGCATGCATGTGCAGGATGACCATGTCATCTCATCTATACTATTAATGCATCTTTATATTCTCAGTATCAAAACATTTCATCAAAAAATAAATAAGTTCCGGCTATATCAAGTATATTGGTCATCTTAGCATTGCACGCATGCGCACCTGCATGCATTTTCATAATGACCATGCCATTTTGTCTACACTTATAATATGTCTGTTTATTCTTATTATCAAAGCTTTTCATAAAAAAATATAAAAGTTATGGCTATATTAAGTATATTGGTCATTTGACACATTGCACGCGAGCGCATGTGCATTCATGAGCATGATGTCCACATCATCTTGTCTACAGTTTTGATATATCTGTATATTCTTAATATCAAAGCTTTTCATAAAAAAATATAAAAATTACGGCTATATTAAGTATATTGGTCATTTAACACATTGCAAGCGCGCGCACGCGCATGCATATGCATGCATGCATGTGCATGATGACCATGTCATCTTGTCTACACTTTTAATATATATAAATATTTTGAGTATCAAAGCATTTCATCAATAAGTATAAAAGTTACGAGTATATCAAGTATATTTGTCATTTTACGCTTTGCGCGTGCGCACACGTGCATGTATGTGCATTGTTGACCATGTCGTCTTGTTTACATTTTTAATATATCCTTATATTCTGAGTATCAAAGCATTTCATCAAAAAATATAAAAGTTACAGCTATATCAAGTATATTGGTCATTTTACACATTGCACGCGCACGCACGTGCATGCATGTGCGCTCAAAATGACCTTGATTCCGCAAATCTACATAACATGCCCATTAACCCTAAAAAGGTTTCACCTCAATCGGATGAGTAGTTGACGAGATCACTCGCGGACAAAAAAGTACCCAGGAAGAAGAAGAAGAAGAAAAATAATAATAATAACTAGACTCTTGTTGCCATGGCAACAAAAAAGTCTTCCGTTCTTCTAAATCTGTAAGAATTTGCTTTTTTCTGTGTCAAAAACATACATATCATATTAACTGTGAAAGAAAAAATAACTGGGAAAAAGTCCTTTCAGTACTTATGGTACTTTGATTTTCATGATCAATCTTGTATAATGCATTTGGCACCTATGAGAGATATACGTATATCATAGAGCAAGGATGATTAGCAATTTAAAAAAATTGTTTGCAATCATTTCTAAGACAAACAGACGAACGAACACCGTACTATCAGCTATCAAGATTTGACAGCATACCTATAAGAAAGATTATTCAATAACAGTAATTATTAAGCAATCGATTTATTGATTGATTTATTATATGTTGTTTACGTCCCTGTCGAGAAGTTTTCACTCACATGGAGACGCCACCGCTCGCCGGAGTATACTTATACTTTGGCAATTATCACCATTGAGCAGTGAATAATCTTTTTTGTGCCAGCACCTTCTGCGACACGGGACCTCGATTTATACGATCTCATCCCAAGGACCGGTCTCCACGTCCCACAATCGAAGTTTATTATACCGCGATATTTTATTTTATTTTATTTTTTCACAAGTTTGTTGCATCAGATGTACTTAAAGATCATACTTCAAGATCATTTCGAACTCAGGCTACTTTTTTGCAGTGCATACAGCGTCAGGTTATTTAGATTGACAGGTCAACACACGTGCACTTCGTGTAATACTTTTTAAGCAGAAAAATATACAGGATGTGACCATGACTGACTATGAAATCAGAAAACATTTAATAAAGAATGGGTGTGACTGATATAGAACTAATTTTTGGTCTATGTAAATGGAAAGGAGGATCGGGATTAAGAGGGAATCTCTCTCTCTCTCTCTCTTCCTCTCTCTCTCTCAGACATGTAAATTGAACATTTCAGTATCATAATGACAAATCTACCATTATAGAATATGAAATTCTGTATACATGTAAATGTATTTATAACCACATGTTCCAGATTTAAATCTAAAACGATTATATAATTCAAATGCCTAGCTGCACTAACATCTCCAAATATTAATCAAGACCGAGGGGGGGGGGGGGCGGGGGCGGCTTCAAAGGAATTAGATAGTTTTATGTTTTATGAATTATAAGGAAAAGTACAGGTCAGTTGCATGTACAATGTACATAATTATATATAATTGCATAAAATTGTGTTCATTCAGGTATACTCATCCCACATATCAACAGACCTGTGCAATTTTTTATCATGTTTTTTTTTTTCAAAAGAAAGATATTGCGAAGCATTATTTCACACAGAATCGCGTTTTCACATATTTTTTTAACTCTTTGAGTATTTCACAAGAATCCAAGAATCGCCTTTCACATCTTTTATAACTCCTTGGGTATATAGAGTATAGATCATGTGTCATAAATAATTCAACTTTTTATCAAATATACATGTAATAACCAAATCTAATCTATAGATTGATTTTCTTTCTTTTCAGTGGCAGATATCAATTTATTTATAAAGGCTTTAAAACAGTACTGTATTACAATTTTCTATCGCTTAATTCCTTTTTTGAGTGTATGTAATATTTTTTAATATCGGAAATAAAACTCGGAAATCGGGATAATTTCGCATTCAAATCATAGAGAATAATAAATCGTCTGCATTATAGAAAGCTTATAACTGTCGTATTCTGAACTTAGTATACGAGATAGATAAAATTGCATGCCTGTCCATCACTATAAATGTATATTCAGTGCTTATAATATATTTAATTGAATTAGCTACCTATAGCTAGCATATATATTAATTTTTGTTTTAGATATATTCATGTGTAAATCAATTAACTGTCAAAACAGACTTACACTCCACTGGCAACTTCAAACTTTACATGCACTGGAAGCGGTAATCAACGTACTCTTACATTTAGAAGATTGAATATGGAACGTCTAAATATTTTGATATGGAGAGTGTATATGTCTCTGACGTCATCGATACTATTTCCGCCTTTATCTCGAAAGTTCTATTCTCACTTACAAGTCAGAGTTATCTTTCTTTGCCCACTGTATACACACTAGGTAAATAGGGGAAATGACGGTACCGAAAATCTACAAAATGTGGAATCTGATTTCAAAACAAATTATATATTTAGTATTTGTAGAAGAACCTCTGTTATACATAATAATATCTTGAAAAAATATTAAAATACAAAAAAGTTAAAAATTGACCTAACACAAGTTCACTTCCGGTTCGGACAGGAAGTACCGGAAACACACGAAAACAACTTCGAAACAAAGAAAATGTCATGATCTAATATTCCTGTAAATTTCACATCTTTACCTCAAACCGTTTCTGAGAAAAACACCGGACAAAAGTCCATTTTAAAATTGGAAATTCGGCCATAACTTCGGACCGGAAGTGAATTTTTCAAAAAACGGAATTTTATATAAACTTCATATATCAGCCTACTATCGTGTGAAAAATTGTGAAAATCTATCCAACCATCTCTGAGTAATCGCGCTCACAAAATTTGGGAGGAATAATAATAATAATAATAATAATAATAATAAAAAGAAACAATACAAACACTATAAGTCTTCCGTTGTGAACGGAAGACTTAATAAGAAACAGAGTAAAAACAATATGTTCCCCAACTTCGTTTGGGGAACATAATAACTAGTTATAATTGTAACGGGGACCGTTACAGATGTTCCCCAAACGCTCCCCAACACCCTTTTGGTGTCTTATTTCCTGTAAGCTTCATTAAATAAGGCAATGAAGTATATTGATCGTTTTTTGCATTTCACGCGTGCGCACGTGCATGCATGTGCAGGATGACCATGTCATCTCATCTATACTATAAAAGCATCTTTATATTCTCAGTATCAAAACATTCCATCAAAAAATATATAAGTTCCGGCTATATCAAGTATATTGGTCATCTTAGCATTGCACGCATGCGCACCTGCATGCATGTTCATAATGACCATGCCATTTTGTCTACACTTATAATATGTCTGTTTATTCTTAGTATCAAAGCTTTTCATAAAAAAAAATATAAAAGTTATGGCTATATTAAGTATATTGGTCATTTAACACATTGCACGCGCGCGCATGTGCATTCATGAGCATGATGTCCACATCATCTTGTCTACACTTTTAATATATCTGTATATTCTTAATATCAAAGCTTTTCATAAAAAAATATAAAAATTACGGCTATATTAAGTATATTGGTCATTTAACACATTGCACGCGCGCGCACGTGCATGCATATGCATGCATGCATGCATGTGCATGATGACCATGTCATCTTGTCTACACTTTTAATATATATAAATATTTTGAGTATCAAAGCATTTCATCAAAAAGTATCAAAGTTACGACTATATCAAGTATATTTGTCATTTTACGCTTTGCGCCTGCGCACACGTGCATGCATGTGCATGTTGACCATGTCATCTTGTTTTCACTTCTAATATATCCTTATATTCTGAGTATCAAAGCATTTCATCAAAAAATATAAAAGTTACAGCTATATCAAGTATATTGGTCATTTTACGCATTGCACGCGCACGCACGTGCATGCACGTGCGCGCAAAATGACCTTGATTCCGCATATCTACAAAACATGCCTATTAACCCTAAAAAGGTTTCACCTCAATCGGATGAGTAGTTGACGAGATCACTCGCGGACAAAAAAGTACCCAGGAAGAAGAAGAAGAAGAAGAAAAATAATAATAATAACTAGAAACTCATTGCGAGCAATGAGAGGTCTTCCGTCCGATTCTGAAAAAAAAGAAAACTCAAGCTGAAAAGTGATAAAAGAAATTCAGACACTCATGAGATTTAACCCTGGTCGTCAGCCTGAAAATCCAACGTGCTAACCATTAACCATTCCCTTTTTTGCATCACTTCCTGTCACGATCGGAAGTAACGGCGATACAAGATTTTGTCACGATTCAAATAAACTGATGACTGACTATCAGTCCTGAAAGTTTTAGACTTCAGTCGTTTACTGTTTCCGAGCAATAGACCGGAAGTTGACGATTATTTCCGATGGAATCTTACATAATTTAAAACAGCGAAAGAGATGCAATAAAGTGATGCAAGTTTTAGTTTAAAAAAGAAAGAAGATATGAGCACATCCTCTGATCTAAAAAAATAAAACAGGTTTTGTAATCCTCAGAAATAGTTCTATCATTTAATTGTTGCATATTTAAGATCAGAGGTTACGTCCTAAATTAAATATCGAAAAATAGCTTTAAAAGTTGGCTGTTTTGTAGAAATTTTCAGGATACGAGGAAAATGACGCATTTCATGACGTCTTAATGCATAGGCTAGCCAGAAAATTACATCATTTTTGATAGATACGCAGTCATCAAAGGTCTAAATGATATTTGATGCATTGTCAACTAAAACCAAGCAGTTTCAGTTTTTTCTGAAATTCACAGGGCCAAAAAAGGTCCTAAGAGAACCTTGTTCTTTAATATTGAAACCACTACACTAGCGCAATGTACCAGCCATCATCGATGTTTACCTTGCACTCATTCCCTGAAGTAACGAGTGTCAGGCAGGTTAATTTTGTTTTCTTATAGTGCCGAATTATAGGATGAAAACTAGCCAGCTAAATTTTGTGCAAGTGCTAGTAGATTTACATGGGATTTGTTACTTGATTTTTAACAATAACTGATAGCAGAGAAAATAATCTGCTACTGATAAAAACTAAAAAAAAAAAAAAAACTATTGTGTTTACTTCCTTTATTCTTTATGCATTCAGCTTTCTATTCTATGCAATTCCAAATACAGACATGTCCGTGTAATCTTTTTCTGTACTTCTACACTACTGCATCAGACCATTTGTGAAAGGCGGGTCAAGATACATTATTTCGCGCCAAACGTCACGAGTAAATCTTCGCACCTTTTCTTTGAAATGTGTCTTCAATTGAATAAGTGTAGTGATAGCTTCAATGAAATTTAAAAAGAAAATATGTTGCTATAGCCTGATTTTCGAGCCTAAGAATGTTTATTTATCACACTGTACATATAACATATCGTATACGGGCAAGTAACATAAAGGCAGCGCCAAGTTTTCTTACACATTTTATATTCCTCTTAACCCCCAAAGTGGACTATTCCATTTAGTAAAACATTAATGAAAAGTCTTGAATGTTTTGCAACAAAACACGTCTCGCCATATGACGCTCAAGGAATCTGATACCTATTATGTTCGGTAAATTGCATCTATAAAGGAATATAACCCTACTAAAATCAAAGAAAAATATTGAAAAACGTAAAAGTTGAAAAAATGGACTTTTTTAATTCGCTTCCGGTAGCGACCGGAAGTACTCACGACGCACGAAAAGGCAAACCCGCATATCTAGAAGTCATGTTCTATGGTCTCCAACAATTCTCCAATTCATATCTTTAGCCGTTCTTTAGATCTCGCGCGGATAAAATTTCATTTCAAAATCAGAAAATGTCCATAACTTGGAACCGGAAACGAATTTTTCCAAAATTCTTTCAAATGTAACAATAGCATTTTATAGCGCATTATCCCTGAAAGTATGATGGAAAACCATTGAATACTTCTTGAGATATTGCGTGCACAAGATTTGTGTAAAAAATCTATTTTTAAAATGTATTCTGGTAGACAATTTTAAAAACAAATTATATATTAAGCATTACAATAAAAGTCTCTATTAACCCTATTAAAATCGAAGAAAAATATTGAAAAACGTAAAAGTTGAAAAAATTGACTTTTTAAATTCGCTTCCGGTAGCGACCGGAAGTACTCACGACGCACGAAAAGGCAAACCCGCATATCTAGAAGTCATGTTCTATGCTCTCCAACAAGTCTCCAGTTCATATCTTTATCCGTTCTTTAGATCTCGCGCGGATAAAATGTCATTTCAAAATCAGAAAAATGTCCATAACTTGGAACCGAAAACGAATTTCTCCAAAACTCTTTCAAATGTAACAATGGCATTTCATAGCGCATTATCCCTGAAAGTTTGATGAAAAACCACTGAATAGTTCTCGAGATATTGCGTGCACAAAATTTGTCTAAAAAATAAGAATAATAATAATAATAATAACTAGAAACTCATTGCGAGCAATGAGAGGTCTTCCGTTCGATTCTGAAAATAAAAACGAAAATTCAAGCTGAAAAAGAAATTCAGACACTGGAGATTTAACCCTGATCGTCAGTGTGAAAATCCAACGTGATTTCTTTCATCACTTTCTGTGACAAGCGGAAGTGACGACTGATGCGTTTTACCCAAATGGTTTCGCCTACTCCTCAAGGTCTATGACTCATAAAAGTTCTTTTACCTGCTTTTGAGGTCTCGCTCAGAAAATTTCTCATTTTGAGGACAGAAAATTTCTCATTTTGAGGACAGAAAAACACGCGACCGGAAGTGAATTTTTGAACGCTATTTAAGGTTACCCTAGACATTTGCACTCTGAATATTCAAAATTCATTTCAAATACTTAATCTATAAAGAATATATATGGGAAAGTAAAATATTCAAATTATTTAGTTTTTTCTTATAACCGGAAGTTGTCGTTTTTGTTTCCGGTGGGACCAACATCTTTCGAATCTGCGAAAAAGATACAATAAAGTGATGCAATTTTTAATTAAAAAAAAAAAGTTGAAATTTTCGATTTCTTCGATCACTTCCTGTGACGACCGGAAGTGACAGCTGACGCTCTGAACTCAAATGGTTTTGTCTACATCTTAAGGTCTGTTGTTCATATAAGTTTGGTGTCAATCTCTTACCGCGTTCGAGATCAGCTTGCTCAGACAACTGATAATGTGATATTCTTTGCATGTAAAATTATATTTATATATGCTTGTAGTAAAGACGCCTAAAATATTACATGGGTCTATCAAAATGCAAGGATGTTAAAGCTTTCTTTTAGAAAATGAGAATAGCGCAGAATTCACAAAGAAAAAAAAAACGCTCAATGTCGTTTATAAGGATGAAAACGTAAATTAAAACAAAGAAATGAGAAAGAAAATTCAGACATAATTGGGAATAAACCCAGATCGCTTGCTTTACAATTCAATATGGAAACCACTACACCATCGCAATTTTACCATCCATCATCGATTTTTGTATCAATGCTTGAAGTAACAAGCGTCAAGGAGGATAAAAGCTTTTTTTATATACGGCGGAATTATAGAATGCGAACTAGTTAGCCAAATTTTGTGCAAGCAGATTAACATCGGAATTCGTTAATTGAGTTTAATTAAACAATAACTGTCAGCAGAAGAAATAATCTATTACTGATGAACTGATGATACTGTTTACTTCTTTTATTCCTTATACATATATATTCAACTTTTTATTCCATGCAATTCCATATACATGTATTTCATGTCCATGTTATCTTTTTCTGCTCTTCTGTATCAGACCATTTGTCTACTATGAAAAGGGAGGGGTGTTACAATACATTATTTCGCGCCAAACGTCAAGAGCAAATCTTCGCGCTTTTCTTTAAAATGTTTGTTCTATTGAATGGTTTCCATCTCCATATATTTTATTGTAAGTACCATACAAATTACTAATTTTATTGCATTTGGAGGTCAGAGTATTTATGTTTTCAAAGACAGATTATCCATTTCCAAAATCTGCCAGATCCAATAACTCCTGAACATTTTATTGATCCATATGCTAGTTTCGTTCAACAAGACGTTTGGCTGTCTCCGTAAACTCCGACCAGCTCGTCGGAGTTTACCGAGACGGCCGCCATTTTGACCCCGCTTCAAATTTTAAAATGCAAATATCTAGAGTTTGAATTTATCAATTTTAAAACAAAATATATATTAAGTATTTTTAGAAGTGTTTCTATTAACCATAATAATATTAAAGAAAAATAATGAAAAACAAAAAAGTTGAAAAAATCCATTTTTGAAATTCGCTTCCGGTGGTGACCGGAAGCATCGACGACACACAAAAAATTGGTCAGAACATCTACAAGTCATGCTCTATCATCTTTGACATGTCTCCAGTTTATATCTTTAGCCGTTCTAGAGGAGATAGGAAGACAAAAATCAGATTCAAAATCAGAAAATTGGCCATTACATGGAACCGAAAGAGATTTTTTGAATTTTCTCGTCAAATGCACAAAGTTCATAATAATGTCCATTATCCCTGAAAAAATCACTGAAAACCACTGAATAGTTTTTGAGAAAACGCGTGCACAAAATATGGGAGGAAAAATAAGAATAACAATAATAATAATAAGAAACAGTAGAATCACTATAAGGTCTTCCGAGAAACGGAAGATCTTAATAAGAAACAGTAGAATCACTATAAGGTCTTCCGTGAAGACGGAAGACCTTAATAATAAGAAACAGTAGAATCACTATAAGGTCTTCCGTGAAGACGGAAGACCTTAATAAGAAACAGAGTAAAAACAATATGTTCCCCAACTTCGTTTGGGGAACATAATAATAATAATAATAAGAAACCGAGTAAAAACAATATGTTCCCAAACTTCGTTTGGGGAACATAACAAGAAGTCTGTGAGCCAATGATCACTAGTAATACCCCCGCTTCGACGTGAATGTACACAAGATCAGTTATGGACAGACACAAGAATGAACAAGAAGTTGACATCAGATTCGTACAAAAATGAATCCCACAATATGGCATGCCTAAACAAAGAGTGTGCTAAAATTTCAAGCATCTGCGATGAGTAGTTGCTGAGAAAACTGTGACGAAAATTTTGTTACGGACAGGCAGACAGAGAGACACACAGACAGACGGACAGACAAACAGACACACAAGGGTAAAACAGTATACCCCCCCTCTCCGGGGGTATAATAACCCAATGATGAAACATGACACAAACAGGAGGGGAAAATGAGGAAAAAGTTGGACTTTTTTCATGTGCTTAAGAGCCCTCTATACACTGCACACTAAAGAGTTCTAATTTTGTGGTACATTTATGCAAATAGAGTAATCTGCCCTTTCAACAAAAAACAAGCATTTTGAGAGTATTGCATTAGCAATACTAGTTCCCTTCCGGCAAGTGTAATCTGGTTCCTGTTAAAAATTGAAAATGCAATAATTCCGTCAAAAATCAATGAAGCGGAACGAAATGCAAACTTCATCTATAACTCATCAAGGTAAAGTCACATACCAAAAACCAGCTCAATATCTGCAAACGTTTAGAAAAAATATGGAAAACCCTGAAAAAATGAAAAGGTCGTAATTCCGTCAAAAAGCACTGAAGCGGAACGAAATGCAAACTTGATCTGTAACTCATCAAGATACACTCACATGCCAAAAATCAGCTCATCAATATCTGCAAGCGTTTAGAAAAAAAGTGCGGAAAACCAAGTGGGACAGACAGACAGACAGACAGACCGACAGACGGACGGACAGACTCAGAGGAAACCTATAGTCCCCTCCGGCTTCACCGGTAGGGGACTAATAAAATAAATTGAAACCGGAGGGGACGATAGGTTTCCTCTAAGTCTGTCCGTCCGTCTGTCTGTCAAACTGTCCGCCTAGCTGTCCCTCTGTCACTCTGTCCCACTTGGTTTTCCGCACTTTTTTCTAAACGCTTGCAAATATTAAGCTGATTTTGGTATGTTAGTGTGTATTGATGAGTTACAGATCAAGTTTTTAATTTCGTTCTGCTTCATTGATTTTTGAGGGAATTACAATCTTTTTAATTTTTAAGGGTTTTCCACACTTTTTTTCCAAACGTTTGCAGATATTGAGTTGATTTTTGGTATGTGAGTGTATCTTGATGAGTCACAGATCAAGTTTGCATTATGTTCCGCTTCAATGATTTTTTGACAGAATTACAGCATTTTCAATTTTTAATGGGAACTAGATTACACTTGCCGGTAGTGGACTAGTATTGTTAATGCAGAAAGCATGTCTCAATAGCTTTAGTACGCATGCTTGAATAAACCATATGATAGCAAGAATGATAGTAAAATTCTGCCACCTATCGCAGAGTTAATTTAGAAAGTTGACATATTGGAATGATTTTTTCATATTTATATACCGAATATTTATGTGAATTTTATCAAAAAACATAACTTACTTAGGAAAACAAAGAGAGATAAGTCTATAATTTTGGTAAAACTTCATCTCTATAGAAATCAACGGAAAATATTTTTATACCCCCCCCCCCTTCACTGAAACATCAATTCCTTTTAAAGTATTATGAATTGTTATTTCACAAATTCAAATTTATACCAATTGTATCTTGTTTCAGGGGAGTGGGTTGTTGGGTGGGGGTGGGGGAGGTATGAGGGCGTAGAACATATGTTTACAGACTAAAAGCAGCAAAAATAGTCATTTTATTGCCAATGAATTTAATCCATGCACAGGTACAGTCGTGGATGTTGTTTATAAGGCACAGGTACAGTCGTGGATGTAGAATAAAGTGTGTGTACTGGACAGGTACAGTCATGGATGTTGTTTATAAGCACAGGTACAGTCATGGATGTAGAATAAAGTGTGTGTACTGGACAGGTACAGTCGTGAATGTTGTTTTTAAGACACAGGTACAGTCATGGATGTAGAATAAAGTATATATATATGCACAGGTACAGTCGTGGATGTTGTTTATAAGGCACAGGTACAGTCAGGGATGTAGAATAAAGTGTGTGTACTGGACAGGTACAGTCGTGGATGTTGTTTATAAGGCACAGGTACAGTCATGGATGTAGAGTAAGATGTGTATACTGCACAGGTACAGTCGTGGATGTTGTTTATAAGGCACAAGTACAGTCATGGATGTAGAATAAAGTGTGTGTACTGGACGGGTACAGTCACGGATGTTGTTTATAATGCACAGGTACAGTCATGGATGTAGAATAAAGTGTGTGTACTGGACAGGTACAGTCATGGATGTTGTTTATAATGCACAGGTACAGTCATGGGTGTTGTTTATAAGGTACAGGTACAGTCAGGGATTTTGTTTATAAGGCACAGGTACAGTCGTGGATGTTGTTTATAAGGCACAGGTGGTCATGGATGTAGAGTAAGATGTGTATACTGCACAGGTACAGTCGTGGATGTTGTTTATAAGGCACATGTACAGTCATGGTTGTAGAATAAAGTGTGTGTACTGGACAGGTACAGTCGTGGATGTTGTTTATGAGACACAGGTACAGTCAGGGATGTACAATAAAGTGTGTGTACTGGACATGTACAGTCATGGATGTTGTTTATAAGCAGAGGTACAGTCATGGATGTAGAATAAAGTGTGTGTACTGGACAGGTACAGTCGTGGATGTTGTTTAAAAGACACAGGTACAGTCATGGATGTAGAATAAAGTGTGTGTACTGGACAGGTACAGTCATGGATGTTGTTTATAAGCACAGGTACAGTCATGGATGTAGAATAAAGTGTGTGTACTGGACAGGTACAGTCATGGATGTTGTTTATAGGGCACAGGTACAGTCGTGGATGTTGTTTATAAGGCACAGGTACAGTCATGGATGTAGAATAAAGTGTGTGTACTGGACAGGTTCAGTCATGGATGTTGTTTATAAGGCACAGGTACAGTCATGGATGTTGTTTATAAGGTACAGGTACAGTCGTGGATGTTGTTTATAAGGCACAGGTACAGTCAGGGATGTTGTTTATAAGGCACAGGTACATTCATGGATGTAGAATAAAGTGTGTGTATTGGACAGGTACAGTCATGGATGTTGTTTATAAGGCACAGGTACAGTCATGGATTTTGTTTATATGCACAGGTACAGTCAGGGATGTTGTTTATAAGGCACAGGTACAGTCAGGGATGTTGTTTATAAGGCACGGGTACAGTCATGGATGTTGTTTATAAGCACTGGTACAGTCATGGATGTAGAATAAAGTGTGTGTACTGGACAGGTTCAGTCATGGATGTTGTTTATAAGGCACAGGTACAGTCATGGATGTTGTTTATAAGGTACAGGTACAGTCGTGGATGTTGTTTATAAGGCACAGGTACAGTCAGGGATGTTGTTTATAAGGCACAGGTACATTCATGGATGTAGAATAAAGTGTGTGTATTGGACAGGTACAGTCATGGATGTTGTTTATAAGGCACAGGTACAGTTATGGATGTTGTTTATATGCACAGGTACAGTCAGGGATGTTGTTTATAAGGCACAGGTACAGTCAGGGATGTTGTTTATAAGGCACGGGTACAGTCAGGGATGTTGTTTATAAGGCACGGGTACAGTCATGGATGTAGAATAAAGTGTGTGTACTGGACAGGTACAGTCGTGGATGTTGTCAATCAGGCACCAGTACAGTCACGGTGTAAAATTTCTAGAGTTGTCTGGACAGTACAGCAGAATCTTAGAGAGGTGGATCTAATAAAAATATTTACTTATACAAATATTTTCTTCGGATGTTATCGATAATTATAGCATTAATTTCCTTTAATATGAGCAATTGTTTTAATACCATACCCAAAATATTCCAGGTATCACACCATGGTTATCGACCAGTCAAGATGTTAATTGTTTCATTCATATAAAATTAATTTTTATTTCTTTTGAGAATTTTTTTTTGGGGGGGGGGGGTCTTCCAGCCTATTTTTACAACTTTGATACCTGTGCCTACTAAATTTTATGTACTTTGTAAATAAATATTTTTTTTGTCAGGAACTATTCTTTTTCAGGGCATAGGAGGCTACTTCCTGGGGTGCACTTGAGATGTTTATATATAACACATTGAAAACGGGTGGGTCAGCCCATTCCACCCATATATATCGTAAGACATATATTTATGGGAAAAAACCTGTGCTTTTCATTGACACCTCTTGCGTGTTCAATGAAATGGGTGAAATTAATAATATTTTGACGTACTTATACTTTTTAACATAAAATTAAGGATTACAAATTAATTCCAATATTTATTTTAATTTCCTTTTTTATTTTACTTTGTTTATTGTTTACTCGTATATTTTCTATAATTGTACTAGCATGTTTCATTTTAAATTCATCATTATTATTGAGCACGTAGGATATTGAAATCATGCCCCCAGCCCCCCCCCCCAAAAAAAAAAAAAAAAAATTAAAGACCTGGCTCATAAACATAAAGCTTTAAATTTAAATCTGTAAAAGTTTTGGATCCTTCCCTAATCACTGCTGACATTGTTTGTCTCGGTATCACTGTCATGGGTAATATAAAGATTAGAGTTAATTGCGCTTTGATTGAATTCAGTCTAAATTTAAATCGGAGAAAATCCACAGAATTTTTTGTTGTGGATGTTATTAATCAAGCGCGGGTTAAGTTAATCAAGCGCGGGTTGAGTCAGTGGTAGTGTGTATGTACGGCACAGGTACAGTCGCAGATGTTGTATATCAGGCACAGGTATACAGTCATAGATATACAAAATGTACGCTGTAGTAAATGTTACTTTTTCGAGATAATAGCGATCTATGCAATGGATTTAGGCATAGTCAAGCTTACACATATATTTTCCGCGATATATTCACTAAGCTAGTTATCGTTACCGTTTTGGCGATTACAGCCTTCCATAAAGTAGATTAATTATTAACACATTTCGTATGTTTCATTAAAAAAACAATCCATACTTGATTAACAACATATAGTTTAATACGTTGAACAATCCGGAAAATCTTGCTCTGACATTCCGTTTTTGATATTAGTGAGCAGGTACAGTCATGGATGTCCGGTACCAGCATTGCCGAGTACAGTTGCGGATGATAGCTGACAGCCACTGTTGTCCAGAATTTCACAAAGCTGGTAAAAATACCTTTGCTTATTACAACTCTGTACTCTGTTTGTTCCCTAGATGCCCAAGAGCAGAGAAGAACATGTCAAAGAAATAATACATTTTCACAATAGATTCAACACTGCCCCACCCTAAAACCAGCACCCCTGACCAAGGGGCCATAAAATTCCAAATTTTTGAAGAAGCAAACTTGCTCATCATATCTGTGTGCGTAGTTTATTTGCTTAATACCCAGGAGAAGAGAAAATAATTTCAAAGAAATAATGCATTCCATTATATTATCAACAGAGCCCCCTCCCCCTAAGAACCAGAAGCCCTGGCCCTGGGACCAAAATTTTCGTAGTTTTGGAAGAAGCACCCTTACTCATGACGCACTTTGTCTGCCAAATACCCACGTGCATAGAATACGTTTTCAAAGAAATAATGCATTTACACAATATAATCAATAGAGCCCCACCCTAACACCAGAACCCCTGACCCCAAGGCCATGGAATTCACAATTCTGGAAGAGGCACCCTTGTTCCACCTCAGATCATGCTTGGATCTTGTTTCATACGATTTCAATTAAATTCAGTTAGGTTTTTGTATTAAATTGCACACAAACAATGCAGACTTCTGACAATAAATTGAAACTTACCTGAAAGTGACCATGGAACCAAATATGATCGGTTTTAGTTTCAAGTCAAATAATAAGTTCCAAATTGAATTACATTTTTCGACATAACAACATTAATTAAAAATACTTGTCTCTCTTAAAAATTTAACTTCCGTAACGGTTATTTGGTTGTGTTTTTGAAGTTAAGGTATTAAACGTTTTTATAATACTTTATACTTTTGATTACCATCTTAAAACAATCGTTAATTATATATATTTCAGAGAATTTCAATTTTTATTGCTGAAACCTCCGTGACGATTAACTCCCTTATTTCCCCCAAAATTATTACCAGATTTGTGTCAGTCTTCAAAATCATGTTATACCGTTTTATACTCAACGTAAGAAAACGAAAAATAGCTCAAATTCAAGTTTATTTATAAATAGTGAGTCCTGTTTAAGCAATAACTTCCGTAACATTGCCTTATGACCGTGGGTTTATCGAAATTGTTGTAAAAAATTACCGAAACAAATTCTATGGTTAAGGCCAAAATAAAAATACCTTATTTTCCCCTAACGCGACCGACCCAATTAAATCGCACCGAATGAAAAGTTTTTTTTAAAAATAAGATTATTCAAATATTTTTTTTAATGTTTATCAACTTTTATAAAATACAATTTCATCAAAATCCGTTCTTATCAGAACGGCCGATTTTGTTCTACTGTGATTTTCAAGCGTTTGTTGGAAACAAAGTGGCACCCTCAACCAGGTTGGGACCAATCGCCCAAATGGGATATAATTGCCACTTTTCTCTTCAAGCAAATAAAATATGGGAGAAGTTTTGAAAAATCTGTGAGTCTTGCAATCCAGCATTTCATCCATCCTTATTATATTTCAGTTGTACCTCACTCCCATAACTCTATAAGTACCTCCATTTTTTTTGATACTCTAAGAAAAAAAAACTGGGATGAATTTATAACGTTAAAATTCTGTAATTATATTCCAATTAAAATATAGGAAGAAAATTGTCAACATGCAGCATATCAAACAGATGAACATTATTCATTTTTTAAAATTCATTTATGATTGATCTTTATAGAGAAAATATATTTTTATAATGTAAATAGTTTTTCTAAACATTTTTATTTTCCTAAATATACTTAAGTGAAGCGATAGAAAGTGATTCTGCACAATTAAGTCAAATGAATGAAAATGTGATCTTATTTTTAAAAGAAAATGAAAAAGATGGATGATAGGGAATTTAAGCGTTTTAGGGTATTAGTCCAACCCTGAACTATTTGTAAACAAGGTCATTACCAACTGTCATGAAAACTGTTATTGATTTTTTTTTATCAGTGCGCAGCATTTGACTAGTGTCTAAATTTGAATGAAAGTAAATTAATAACTCTTTAAAAAAAACATCGGTGGTTATTTCCCCCAGATGTATTGCATCACTTATCTTTAAAGCTCAAATATACGATTTCCCATATTGATTCCTGTCGAGAATTGCTGCTGTACAAACGGTTTTTCAAGGGAATATTTATTACAAATTCCTCTTTAAAAAAAATTTGGTGGGATCATTTGAAATTTAAAACATATTTTATATTTTGTTTTTAAATTTGCTTGTTGAATTAAGTCAGCAGAATAAAAAACAATCAGAATTTTCAATTTTTTTTTTCTATTTCTTCTAAAATTAGGTCGGCGGATCCGTTAACCAAGAAATAAAAAAAAAAGTGTGGCCTTAACGTCACATTTATTGTCATCTATCATAGTTACAAAGTTTGAATCATTAAACATTTCCTTGTAGGATTTTTGATTGGGGAAAAAAAAATCATCGAACAAACATGCTATACATTGTTGTTAAATTTCCGTCTCTGAACATTTAATGGACGTTTGTGGCCTAATCATCTTCATCTTCATTATCAGATAAGTATAAGTATCGTGAATATATCAGGATACTGACACCTGACATTGGGGTTTGCCAACTTCTTGAACTTCTTGCCCTTGTCTTTAATTTTGATTTTAACGAAAAGTATTAGACTATTAGAATCCGATTTATTGTAAAAGAATTGCGGATATATATTTACGTTTTTCATTCTTAGAATCAAAAGATTATTATGGAGAATCCAATCAATCTGAAAAATTGATAAATCATGATATACTGGAATATTTTCTGAACCACAGTGATATATCGTGATACTTTATTCCCCTCACGATACACAACCGTACTAAATGAAGAGCAACCAATTTTATTTGAAATAACACAGAAAATACTCAATGAATGGAAATATTTTTAATCACAAAGGCCAGCATTTCATCCATCCACATCATATTTCAGTTGTACCTCACACAGCTGATATTTCACTGTTTTCAAATCTTCCTTAAATAATTAATTTCTAGAATTTTAATTTCGACGGTGACATCTCTTAAACAATGATCACTTTAATTTTGAGTTTGCTAAAAGGATATATGATGCTTTTCAATTTGGTTAATTAAGAAATGTATTCAGTTTTGAAAGTTCATGAAGATATTGACTGGGCAAAAAGTATCAGGTAATATCCTCATTATATAAAACTGAAACCCATTATATTGTGCTCATATTTATATTACAGCTATCATTTTCATTCAAACACACAGAAATTGACAGATTTCTTCATTTTAGCTCCTTATGTTCACTGTAACTAGTGTTTTCTAAGTGCAATATTTCTCCTTATCTGTTACAGTTCATGAGGATATGAATTTATAATTTCTTTCAATAAAGAGAAATAACATCTTACGTTAATATTTTAATGTGTTACTTATCGTACAAACTACAAGAGAATTAGTGATTTATCACGTGAAATGAAGGAATCATCTACAACAAATTGTCGTAATTGTATCGCAGTTGCTGTTTCAACACCTACCAAGTGCTTTAGACGTTCATGATGTGATTTCTTTTAAGAATGCTTCGAAGCAAAGAAACTTGAGTGTATAATTTTTTTTTATAAACAAAAGTATGTGAGCTTCAGTTTGTATAATCATTATGGGATATCTGGTGCATTTTCTAAACATACATTTATGATTTCTTTAAATTGTATGTAATCTGCAATCAAAAATTAAATTTTATATGATCTCTCTGCGTATCATACATTGCCAAGCAATCCCCTTGGAAGTTCAATTTCTTCATTTATGGAGCAGGTTTTCTGTGTTATCGTTCCTTTACACAGAAGACGAACGATATACTTGACATTGTGTGAATAAGGCTACCCATTTATGATATAATTTTATCCAATATGCCTGTGAAAAGTAAGATATTAATCTAATGCTTTATTTCAAAGTGTCTAGTTTCTAACCGTCGGAACCCATGCAGTGGAGAGAAAACCCGTGGATTCCGACAGGTTTATGAGTTATTTTGAATTTGAATATGCCATGTAAAAAGCTTGAATTTTCATTCAGTTAAAGCAATGTGAGCCATAACTCTGATGTCAGAAATTTTTGTTCCAATATTGTAATTAACTATTTCAATGACAGAAATAAAGAATGTTTATAAACTTCTATTGTTTTTATTTCTGATGGAAAAACTAATTCTAAGCTTTGATTGAAGCAAAATTACATTATTGTCATCCTGTACAATATTGATATCTTATATAAATAAATAAATACTATACATTACATTGTACAGAAATCTTTCTTCTGATACAATTTGATACTTTAATTAGTCTAATTGATCATAAAGGTCTTCGTTACACACTCATTCATTCATTCATTTATTCTCTCAAAAACCATATGAATGGTACAAGTGGTACATAAAATAAATTTAAGTTTACTTAAATTTTTTTATTGTAATCAATAAGTGTCCTCCTTGAGTGTTCAAGTCTGAAATATTGTATAGTGATGTATTATAATGGTCATTTTGTTTCATGTCTTAGGAGAGGCAGAGATTGACCAATCAAAATCAAACAATTAAAATTCTGGCCACGCGGTGCGTCACTCTGCCTCTTCTCCCACCTACAGCCTTGGAGGACGGACGTTTTTTCAAGTTTGTTATTTATTTATCAAGTATTTGGTGAGTAAAATTATTTTATCATGTCTTCAATGGGCAAAACTTCGGTTGTCATTCTTGGTCATTCAATTGTGCGTCGTTTTCACGAATTCTTGAAACATGGTGATGACATTAGATATTCTGCAAATCTTGGTCTGGAAAAAAACGCATTCCGTTTTGTACAGGGGTGTGGGTGGAAGGAAGGTTCGTGATATAATATCTAAGGATATGGAGAGTGTATTTGCTTTAGGTCCCGAGGTAGTTGTTCTAATGATCGGGGAGAACGACATCATTCCCAGTACAGATCCTACATTGTTGGCCGCAGAAATTGAAACTATGGTATCGGTGAGGCATCGCCGCTATAATGTTGCGAAAATAACTGTTTGCAAATTATTGCCAAGATTTAAGGTTAATTTCGAGTACAATGATGTAGCAGACAAAGTGAATGAAATACTGAGGGATGCATTGCCATCACTAGATTATTGTGTACATAAATACATATTTACAATAATTATGGACGAGCAGAGATTACAGGAGGACAGACAGTGTCGAAAATTTTGGTGATAAACATATACCAGATTTATCAAAACAGCACATTTTAACAGCAGCGGTAGTATTTACTATATAAATGATTTGCAAAAACTTTGATATGTCGACCTCGGTAATGTCGACAACCCGGGTTATCTCGACGTATATTCACAGTCCCAAGAGCAAAATTTACCTGGCATATGTCGACATCGGCAATTTTCTGCTCTACTGAACCTAACTGTTTGTCAGATAGGGTCGCTCGTTACGCACGGACGACTCCGGGTATCTCGACGTCGTCAAAGTTTCACACCTTTCACACCCATGTTTTGACTGCACGCTGCTTAATCAATATTATAGACTGTGTTTGTAGGTGAATCCAAAGCCCCTTCGGCGTCTTTGAGAAATTAATTGAGCTTGGGTAGTATCATTGCTAAATCTACACGATTCTGCGTAAATGTACAGAATGTTATTTATACGTAACATAACTTTTAAATTTGAAAAAGATAACTAAATTACTATGAATAACAAACACACGTTACATATATAAGATATTTCTAAGACACTTACTATAAGTTCAGAATCTACCAGAAACTAATGACATATGTTCCTCCAATATAAATAAATAATAATGAAGTGTATTATATGCCAATAATGAAGACGGTTTAGAGGGAGGTGAACATATTCTTTTTTAAATTGATTAATGAAAGTTACTTCTCTGCCAGATTAAGAATTAACATACCATGGGATGCTTCAATATTAAAATGAATAGCATGGCCTTGCAATTTATGAAGAAGAAAATTCTTTTCCTGTGTACATGCACATTATGTATTTAATCCTGATTTTTAGTTAACTCTCTACAGGGGCCCATAACTTAAAAAAAAATATTAGATTCATACAACATGTTTAAAAATTACTGGTTCTTTTGTTTCTTTAAAAGATATATAAACAATTCTTAAATAGTTCCATGCGAAACTTTGATCCCTTATTGTGGTCCCATGCTACTTCCGGGGGCATGAGTTTAAAATCTTCACCTCTGGAAGCCTTCACATAAGTTTCATTTTTTCTGGTCCAGTGCTTCTAGAGAAAGGATTTTTAAATAGATTTTTCTTAAATATTTCCACGTAAAACTTGATCCCTTATTGTGGCTCCACCTTAACTCTGGCGTCCATGATTTGAACAGTTTAGAATAGACATTATGTCTAGAAGCTTCAATATAATTTTCATCTTTTCTAGTCCAGTGGTTCTTGAGAAGAAGATTAAAAAAATTCCTAAAAAAATGCTAAACTTTGATCTTTTATTGTGCCCCCACCCTAACCCCATCCTCGCAAGCCAGGGGTCCTGAGTCAACACGTTGCCGTTGGACCCCTGGTATATTTCGTTCAATATTCCTGGGCTTGCTTCCCTCATTGAGAAGCACCAATCAAATTAAAGCTTTCATAAATAGTTAGATAAGGATTCAGTTGACACCTCAAATGCACGTGTTACAAGTTGTTAATCATAGAATGGCTTAATGTGATTGGTTGAGAGATAAGAAAAACAATCAAGATTTGTAATTTGTAAAGTAAAACTTTTATCCCCTAATGTGGCCCAACCTTAACCCCAGGGGTCATGATTTGAAAAAAAATGAGAATCTACTTTTCCTCGGGAAGCTTCCACACAAGTTTCACTTCTTCTGGCCCAATGGTTCTTGAGAAGATTTTTAATTGACCCCACCCTATTTTTTGCCTTTTCTCGATTTTCTGCCCTTGGAAGGGGACTTGATACTTCATTTGAACAATTCATACCCCCCCCCCCCTTTACCAAAGGTTGCTTTGTGCCAATTTTGGTTACAGTTAGCCCATTTGATCTTGAGAAGAAGTCAAAAATGTGATAAGTTTATAGACGGACGCACAGACAGACGGACAGAAAAGCTCACTTGAGCTCTCAGCTCAGACGAGTTAAAAAGCAGGAGACCAAGGACTAAACCCTGTAATATCCCGGCATTAATAGTTTTTCTAGAGGATAAAATATCTTTATACATAACTTTCTGATTATTCAGATTACTATAAAAAATTAAATACATGAACATGTATATTATATTTAATCGCGCCCCACATCCGAAAAATATAGGTCAAATACAGCATATAGAGCATGAATGGTTATATGCTTCCTTGATACATTATCGAAGCAAGATTTATCCAGACATGGCTTTTATTTACCTAAGAGACGGACCTGCTCCAAAAACATCAGACCGAG
Source organism: Saccostrea echinata (assembly GCF_033153115.1). Taxonomy (NCBI): domain Eukaryota; kingdom Metazoa; phylum Mollusca; class Bivalvia; order Ostreida; family Ostreidae; genus Saccostrea; species Saccostrea echinata. The sequence continues at coordinate 5,724,417 of NW_026889779.1, read as the reverse complement.
ACGCAGATGTCAAGGTCGGAGTTATAGAATAAATAATCATTGCAATTTCATTCAGACGAGCTATGCACGTGCTTTAAATTTTTACTTTCCGAGTATCAAAAGTGAACATGCTCTGTTCTCAGTGCATCAAATATGAGAAACTATTAATAAAACAAATTAGGATAATTGAAATTAGCTCTTGTTTCTAGCTAATTTTAGTTCTTTTTAAAATGGTCTAAAATACAAGAACAGGTTTAAAAGGGTTACATATGTCATATAAATATTGCATGTAGTTGAGTGTAACATTGAAAATTTTTACCCCAAGAAAACCATTGTCAACCTCGGCTGCGCCTCGGTTGACAATGGTTTTCTTGGGGTAAAAATTTTCAATGTTACACTCAACTACATGCAATATTTATTAATTATACTGAATGTTTTATACGAATATACACATAACAGTGAAACTTGCGCGCAAAAATACTGCGCAGTCACTATTTTTTGGAATATCACCCGTCGTCAAGCAATGTTGACTGTTGCTGCGCTGGAGGGCGTGGCTTCATCATTCAGCGGATAATAGTATTTTTTAACAAATGTTTCTCGACGAATCAGATTCAACTAATTTACATGAAAGTATAATATTATAATATTAAATTGGAAAAAAAAGCTATAGTCCTGAATAAGTCACCTGAGGAGTGTCCTTATCTACATGAATGCAGTGTTTCCGTTTTGATTATTTCTTTGAAATGAAAGGATCAAAAGTAGTTTTGCTAATTAGTTTCTGCATCTACACCACTTCGTTGGTGCAGGGAGCCTTTATAACTCATCGTGGTAAGACCTTTTGTTTGTAGTTCTGTCATATATGTTTTATTATATCTACCCTTAATAAAAAAGGGGATGTGTTTTAGTGTAGCCGAAAATACAGAAAAGAAATCTTTTCTCAATTACAAGAAATAAGTAAGATAGGAAATAACATGATAAGGTATGAACGTGATATTTTTTGTTTCCAAAAACGCGGATTCTAATGAGACAGAGGCTTATAGGGACTGTGATTTTGTCTTATTGAAATCATACTGGAAGCCATTAAGGACCATATATACATGTATTTAATTGATCGAGTATCTGGAAAATATTTTTAAAAAATCTTTCATGGTAAAACATTTTTATGTCGTAAGCCTTTAGGCTCCCCCGATACATTCCATTTGTATAATAGCAGTGCAGAGAAGAATGTAATTGTATAATCCAATATCTATATAGTCTCAAAGTGCACATCTCTTTGATTCGAAATTATTTTCCTATGAATAACTTGAGATTGTGTATTCTTAGTTTTCTCAAGTTAAATTTAGTCTTATATGTGTTGAATAATCTTGCAAGGGACGTAAAACTACAATCAATCAATCAATCAATCAAATTTAGTCATCTGCCTTGCAGTATTCACTATTTGTCCAAAAATTACATTAATTGATAAAAAAATGGTGTTGAAAGATACTACGAATATGCACCATATTGTATATATGTACGTGGCACCTCCATCAATTCACAAAGTATTCATATATTGTATGGATGTGATTTAGGAAAGAATTGTTTTCTCAGGTGTTCATATCATTTAAAAAAAAATCAAACATTTGTTTGGAAATTATTTTAATAATGTATGTGCGTTTTGTCCTTTTCCTGTTGATAGAATTTTACTTTCGCTTCACTTTTTAATGTTGTATTTTACTTTCGTTTTCTCAGGTAGGTGCCCGGATGGTTTTCAGGAAGGAGACAAATGGCCATGGGGTGACGCATGTGGAGTGTGTACCTGTCATAACGATTACTGGACATGTGAATCGTAAGCAAAAGTTTTCATAGGCAAAATTAAGTGCCCTAAAATTAAGACTTTGTGGAGCATTGGAAGAACCGACTCAAATTTTCGAGTGTAGAAGCTACTGGACATGTGAATCGTAAGCAAAAGAATCAGATAGTGATAGAGACAGTGTTTTTAAAATTTAAACAAGAATGTCTGTAGCAATGTAAATGAAAAATCAGACAATGATACAGATTCAATATCATAAGTAAGATATATATACAAAGTAAGATATTTTGGATTTTGTTGGTGACTGTTGATTGAAACATTCTTGAATGTGACGTAAAACAACAATCAATCTATCAATCAAAACAATTTTAATTTTCTAAACCTCTCACAGATTTTGCGTGGCGCACTGGTCAGAGCATCTGCTCTAGAGTCGCCGAGTAAGGAGCTGATTCTTATGTCGCGGGTTCGAATCCACTGCGAGACGTGGAGACCGGTCCTTCGGATGAGACCGTATAAACCAAGGTTCCTTGTCACAGTAGGTGTTGGCACGAAAAAGATCCCTCACCTGAGTGTCTAGTATAGGTAAAAATTTGCAGCCCTCCACCGGCAAGTGGTGGCGTCTCCATATGAGTGAAAAATTCCCGAGAGGGACATAAAACAACAAACAAACAAACAAACGCAGATTTGGATCTTGATAACGTTGTTCTAAGTATCAAGTCATAAAATATGAGAAATATTTTTTAAGCTTTGTACTTTGTGTTTTTTTTTTCAGATTGATTTGTCTTCTGATAATCATCTCAGGTTACTGTCCAATATTTTGTTTAATAACATTCGACTGTTCGAGTCAAAATATTGGATTGATATGGTTTTACATTGGATTCTCTTAGCATTCAAGAAGAGAATTTTTACAAATATTGGACTATAAAAAACAAAAGAGGGCGTCATAAAAATGATTTTAATTAAACTTCTAAAAAATAAAAGAAAGAAGAATTGCCTTTTTGTTTGTTTGCTTAACGTCCTTTCGAGAATTTTTTACTCATTGAGATGCCACCGGGAGAGCTGCAAATTTATACCTGTACTCGGCACTTACGGCTTTTGAGCAGTGAGGGATATTTTTCGTGTCAGCAGTTATAGCGACACGGGACATCGGAATATACGGTCTCATCCGCGTCATACAATGGATTCGAAACCGCGACGAAAGGATCAGCTTCTTACCCGCGACTCTATAGCAAACACTGTAACCACTGCACCACACAGACTCAGAATTGCCTTTTAAAAAGAAATCTTTAGAAACCAGTAGAAGAAGACGGTGAAATTTAGTGTCTTGCCAATACAGAGAATGCTAATCAAGATTAAGTATTTTTTTCTCAATATTCAGACACTTAAGACACTTCGCGAGAACATATTTAATTGCTTTTACTCTTTCGATCAAGTGATTTAATTCAAAGCAGCATACTAGTAATTGTTTTTTTTATCCGTAACAATTTCCAGGCTGGTTTTTTTTTTAATTGTTATTTAGTTCCCGTTTGTTAAATGTGAGTATATATTTCTTTGGTAGATGTGGGGTTCCACCTCGTGCTTACAATAGCTATCTTGAATCAAATACACACGCCCTGTATCCGGAATGCTGTCCTCAACTAGTTTGCAAAGGAGAAGACAACTTTAACCAAACTAAAATTTACTATCCTTGGCTAATAAACTATTTTTGAATGTTTATTGAGATTTATCTTTTTTGAGTTCAGTGTAAATTTGATTGAAAAGCGGATTTACTGATGAATATTATTTGCTGTTATCTAAAACGTATCCTATACATCTGGTGTTCCGGGAGGGGGGGGGTTTCCGTGTTTTTGCCCTTTGTTTTGTTTATTAAATTGAGAGATTGATCATTGTTCGTAGTCTTCACATTTTGCATTTCTTGACTACCGTTGTTGTAGAATAGGATTTCCCCCATAGCCAGTTTTCCCCCCGGAATCTGTACTCTAGTGTAGGATCCCCCCCCCCCCGGGGAAATCCAAAACTAGAGCCAAATTTACCCTCTTTCTTTCCCAGAGTAGGATTTCCCCTCTTTTTTCAATGCTTGAATCATTTCGACAATTTTGTGGCAAAAAAATTATATTTAATATGGAAATATGAGTGTTTTCGACTCAATAACTGTCGAAATTGTTAAAAAAAATGAAAAAAAAATTGGAAAATTGGAAATTGAAAAATGAATTTAAGTCACTTAAAAAATTGTATCTTACCACGCTCTCTCGGTGCAGCGCTACGTGTTTGCTCACAAATTTTAAAATTATATCAGGCCACTTTAAGTGATCTGCCCTCAAAGGGCCCCGTTTTCATCTATGGATCGATCCTTTTTACAAATAAGGTATGAGAAAATTGTAAAATTTATGTTATTGATGGGTTCCACATTCCATCTTGTGAGTATTTGAATCAATTCTTCAACGGGGAAAATGCCAAAACATAAATACAACAATAAAGAAATATTGCTTTTGCAAGCCAAAGCATATGTATGTCCCCTCGACCCCAGCGATGTTATTTGAAAGTAATGAGCAAATACTCTCTAAATCAATTTTTTTTTATTATAAATAAATTACCCATTTTTAGATTCAAGCAATATTTAAGTACCAGAAGTTTGGAGAGACACTTATGTAAACGTACTTGTAGTTTGAAATAAAATTGAGAAGGAAATCCATTTAAAATAGAATTCCTTTTTGTTTCTACGGATAGAGTTAAAAGGAGTATTCTACTTAAGTATAGTAGTGTGGTCCCTTTTTACACCCTTGGTTTACCGGTTAAATATTAGCATACGGTATTTTGATTGTTTTCATTGTGTAAAACGAAGTATTTCTAATTAAAACATTGTGTATTTATAATGAATAATTAAACATATCAAAAAGTACAAGCCTATTTTTAACACCTATCGCACTAAAAAATGCCGGAACATTTTCCCCCGATCAGACTACGGTTTCTCTATTACATGGAAATGGGCGGAGACATTTAGATTAGATACTATAAAAAGAAGATCTTGGTATGATGTTTTTCTTTCAAAGACGAATTATATGTTCAAGATTCACAATGAACTACAAATACAATTTTCTATATTTACAAAACTTTGGCAATAAAAGCTATATATCAAGATGAACCAAGCAAGTCCTTGCTAATCGATATAAAACTGAGTACGTTTCAACTGAGAACTAGCACGTTTACTGTGGGCATTTACCCGTAACGATACAAATCCACGTGGCTTGCTATGATTCTAAACAGGTCATAAAGAGGTTAATCGCATGTAAATGAAGTCAGCCAAGAGATTCAAAATCTTAATACTTTTAATTAAAAAACACAGAGCACAGGGTTGTTCAACAAAGATATTTTCACTAAACATCTACACATATGATATACACATTATATTTCAAACTCGACTCTGAACAAACCTGTGCTCGGTGTTTACGAAAGCTTTGAAGTGTGTACCTGTCGCTGATTTCTTTTGATATTCATGAAAATCAAAGGACCCTACCATCAACGCGCAGCTTCGTATGCTGCCTATATCTATTGTTTGACATTTTTAGATGATGATTCAAATAATAAAGACATTAGTTAATAATAAAATTTAATTTTTAAAAATTTTAATAAATGTTCGAAATTTGACGAGTAACGGGGGACCACAGATAAGCTTTATTGAGACTTGTTCTTTGTCAACCGCTTACATTGTACAGGGTCCATTTTTTTCAGAAACCAGATTGAACAGATGAAAAGAATAAGATTTTAATACTTCAAAAACATTGATTGGACGGTTACTGAGAAAGAAGGAGATTTAAAATGTTCATTTTTCATTCTTGGTATGTTTCAGTGGAACTAGTTGCTATTTTAAAGAAGGGAAACTTAGCACAATATGCTTTCCCCTTCCCCCTCATACATAAGTACAACCATGATATGTTATGGCTCTGAGGGAAATCGCACTCTATAACCATTACACAGAGTAGGATTTCCCCCCGTAAAATTGAATCTGGTGTTGGATTTCCGTAGGGGAAATCCTACTTTAGAGTCATTTTTTGTGGGGGAAATCCTACTCTAGAGCATATTTTCCGGGGGGAAATCCTTATCTAGTGACAGTTTTCCGGGGATAAAGATTTTAGAGGGGAAAACCTACTATACGAGTACAAGACCGTTATAGTCGAAATTTTTCACGTCCAAGTCCTGAATGTACCTGTATATGTTGGTATTTCACACAATTTTCAGGATAAAGCTGAAAAAAATTGGGAAAGTGAAATTAAATGTTGGCAAAACCTAATCTCGGTGGAGATTCGGCTCTTTTAGATATTTGGTCTGACGACCGGCGTCAGACCAAATATCTGAAAGAGCTGAATCTCCACCGAGATTAGCAAAAACCCTGCTTATTTGTTTTGTGTGTGTTTATCTAAACGGTCAGCAGTTACAGAAATTTAAGAAAGGACTTTGTAATCCCAATGTATGCATAAATAAAATGATGATTCAAAATAACCAGGATGAATATACTCAAAGGTTTACATAATGAACAAATGATCATACCGAAACGTATCAACATAAAAAGCTATAAATAAATATACAGCATGCATGAAAATAATGTTCAACTTTGAATTTAGAGCTTTCAGAGGTCGCTGAAAGAAATTCTTTTACCAGCCTTATAAGTTATAACATTCTTAAAGTCTACAATTTTTGTAATGGGCGTTATAACTGTTATGTCGCTCCACACCAACTGTCTAAAAAAGTAATTATATTATATCATTCATTAATTACTAAATAAAAACAAAACAAAAACAAACAACCCCCCCCCCCATACACAAAGAGATCGCTAGTTTAAGACACGTATTCGATGTCAATTTGAGAAATACTTATTTGAAGGGTCCTATGATACACTGTGTACCGAGCGAAGCTGGTTGTTACGATAACTGCGTGTGAAACAATTTATTTTGCATATAAACTTTTATTTACGATGGTAAGATTCTATCTTAGGTTCACATTTAAAAAAAATATATCATGTGATCTCCACTATATAAACTTCTCCAGGATGCCAAAAATAAGCGGACGTTAGTGACTTATCCACGTGGAAGGTAACTAAATGTAGTTATATTTTTATAGTTTGGAATTTTTCTTATAAGAATTTTTTCTCTCGGCTAGATACAGATGAAAAAAAATCCTACTCATAATGAAGGATTCATAGGAATAAAAGTCAAACTTAGCTACTCTAAACTACCTATAAACGGAATTTTACTTTTCCAAAAGTTCATGTCTCTGTCAACAGCATGTTAAAAACTAATTCTGATATTAATAATTTTAAAAAAGATACAATATCTCTACATAAGAATCAGAATGTTATACTTCAGAAATACCCCGTAAGTTTCAACTCGTCTGACATAGCTCATTTTTATGACTGAAGTACTAGTAACAATGCAGTTAATGTTTAAATTGTGCTTCTAGCACATGCAAGTTATTTTAAAAGTAAATTCTGAATTTTAAGTAAGATCTTCATTTTTTATAGTCAACGATAGGAGTAAAGAAGCTAGTGTTGAAAAAAAATGAATATTGTTGAGGTGATTTTACAAGGGTAACCTTTCTTTGTTTACCTGAAAGAAATCAACACATCACTGCTTCAGTTTGTAGACAAGTTCAACAGGTAAAATACAAAAAAAAATGTATATCGTTAATAGAAACTGATGGAATAATCATCATTTACTTTTCCATATTTCTATACTTTCCTCAGTCTCCAGATAGAAACTGTAGTAATCGTTATGGAAAACATCTATTCCGATGCGCCTTCTTTCCGATTCCAGATATAAAGAACTGCGGACGTTAGTATATGTTATCCTCCAAGTCAATTTTCAGAAGTTAATATTTTTGAATGATTTTTTATATAGATATTTATGTGACTTTTCTTAAAACAGAACTTATTTGTTATGTAAATAACAATATGTTATTGATCGGTTCCACATTCCATTTTGTGAGTATTTGAATCGAGTAGTTCAAAATAACCATGATGAATATATTAACAAAAGAATACACTCAAAGTTTTACATAATGAACAACTGATCATACCAAAACGTATCAACATAAAAAGATATAAATAAATATACAGCATGTATGTTAATGTTGTTCAACTTTGAATTTAGAGCTTTCAGAGGTCACCGAAAGAAATTCTTTTACCAGCCCTAGAACATTCTTAAAGTCTACAATTTTTGTAAAGGGTGTATGTCGCTCTATTCTATTTTTTATTTCTCTCTAAACCAGATCACAGGTACAAGAGGTACATATATACAAACAAAAATTACAGTCAGGGGTCAAAAAATAGACAATTATACGAAGAAAAAGGAAAAAAAATGAAATAAACAATACTGTCATATAATCAGTTATAATGGAGGATTTAATAAGGTCAGACAGTTTTGAAAATTTTCTTGATAAATTTGGACAATGATTTTTGTACTTCTATATTTGTGTTCATAAGTTCATTAAATTTAAAAGTGTTAGGATTTTTACAATATCTATTTTGGAGAAATATTTTTTTATCATTCGAAAAGTACTTGTATTCCTAGAAACTGATGAAATCATCATCGATCATTTATTTTTCCGTATTTCTGTATTTTCCCTCAATCTCCAGATAGAAACTGTGAACTGTAGTACTCGTTAATGAAAACATCTATTCCGATGCGCCTTCTTTCCGATTGCAGATATAAAGAACTGCGAAAGTTAGTATTGTTATGCCGCCTATCTCTAAGTCAATTTTCAGAAGTTAATATTTTTGAATGATTTTTATTAATATTTATATAGATATTTATGTGACTTTTCATAAAACATAACTTATTTGGGAAAACAAAGAGAGATAACTCTATAATTTTAGTAAAACGTGTATTTCACTAAAGAAATCAACGACAAAGGGAAAATATTTATAAAACGTCCCCCCCCCCCTCCCGATGCAAAAAATCCTTTTTACAGGTGTTATGACATACCAAAGCTTTTGTCGTTTCAGGGGGGGGGGGGGGTATTTTTACAGATAAAAATAGCAAAAATGCTCATTTTATCAAGTTACATGTATCAATTTCAAATGAGATTGCAAATGAAAAAAAAGTACTTTTTCAATCTTATATGTTGACTGAAGGATCGTTTATCCTTCTCCATGAGTATTTGAAAATCTGGTGATATTTAAAGTCTGATTTCAATGGATGTCGTTTTCTAAACCCCCCCCCCTTTAAAAAGAGTTGTGATTGAGAGCAATTAATTATTTGACAATAGTTTTAAAATTATTAAAATCAATTACTAATGAACTCTTCTTTGCAATCAAACAAGTTTTAATGGCCAAATTGTAATTTATATAGAATTAAATTGTGTATATATATGTAGGCGGGAATAGAGATATAGCGTGCGTAGTTCTTCAATGTCAGTTATATCTTAAGATTTCGGAAAAATCTATAAGAATAAAAACATATATTAAAAGATTTTTATAAATTGTAGATGTTTTCCAAACCATTTTTTTCCTTGCTCTCCTGCTTATTACAGATACAGGTGATGGTAAGCACGAATCGAAAATTTATAATCAGTGATAAAATTTAATTTAATGAGCCAGTTTAAAGTGATACAGGTATGGATTGGTATTTCTTATTGGTATTGGTATTTCTTAGCATAAACTGCTAAGAAAGAGGCACAATTTGTATATTTTTTCCCAAAATATATTTTGCAAAATTAACTTGAATTCAAAAGGGGAACATTTTCTAGACGAGCCTTAACCCAAATGAAAACAATATGTGAGTTTTCTTATTAATAAATAAGAAAGTATACGCATGCGAAAATAAGGAATAATTTCATTCATTAAAATTCATGACTATATGTCTATTTATTGTGTAGGACGAAAATGAGTAAAATTTTATCAAAGAACACAGTCATATTTTTCAATTCATAAAAGATTATGAAGATTGAAACTATGCAGAGAATGATTATGTTTCAAAATGTGAGATGAGGTATTAAGATTTTTTTAGCCTGAGATTCGACATTTTTACTATTATTTTTTTCTCCTGTTAGCAAATACAACAACAAGCACAACAGTAACAACACACTACCCAACTACTAGTACTATGACAACAACTCGAGCTGGGACAGGTGTTTTGATGCCTTCGTTGATCTTCACCATCTTAATGTTCTCAGCTGCTGTTGAAGGGAAGCACACCTAACTAAAAACAGTTTTCAAAAAAGTTTAATTTCTTGAAAGTTATACATTCTTATTCATACAGAATTTCAGCCAATTCATTTTTTCTTTGTTATTTAGAGATTCTTTGAATGATTTTGTTAAATCTGCATTAAATACATATCAATATATTTCAGAATTGTCTTATGATAATGTACAAATTCAAAAAGTGTTTAAAAAAGTTTGTAGAAGTTATCAATTGTTATTTTCTTTGTTTAAATCATTAAAATACATGTATTTCTTTCTTCAACTGTAATCTTTAATCAAAATTGTCATATTATATACTGTTTATATGTTAAGTATGTTATTGTTTGTTTGCAATCAATAAATAAAGAAAAAAAAAGATAAAAGTAATCAGTTTGCACTTTCTTGATGACAACGGAGAGTATATATTTTCCTTTTTCACTTTATCGCTTTTAATAAAATGCAGGAAACTGATAACAATGCATACCACCATTGCTATGTGGGAACACAAGTATATCAATGGAAAGGATTTAGATATAGCTTTACTAAAAGATTTTTTGACTTTCTAAGTAAATTTATTGTTATAAATGAGAACAATTATTGTGAGTAATGGTAGATAAATTAAAACTTTTTTGTAAACATCTTACATAACAATATCAAACTTCCTGGAAGAATTTAATATGAAAGTTCAAATCTATTAAAAAAAAAATTAATATCCTTGGTTTGAAGACTGATAAAATTGTAGTATTTGGAAGAAAAATGGTAACAGTAATTAATTTCCTGGTAACATTCATGAGAAATACATGTACATAGATGATTATTCGATTCAATAAAAGAGAAGGCAATATTTCTGTATGTTGTATCAAAACAATGTCAACAACACTACCTTAAATACATAGGTAATCAAAGATTACGAAGCTCACTCGACGAATGTAATCTAAGTGTGCATTCCATGATTGATTGATTGATTGTACGTTGTTTTACGTCCCGTTCGAGAATTTTTCACTCATATAGAGAAGACATTTGAGCCATTCAGGTGACCTTTTGCTATCTGTTTTTCGTCTGTCGTCGTTCGTTGTCAACATTTGAATATTTTCAGCCATATATCTTTAACCGCTAAACCAATTTCAACCAAATTTGGCATAAAGCAACTGTGGGTAAAGGGAAACAAAACTTTTGCCCCCCCCCCCCCGGGCCTGAGGTATGGGGCTAAAACCATAAAGAAAATAATGCAATCTTCAAAAATCTTTTAGACTACTGAACATCAAGCAGTCAAACTGATGTCATGATTGAAATAACCATTGAATCCTCTACCAAAATTGTGAAATTCATGGCCCTATGGTGAGAGGTTCTGGTGCTAGGATGGGCTCTTTTGATCACATATTGAAAATGCATAAAACCTTCATTAATTTCCTTCTCTCCACCTGAATCTTTAGCAGACAAACTTTATACATAGATATAATGAGCAATGAAGTCTCTTCCAAAAGTCTTCCCTCATCTTGTATAATAAGCAGACAAATTAAAATGCAAAGATATAAAAGCAAGGGTGTCTCTTCCAAAAGTTTGAAATTTTTGGCCCCTGTATCAGAGGTTCTAGTATTAGGAGGGATTTCTATTGGTCATATAAAGTGAAATGCTTTGAAAATCTTCTCTGCTCCTGTCAATAGATTACAAACGTAGTGGATGATGATAATGATGAGCAAGAATGCTTCTTCTAAAATGGTAAAATTCATGGCACTGGGCCAGGCGTTCTGGAGTAAGGGTGGGGCTCTATTGATCATTTAGTAAAAAGCATTAATTCTTTGAAAATCCGATTCTCTGCTCCTGGGTGTTTAGTAGACAAACTAAGGGTATGGTTATAATGAGCAAGAGTGCATCTTCCTAAAGGACAAGGTGCGTTTGATGCAAAATTCGGCCCCATGTCAAAATTAAATAATATTCCTCAAAACTCTTTTAGAGAGTATATATTTTCATGAAATTATCAATATATGCATGTACAAAACTTTATTTTTGTTTTATATAAACGTAAAGGTAGCCTAGTTTACGCTTACGTTGCGATATTTTGACGTTGCTTTATGCGACGTCATGAACAAGAATTGAACGGCATGTTTTAAAATAAATCCAGCTTACATGTATATTTTATCATGTACGTTAATTAAATCTCATTTCCATAAACGTACATTTCGATGTATTGTATACATGTGATAGCATACCATGCTTTCTGAATTATTTTTCATAATTAAAGACAAATCTGTAAATCAGTTGGTATGGTTGGTTTTGAAAAATTTTGAATCATAAGGGGGAAAAAGGGGTGTACATGTACAGTACATTCTTAGGGGATTTCTCACTTTCCGCGCCTCGCATTGGCACAAGCAAAGTTATTGTTAAGCTTTGTTTGTTAACTTGACGAACCGTAATTGCCAGGCTTTGTAAAAAAGACTTGAAGACAGTTCGATTTTTTCTTGAATTTTGATTGCAGGTGTTCAAGAAAATGATTTTGTGTGTAATAATATGTCAGTATGGCTCGCAAGATTTTGGTCTTCCCTCCTATCTGCATTATATTTTCAAAAAAAAAAAGAAGTTTACTTCTCCGCAATTACTTGACATTGCTTTTCTGTGGATTGATTTACATAAGTTTACCTGTGTCTATATTATAATATTTTATTTGCGCTGTCCAGAGGCAGAGCCTATCCTTGAAAAAAGGAATGCATGTGAACCTTCGTCTATTCTTTTCTTTCAGCAGTTTCGGAAACATTCGAACATCGAAGTTATCAGCTATTAATATTTTTTTTTCAAAAAATGCAGCTTGTTCCGACATGAATATATTAGGATCTACGGGTTATTGAACAGACAGCATGTTTTAACGATGTTTTATACGTGTTAACCTATACATCTTCACAATGTCAAAGTTTTGTGATATCGTTTCTCTTCAAACCTTTTTAAATAGGAAGGATTTCACAAAACCTTGACATTGTGAAGGTTAATACGTAGATGACCTACAATCTACTTGGTCTTTCAACGATGTTTAAGAGACTTTAACATTAATTCATCCCCGTGGTAGAGGGGGAGCAAAAGGTACTACCTGGTTCATAGAAGATTTCGCGGAAAAGAAAAAAAAAATACTAGTACTTCACGGTAAAGAAAGATTTTTCGCGGAAAAGCAATGTGGACTCGCGGAAAAATGTAACAGCGCAATTGAGGAATTTTCCTGTAATTTTTCCCAGAAAAGGGAGTGAGGTGTTCCATACCAACTCAAAAAAAAAGATCGACCCAAAGGAAAAAACCTTATTTAAAAAAAAAAAGGAAAACTAACCCAAACCTGAAAAACCTATTTTGAAAGGGGGGGTGTCACTTTACCTTCCTACATATCTTACAAACTTTACAAAGTTTTCTTAACCCTTCCCCCTTCATATTTTTGGTATTTTACTATATGAATTTTATACAAGTGGTGGGTGTTGGGGTCGGGTCCGGATACCCCCCCCCCTTGCGGATCCCTTACTACTTCCTCTAAGTAATCTATACCTTTGTGACGACAACCTACGCAAGCGTGTGTTTTAAGGAAGCTCTAAACACCAATTAGGAAAAAAACATTTTTTAGACTTTGAGAACATTTTATCATACAAAGGTGTACATTATGAGCTAATCTAGTTCATTTCAAGGATGAAGTGCCTGCCTTAAATTATTTCCCCAGGAAAATTGTTCAAAGACAATTAAGTTTTAGTGAACAGATTTCACTGTTGTTTACTTACATCGGTAATCAATATGTAAATACTGTATTCAATTACTTTATCTTGGTCTAATAAAATGTTAAGAATACCTCAATTTAATTTAACTCGTGAAAGTAGATGGCCTTTTGTTCATTACAAACAGAAAGCAATATTAATTTTATTTTGTTGTTCGGGGGAAAGGAAGCAGTCAGTACACAGGTAATACTTTTTTTTTTTTTTTTTTTTACATGTTTTATGGGAGGGGGGGGGTGTTCTATTAAATGAGAACTTTGATTACATGAAATATTTATAGTTCCTGCATCACATATTGTAGGCGTAGAAATTAAAGCAAAATAGTTCTACATTCAGTATATTGATAATTAATTAAATGTATATTTACAATATGACAAAAATTAAAAAAGTAAAATAAAAGTCGTGGGAAAATATCATTATGTTCATAGTGGTAATGATTCAAGTAAAACTTTACCATTTACATATGTAGGGGGTAGGTTAAGATTTTTTTCGACATGAAACATTTTTCCAGTTCGAATCAATCTAATTAAAATTAGATGTTCCGAATCCGCTACCGCTTCTCTTGAGAAGCGGTAGCGGATTCGGAACATCTAATTTTAATTAGATTGAGTTCGAATCAGCATTGAAACTACGTGCCTGAACGTTACGTGTGGATAAATGGAGAGTATAAACAGGTTAAACAAACAAAATGTACACAAGCAAAAAAAAAAATCTCAATCATTTGGGGGGGGGGGGGGGAGGACGCCAGGCACGCCGGTGCTGGATCCGCCTTTGAATGCATGTACGTACTAAATTGTTTATATTGATATCCTGGAAGTTATTATTTCAATAACCAGTAAACATGGCGAGAACGACATTTTCTACAAAATTCAGCACTGTGGAATCCATTTCACAATAAACCCTATACTTATACATTGTAAATGCATTTATTAAATAAATCATTGTCTATCTTCTAAGACACCCTGTTTATATTTTATTTTAATTTTTCCCTTATAGTGAAAATGCATTAATTCTTCAAAAGTCTTCCCTCATCTTGTATAATAAGCAGACAAATTAAAATGCAAAGATATAAAAGCAAGGGTGTCTCTTCCAAAAGTTTGAAATTTTTGTCCCCTGGACCAGAGGTTCTGGTGTTAGGACGGGGCTCTATTTGTCATATACGTAACTATTTTGTTGATCCTTGATCATCTTTATTCTCTCAGTTTTGAGTTTCAATTCTTTTAATTATTTACCATTACATAGAACCTTTACAAGGTTGTTCTTAACTTTTAAGCGTCGCATGGTAATTTTATTTAAATAAAAAAGATATAGTAAAAATTACCTAAAATAAAAATATTGCCTGGACAAAGATTTCTATCCAATCGTTCGTATTCCAATGCTAAAATTAAAAAACAAAACTAATAATAAGAAAGTCTATATGCACTACAAATAACAAATTCTCCATTTTTGTGCACTTCACATTTATGTAATTGACATCTTTAAAATAAGTCAATTTAGAGTTATCTGTATACATGCATTTTTTTAATTATATTCTTTTTATATAGTTATTCATTAGAGTCAACCATGGATATATACTCTTCGAATTCTAGTTAGTTGAAAATTCTTCGCCACGATGATAGCAAAGCTCTTGTCTGTGTACCAGAGGGCACAGCAGAGGATCAACAATACCCCGGGTGGATAAGAAATTAGATCAAGGATATTTGGTACTCAAAATGCCAACTTTATGAATCCCATATTGTGACCTGAACCCAGAATGTGTTTACTTCCAGCAGATAAACCACTTCAATTAATCTAAAAGCAAATTCAATGCATTGAAAAACAGATTTTCTTCACGGGGTGTTCGCTTGACAATGTACATAAAATGTACATCACATTTTAGGTGTGTATGTGAGGATCCTGCTATTAAATCTTATATAGGCAAATCTGGTATCTAATCCATTTATGTATTTTACATAATAAAAAATATTGAAATCGAATCAATGATATGTATATTACATTGATGCATTAGAGAGAGAATAATATTGCATTCTAGATCTAAATGAAGTTTGGGTTGCATTGCAGATAAGCACAAGACAAGTTAAACAACTTATCTGTAGTATTGTCCATATTTTAGCACTCCTTTTCATATAAGAAATATAGCGGTTTTAATTCTTAAAAAGATGGTTGAAAGAGAATATATTGATCGACCAGTCATTGAGTAGAGATTGAGATTGAGTAGAAGGACTGCCACTAGCAAAGATAAACTATGTTTGCACAGAGATTCAAGTGAAAATATCCATATCAATCGTCCAGTCTCTATTCCATGTAAAAGAATGGTAGTCTAGGTAAATCTAAAATTCTGTTCTCTGTCCAATTCGCTTATTTTACATTCTGAATCCTTGAAAAAATTTCACTGCTGTATATTTAAATCTGTACAATGGTGGAGCAGTCAGTTTACTATTAATTTTAATTCACAGCAGAAATGTGACCAATTACTTTGAAAAGTAATTAATTAAATTACAATCACTTTGAAATTTCTTCACTGCATTTGAATTACTCATTGCTTGGATAGTCATTTATTAACTTAAATTACAGTTAGCTTTCCAAAGTAATCATGAACTTTTATCAGGAAAAGTTATTACTATTAGTAGTTTTTTTTTTTTTGTTAATTGCTTTGCTAGTATTGTTTAGATTAGTTTGGAATACACGTAAGCAGGAAAATCCGATGAACAGAAGCCCATTTGATGTAGAAATATGCAATCAACTTGCCTGACAGTTGTTAAAAATTCTTATAATTCTAAAAGTATTGAAGATATCGTAAGATATTGTAAGATATCGAAGATATTGTAAGATTTCATAATGTTCTGTGCCTGGTTAAAATGCCTTTCATTCAGGATAAATCGAAAAAAAAAACGTTTTTCCATCCTATGCCTGCAGATATCATGAGATTTCAAAGTTTGTAGTATATGTTATTATATGTTATTTTTTGTAAACTGATGGGCTGTATTGCCCAAAGTTATATCCCGAATAAAGTAATTAGTAAATTTGTGGAAATATAATGGAAAATCAATTCATAAAAATCGATGTGCATCATTGGAGCATTTTATGTTCAATTAACACACCTAGATTATGGAATGGAGTGTTTTGTATTCTACATTTGACTTGTCAGATAAATTGTTTGATAAATGTCTGTCTGAATGCGACAAAACATTTAGATATGTACAGTCATGTGTGTTAAATTCTATTGATGTTACCAAGTCCATATAGCCTAGCTTGACCCAGCGTCCTGATTTCAGGCTAGCTGTGTCAGTTTTGTCTACATAATAATACAATTAGTACGTGTATGCATTTTATGTAATTGTCATTTGGTCAGGTGTCAATCAAGGCATGTTGTTATTCACAAATAAGTGTGCTAACAATCTTGATTCTAATGAACGCTTTAACAATTATCACTGCTTTAATACAAAGGAACACGCAAGCTATATGTATGTCAACTAGTGTCAATCTTGAGCCTTTTTCCTGGATTAAATAAATATATCGTGATTCTCTTTTCCCAAGTTTCAATTCAGGGGGTAGATGTGGCTTCACATGCAAACAAAAATAAATTTTTTAAAAAAAATTAAAAACTAAAATTAAATTTACTAAATAAAAAATAAATGAAATTTATAAAAAAAAATAAAAAATAAATATCAACTAAATAAATAATTTAAAAAGATAAATAAATAAATAAATAAATTTTGAATAACAAAAAAGTACGCTTAATTCTGATAATAAAAAATAGGATTTTTTTTTCTTTCTCCTCTATTCTAAAGATACATGGAGAGCTATTCGGCTACGACCTACATGTATTTAAATGTATCGCGCAAGCGTGGTAAAATGACCTGGCCGCTATATTTATATGCGTGCATACGTCATATTTATTTACAAATAAACCATATCAGCTTAAGAAGTAAAGCAGTTTAAACTGGTTATAGGTTTTCAACCTATATTTCTGTTATGTGCTGATGTATGGGCCTCATTCGCGTTAACCATTTGTGAGGAGAACACACACCAAAATGTCTGCCGATGCCCTAACTCCCCCGAGTGGCGTGCCCCTCCCAGACAAACCTATTCCTTTGGATGACCCCTCAGAGTATCGCCCGGAGCACAAAAAGATAGAAGATTTCCGAAATTTTAACATCCACACCACTCCTGCACATGTGGTAGAGACATACAGGCAGATGCATACACATCAGACTCTGGCGTATGTGAAAAAGAAGATGGAATACTGGGGTAAGAGAGATTTCCAATATTGATTGAACTCAGCCATATCAAGTGTCACTGCCGTCATTCATTTGGTTGAATAATTAATGTATATTTCTAATACATTTGAATATGTGAGTCAGATCAATTTGCACAAACGTAATCCAAAATCAAAAACATAAATAATTAAAAAATCTTCTTTCATAAAGCCATGCACCCTTTAAAAACGTTTTAGTGGTAATGTCCGGAAGTTTACAATATCTCGCACTCTCATTGGTTTAAATTTGTTTACTTTACCAACACATAAAAAAGTAACAAAAACTGGGTTTTGAAGGCAAACGTAAGTCCAAATTAAATGAATAATCTCCTTTGAATCATTAAAATGCCAGCTGCTTCATTTGATAGCAATTCAAAAAGTGAATGAAGTTCCGTGACATCTGCAGAGGAAAATAATGTAGGAAATTTCCCTAAACTTTGTCATGGTTTTTATGCAGTATGAATATACTTTAAAACCAGAAAAAAATAAATTTAAATGACTACTATATCTTATCAGGCATAAATAAAGTATCCTTTCAGGACAGACACGGACATTTAAATCTTTTTACTAATAATTTAAAGTCTGAATAAGAATGTGCATGCATATTACTTCCGATACACAGTTTCCACGAAAAAAAAGGCGTTCAGATTGCAGGTTTTACATACAGTAAGTTAAATCTGACTCTATTATTTGATCCACATATTTATATCAGGTGCATGCATAATATAAAGAAATATGATGCAGGAAACAGAGGAAATGTAAATACGTGCAACTTCTATTATTTATTAACAAGTACATTTATTTTAAAACTTCCTCCGTAGTCCTGTTTTAAAGCTATTGGATGCCCATCACCACATACTTAACAAATCATATAAGAATAGCTAGGAACAGGATTTCATACATAATTAATCAGCGCCAGCATGAATCATCCTATCGATGACCCATTTGAAATCTTCTTCTCGATTAAAATTACAAGCACGTTTCAAATAAATGAGAAGATAAACTGGAAGGAAAAAAACACCTTCAATTCTACAGCAATAAAACATACGCTTCTGGGATATTTAAACATACATATTCACAATCCAGGCGAAAAATACAAGAATAAATCGCTTTCAGTTTAAAATGTTTTAAAGAAACGAAAGTCCTGTAAAAACATAATATATAAATTATAATTACATTAATTAACAACATTCTACACTGTTATTCTCTAATATATATATATATATATATATATATATATATATATATATATATATATATATATATATATATATATATATATATATATATATATATATATATATTGTCACACAGTAAAAATTAACATAAAAGAAAAAAAAATGCACAGTTTCCAAATTTCATTCAACACTATGAAATTTCGAAACTGTGCATTTTCTTTTTCTTTTATGATATATATATATATATATATATATATATATATATATATATATATATATATATATATATATATATATATATATATATATATATATATATATATATATATATATGGATTGCTGCGTTACACCCGTTTTTCTTGAGTGACCTATTTATTCTTTGGTTTCTTCTAAATTTTTGCTCGTACTTCGTTTTTGCATATGCAGGTTCAGCATTTTTCTTTTTCCTAGGATATGAAAGTCAAAAGCAATATTTCAAAAATAAAGCAAAATAAAAGAGAAACCAAATACAAATTAAGGAAGAGTATGGACAAAACAATCTCTTCTAATACACTAATATCACATGAATGACAATTTTTCCTATAGGCAAGATAAATTTCTTCAATTAGTGTCTGAATTTACCTAACCTCTTATTGATTGACTTATTTGAACACGATTGAGTTGTCGATATAAATTTCTAAATAGTAGATTGATGATAATTTTAAAAAGTTACACTTATCTGATTCAGAAACCTTCATAATTCCATATTTGGCTGAAAGTTCTCAAGACGGGTCCTGCAGAAAGTTAAAATAGTAGTTTCGATGTCATCGGGTGGATGAAATTGTCCCCCAACCTCGGTTTGTGGTATATAAAACCTGCAACTTCGTCTCTTTACATATGTATATAAAATTTACTCTTCTAGAAATTACTCGAAAGGTCAGATCTTGTAGGTAGTTATCGGCCTTTTACATATCTCCCAGAACTCCTCGGGTGTGTTCTTTAATTAGTTCAAAAGTTTAAGGTATGTACACATGTACATGCATGCATACATGCCCATTCTAAAATGAACTGTTAGTTATTGTTATAAAAATTCTGAGATTAACATCAGAAATAATTTGCATACCGATTCTGTTATATAGCTTTATGAACCTAGAATGGGTTATCAAGGGGTATAAAAAGTCTGCTGAAGAAATACATGTATATACTAAATAGCATATCATTATTAATATCAATTCAAGAATTTCTCAATTCTTTCTCGAAAAATGGAAAATTTTATTATAATAATTTTGTAAATTTCTTCTACTTTAAATTTCTAATGTAAAATTTCGAATCTTTATTTTTTCTCTAATACAAACAAGTACAGGTTATGATTTATTTATCCTCTTTACTTGTTTGAACAAATATTTTAAAACATTTTTTGCAGAAACATGACAATAAAGATTGAAACACCAAAAAAAAAAAAAAGCTGATGACAGTTTGTCCCAGAGAAATGGGTACTTACGATACTGATATTAAATTTCGGAGAAAAAAAATTGTGCAGAAACTACAACTAAATACTACGACATGAAGAAGACACTATATTAACTGACGGGAAACACACATAAAAGTCCTGCTCCTTTAGACTAGTGTGATTAAAATCAGATTAAGATTCTGCATTCAGATTTTATATGTTGTTATAAAGCGACATATCTTTGAAGGCGAATCAAAGATCCAATTGTAATCAAAATGCATCTTTCCCCAAGCTGACGAAGAGTAACATGTCTATATCCTATTATATAAGGTACATCTTGTTATAATTCATGAAGTCAGAGGTTCCTAGATATTAAGAATGACCCTTTTCTGTCGAGTAGCAATTCATCAGTTGAGACTGTTTGTTCGCCCTTTCCCTTCTCTTCAAAAGTTATAACACCTCCTTTGACTATGCATCATATTGTAAATTTTGCATTGACCTCCATCAAGTAAATTCATAATTTACAACATACACTTATTTGTCGACTCTTGAGAATGTAACTGACAAAATATTTCAACTATGTTTCAATTCAACTATTCAGAAGTTCAATGAACAATCATGTGTGCAATAATCCCGGTATAAAAAAACAGACATTAAGTATTGAGGAGGAAACTCTAGGGTGCAAGGAGGAGAGAAAGAAGTAGAAAAAATAGAAGAAAAAAAGAACTGGAAGAAAAAAGAGAAAAAAAATAGAAGAGCTTATTACGGAAATCAAAGTTTAAAAAATGTATAAGAAGATACCAAGACTTAAGACATATAGATTCAAATTCGGAGGCACAAAAATGCTTCGATTATTAAACAATATTAATTAAATTATCAATGAAATTGAAACTTTTTGGTCTGTTTTGCTTAAATATTGTTATCTCTTTCAGGGTAAAATAAAGCAGTCTATTACATCTGTGTTTTCTTTTGTTCACGAGAGACTTATTGATGCCCATGTGATTGAATAAAACGCATCCATTTTAGTGGACAAACCACAAAATTAATTTCAAATTCAATAAATTTGCGTTTTGTCTATGTAGGAATTAGATGAATTTAATGATTTTGAACACATATTTGGACAACGGATACTCACTCTGAGCTTGTTCTGTTGGACTAGAGATCCTTGTAACTTTGTGTTATATTTTTTTTCCCAGGAAAGTTCAACCACGCTGAAATGACAATGATGGAGGCTCTTGCATGTTTGAATTCTTTCAAAGACGAAAGTGACCCGGATGTAGACATTCCAAATGCCTATCACGCATTCCAGACTGCTGAGGGGATTCGAGAAAAGCACCCAGATAAAGAATGGTTGCAAGTTACAGGACTTATTCACGACGTAGGCAAAGTAATGGCCCTATGGGGAGAGCCCCAGTGGTCCACAGTGGGAGACACTTTCGTCGTCGGCTGCGCTCCAGACGACAACATAGTTTTTGGGCGGGAAAGTTTTAAAGATAACCCTGATATGGAGGACGAAAAGTTGAATACGAGGCTCGGGATTTACGAGGAAAACTGTGGATTAGACAAGGTATTAATGTCCTGGGGACACGATGAGTACATGTACCGCGTGCTTCTCAATCATCCACACAATCTTCCAGAAGAAGCTCTCTTTATCATACGTTTTCATTCCTTTTATCCCTGGCATACTTGCAACGCCTACAGTTACCTATGCAGCAACAAGGACTTGGAGATGAAGAAGTGGGTGTTGGAGTTCAATCAGTTCGACCTGTACACTAAACGCTCCGATCTCCCCGACGTGGAAAACCTCACCAAGTACTACTCAAAGCTTGTAGAAAAGTATGTGCCAGGAAAAATCCGGTTCTAAAAACTATTTTTTTTAGGAAGAGACGGATAATGAATCATATGCAGTTTTATGTGTTTGAAAAAAGTTTCAGGGTTTATGGAATTCTTTAACTTTCTTTATATTCATTCTGTGAATGAGATGTTGCCTTTTATGCGTATTATGCATTGTTATGGTTAGTGAATATTTTAGAAACTCCTGCCATGCGAGTGAGTTCAATAATTACTTCAATGTACATATCTAATTTACACAGTTTAAAGAGGAAATAAAGTACGTTCAATTAACAAAAGAATAAAACCTTGCAATATAGAAAGGTTTTGTCCATTTTTTGTTTTGTTGATATAATAGATGCGTGTTTTATAATGTGATACACGTGTACTCGGTACTACGTGTAATGTGCCTGCTTTATATAATACTGAATCAATAAGATCTCAGATTGCTTATGGACTGACACTCACGACCACTTTTCAACGAATGGTGTAAGGTGAAATGAAATATAAATTCTTTTTAAAAAATCGCGAAATTATGTATTTTTAGCTTGATTATTTAACAGAGAAATTCGGACTAAGAAAGAAGAGTTGTCACTCTTCGTAAATGAAAACAGAAGGATATGAAATGTAATATATTGGTGACAGCAGATTAAAGTAATTAGTATTTTTTTGGTATCTGCTAAATACTTAATGAGCTAGTGCTAATTGTAATAAAATTTATTACATGTATTAATGTTCCCCTATGGCTCCTTCTCTTGCGATTGGTGTCCTCATGCAGTCTTACAAAATATCATTTATTAATTATCAAATTGAGAAAAGCCATGACGTTATTTACAGCTTTATTTGAATTGAAAAATAAGGATGACCTAAGAAGAGAGGCGAACAAGGCGAGCGAAATGCCTATAGTGCGACAAACGTGAAGGTGAAAAATTAAAAGCTTCTAATAACAAAATACTTTTTGATATTTCATCTAACATTAAAGTATCCTTCATGAAAAATCTCAACAAGTTGCAGTAATCTCACAAAGATTTAAATTATTTGTCTATGAAATAGCATACTCACAATAAAGAGGGTAAAAGGATCATTTTCTCATTCTATAACACAATTTTTCGATGTGAGTGAGCCTTCCCTCCATTTTTTTGAAAGTTTATCCTCGTAAAATTATGCATATTTTGATAAACAAATGCATGGGGCAAAGACCCACTCTACCTATTACCTTAAAATGCACTTTTATGACACAACATTCGCATCTTTCCGAGAAATACTTGGTCCATTTAGTCAAGGGTCATATCACAAACATAGTTTTGATTGCTAGGATTCGAACTCCACGAATATCGTATTATTTTTCAATAATAGATTAATTTTTGCCGAGAAAATCTTCCTCAGAAAAGTTTTGTTTATCATAATTTCATAAATATCAATAATGAGAACTTTACTCCAAACATGGCCGTAAGAACTGGGGAGGGGGGTGGGGGGTTAGCACGGGGGACGTGCCGATATATGGATTACTATAGTAAACATAGATACTATATGCTTGTGCCCCCTCAATAAAAACGTCTGATGACCTTTCTTTTTTGCTTGTCAGGAAATTTTTGGTAGTGCCCCCTCAACTGTCAACTGAAAATGCATGGCTGTGCCCCCCTCCAAACTGAATTTGCTTCCTACGGGCCTGCTAAATACTGAATTCACAAACTGAATATGAATTTTATATATCTGAAGCTATAGACATTCTGCATGTTTTGTTTACCCACCTCCTTTGGGGAACGTTCATTTAATGAAAATGCTGTATCTCAATATTTTTCAAGAGAAGTCTTGCTTTTGTGTCCCGGCGCTCGGAAACGGTATTTATGCTGGGGAGGAGTCTTTTGGGACCAAGAGCACCGAATTCTTATCATGCAGCGTCATTTTTTATGAATACTTTTTTATTAATCCGTGTTAATGATAAAGGATGTGTTGGGTACCCGGGCGCTTATATTCCCCCTTTTAGTAAAGGAGTCCATTCAGGAGTGTCAAACATAAAGCGCTCAAAATCTATTAAGCATCATTAGCAGTGATTCATTTTGAAAATGGTTATCATGGGTCCAAAGGACCCCTCTTAATGACAACAATGAGTCCCGTGCTAAAATTAATGCGTCCAAATCCAAGGGTACCGTATATTAAATGATACAGAGGAAATTCTGGTTAAATAAAAAAAGGGTATTGCACGAAAGTGCAAATGTTTTATTGTAGCTGTGAGTGATTTATACTTTATCTATCAATTGTCCAAGTAAGATTTTGTGTCATAAAAATAAAATAAAAATAATATATTGTCCACTGTGCACTTTGGTTCTATTTTTAGATCGTACATACGATCTCACACATATTGTATCAGTCATAAAATGCACAGAAGCAGAATGAAGTAAAAAAAGTTTAAGAAGAAATGACAAAATGATTAAATTTTATACTTCTAAGCTTGTAAGGAAAAAACGAAAAGAAAAAAAAAACAATGATACAGGTTACAGCTTAAATACAAAGGTATAGTATTCGTTTCAGAAACATATAGACATAATCAGTGTTAATCGAACTATGCTATCTAACTCTCAAATATTTTCTGATGATTGTTTTTAACTGCAGTTGTGAAATCTGACCTGTTGTTGGCAACCTTATACCTGTTAAAATCGTTCATGCATATCGCTTAGCACGTGGATATGATGCAATCAGTCAAGTTTTGAATCAGATTATACCGAAATAATTTAAAATAGTACATGTCCTTCTATAAATTTTTTGCGTCCATTGGGATGCACATTTATTGAAATAATGCGTCCTGGGCAAAATTTGTGCGTAATTTACGCAGGACGCACACCAAAATGAATCACTGTCATTAGGTGGCAACCGCCCTGTTATGACCCTTTTCCAAATTGTCTTGAATTCAATTATCTCTGATCTCTACGAATCGTATCTGTAAAAGGAATAAAAGAAATTGTATTTACTATCATGATCCGGTTATATCAATATTTAATGAGTGATCAAGGAGCAATTATTAATTGAAAATTGAAAGATTGCAAAAAGATGATGTTTTGGATGGTACGTCTGTAATCAATTGTTTAAACACTCGGAAATGCTGATAATTTAGATTTAAGAATCGCAAAAAAGTAGAGGATGTTTTGAAATATCCCTCCCTCTTAATTAACTGATGCTATGCTGTGTTTCAAATTACAAGGTAGTATACCTTTTTGGATATTACGTTATGCTATGAACAGTATTTCCTTTTCAATTGTGTTTCAATGACAAACAAAAGAGAAATGCGTGTTTTGAAAGATTTACATTTTTACATTTACATATAATGTATTTTGAACAATAATAAACACTGGCTAAATGATACAATAATGTTTATGACGGATTTTAACAATTTCTTTTTCTAAATTCAGTATAATGTATGTACCGGATTATCGTGATTTCTGTTTGTTCTATTGATTTATTTAAGAAAGTATCAGAGAAGCTCTATATGATATTTCTTGTGAAGTTTGTAAATTGCTGTCCGTTTCAGATCTCAGTAATATTTATATCATATCGAACTGTCACAGTATAAGCTATGCTAATAATAATATTAATAAATATATCTTATTCTTGTCTCAATAAATCGTGCCAAATGTTTTATATTAAAAAAAGATGTGTTTGTGAAACACCGATGCCCCAGTATGGCAGCTTATGACGAAGGTTAAAGTTTCTCAAATGCAAGTCAAACTCCAGGTCAAGAGATCAAAGATGTTGGCCCTGAAAGAAAGGTCTTGTCTCGAGGAATATACCTGTGAAATTTGAAAGACCTAACTCCAACTGTTCAGAAGTTATGGCGTAGGTTGAAGTTTTTTAAAAGTAAGTAAAACGTCAAGGTCAAGGTCAAATGGGGCCCCAAGGTAAGGTCTTGCGATACTTGTTCGTGAAGTGTGAAAACCCTAGAACCAAACGTTCACATGTTATGGCCAAGGTTAAAGTTTTTTTTAAAGTAGGTCAAACTCCAAGGTCAAGGTCAATGCCAAAATTGTTGGTATCCAAAGGAAAGTCTTGTCCCAAGAAATGCACATGTGAAGTATGAAAGCCGTAGCACCAAATGTTTAAAAGTTTTTCAAAAGTAGGTCAAACTCCTAGATCAAGGTCAATAGGTCAAAGTGGTTTGTATCCAAAAGAAGGTCCTGTCACAAAGATTATATTTGTGAAATATCAAAGCCCTAGCACCAACCATTCGAAAGTTATGGCGAAGGTTAAAGTTTTTCAAAAGTAGGTCAAACTCCTAGGTCAAGGTCAAAGGGTCAAAGTAATTGGTATCTAAGGGAAGGTCTTGTTACAAGGATTGCATATATGAAGTATGAAAGCTCTAGCACCAACCGTTCAAAAGTTATGGCCAAGCTTAAAGTTTTTCAAAAGTAGGTCAATCTCCTATATCAAGATCAAAGGGTCAAAGTGATTGGTATCCAAAGGAAAGTCTTATCACAAGGAATATACATATTAAATATGAAAGCCCTAGCATCAACCATTCTAAAGTTATGGGCAAGGTTAAAGATTTTCGAAAGTAGGTCAAACTCCAAGGTCAAGGTCAAAAGGTCAAAGTTGTTGTATCCACAGAAAGGTCTTGTCACAAGGAATACACATGTGAAGTTTGAAACCCCAAGCACCAACTGTTCAAAAGTTATGGCCAAGATTAAAGTATCATGAAATTTTGCAAAAGTGGGTCAAACTCCAAGGTCAAAGTCAAAATGTCAAATATGATGGTACCCCAAAAAATGTCTTGTCACAAGGAATACACATGTGAAATATTAAAGTCATAGCTCCAACCAATCAAAAGTTATGGACAAGGTTAAGGTTTTTGCGGACAAACAGACAGACAGACGGACGGATAGGGCAAAAACTATGTACCCCCGAATCTTCGATACGGGGGCATAAAATGGTTTTCCTAACCTGATTCGATATGAAAGTGTTTTTATAAATCATTATCATAGCAAGTCTTAATGTACTACTCAGAGCTTGCTCAATGGATAAAAAATGATGCAGGTCCTGGAATTTTTCAATCTTACGAAAACTAGTTGTCTTTTCTTTCTTACTAATCAATTGTGCTCGTTAGTTTTGAAACCATTTCTAGTCGTTAAATTCTGTCTAGCGCAGGCGCACTCGCTTACACAATATTAAGCATTGGTAAGGGACATTCAGATCTTGCTGATAAAATGTCTCCCATGGCATGAGAATTAAACAGTATAAAAGAAGTAAAATCGCCGAGTTACATCTTTTATATTCATTTAATCCTTGGAAATATCTAGTATTCTTTACTTAATTCACTGACAAAATCACATTTGAGCGCAGTTTAGTTGTGGGATGAGCTGAGTTATACATTCAGGCCGACAGCATATTAGATTCAATGGCTGATCAGTCAGAACTAAGATACCGGTTTCAATATCGTTATTTCTCGACTGGATTAATTTTTCATAGCAATTCAATTGTTAAGGTCCAGACAGCCTCAGTATGGATTCTGAAGATTTGTGATAGTAAGAATTGATTTATCTCATTATTGAAGTCGAATTTGGATAATATATCAAAGCTATTTAAGGATAAACATACCAACTAATGATTTTCTAAACTAATTGTGTTCAGCGCGGATATATAATTAAGATCTTAAGTTGATACGAACTAATATGATGAGAATTTGAGAGGATCCTGGCTCCTACAAAAAAGTTGTAATTTTTTATAATGTATTGAGCATTGTGAAAGGAGTGGTTTAATACAGAAATTTGGCAGTCTTGTTTAAAAGATTTTTAGAACATGGCTTTAAAAGGGGAAAAAATGGTTTTTTTTGGTCCCTATTGTGCTTCTCCTATGACAATAAGACTCCAAACCTTATTTCACATCTACAATTGTACAGGATACCTCCAATCATATTGAAAAGATGATTTGGCGACTGCTTAAAATCTAAGAGGAGTTCTGGGACCAGGTTTTCGTGGAAAAAAGTCATTTTTTGACCCCAATTGGCCATCGGTGAAAATTAAAATTCCAAACCCTTTTTGACATCCACGGGATATAACCAACCATAACCAACCATATTAAAAAGATGAATTGGCTACCACAATAACATTGTGAACTGTACATAATGTTTTCTCTAATGGAAAAGATGAAGATAATGAACAGAGATCGATCTAAAATAAAAACCTAAAAATAATACAAATCTGTGAACAGGACAAAAAACACAGATCCCGAGAAATGCCAGAAGTGCGATCAGGTGCCTAGGAGGAGTAAGCATTATCTGACCATTGATCACACTCGAAGTGAGCCCTAATATATAGATCAGGTAGACAGGATATTCCGTAGTCAAATTAAGTATACAAACAAAGGCCTAACAATTTGTATGAAATTCGTCAAAAAAAAAATACGACCCAATATTAGGTTGTATTTGTTAACAAGGTCTTTATAACAACGGTGCCACAGAGTTTACTGAATGCTGACTGTAGACGAGGTTGTGAAATCCCTGTTACATCAGTAACCTGCTCTGATTTAAAAACTGATCGTACTTTGCATGCTCTTTAAATCGAATAAGTGGGGAGACATAAACACCATATGCTGGTGATAGCCAACGGAAATATTCTCGTTTGTCATACAGTTGAGTTGCTAATTGAACCTTATCGTCTATAGTCAGTAAAACATCCAAATATGAAACAGATGTAGCAGACTTTGGGGTGTCTTTTATTTCGAGTTCACTTGGATATTCATATATCGAATCGACATATGAATGGAAGTAACTTTTGCTTATTGATAAAACGTCGTCGATATCAAGTTGACAGCAAGTGTTTTCTTCTCACGTACCGTCACGGTAGCTCAGTCGCTAGACAGTTCGCTCCGTGATCGGAAAGTCATGGGTTCAAACCCCGGCCGCGACTGACCTAAATCGATAAAAATAGGTAGCAAGTGTTCTTCTTCGCCAGGCTGTGGACACTTTGAAGTGAAAGTTGTGGAACTTTCGGATAATACCTTAAATACCGAGGCTCCCTGTCATGGCAGGCGTTGGCACGATAAAGATCACTCACCCTGAGTGCCGAGTAAAGGTGTAAATTTGAAGCCCTTCACCGGTATATAGTGACTTCTCTATGAGTGGAAAAAATCTCGAACGGAAAGTAAAACAGCATACAATTAAATAAGATCTTCTCATGCAGAAGTTTATAAGTAAATTCTGCTTCATAGAAATATAAAAACAGGTCGGCTAATAAAGGAGCACAATTAGTCCCCGTCAATTTCCAACAGTTTGCTGGCCTCCAAAGACTATAAAGACGTTGTCAATGAGGAATTTCAGAGTTCTTTAAATATTAATTTCAGAGTACTTGTGTGCAGAATCAGAGTAATTTTTAACAAAGTAATTATCTGTATGACTAGTCACCAGATATGAAAATTTCCGAGTTCCATTTTTATCGAAGAAGCAGTCGTCTATAATATCTATGATATCATAAAACTTAGTTTTTAATTTCATCGTGAGGAATGGTTGTATAAAGTGTAGAAAGGCATAAGTTTTGAAAAAAAATGTGATTTAAAATTGTCTATAAACTCGTTGGATTTTTTGAGATTTGCACCACTTTAAGAATATGCTGTAGCACATTACGTCTGAAGTTTCTCCTTTACAGCAGTTAATATTTTTGTAAGGAGTAAAGATAGAGGCTTGTAGAGCACTTGCCGAGTCCGGCAATGTGTTTTTGTTTTTGCTTGTATGTAGGCTAGATCGAACTCACTCTCGCTGACTTGTATGTGAAAAGTATTAAAGACTAAAATGTTATTTTGGAGAATTTCATCCTTAGAAAGTGAACTGTGAGTATAGGTAGGATTTCCAGATGTAGAATTAAAATCAGGTTCTTCTAAAATACACTTAAAATAATGAGCCTTACAAACAAATTATTAGTGTTTCAACCTTGTCTGCTGGGACCATAACATAATGTTCATGAAATCTTTCTAATTCTTTTATCACCTCCGATTTAGTGAAAACGAAAGGATAGATGATTCACATATTGTCTTTTATCTTTCTAATACGATTCTGTTAAATATTCATAAAACATTTAATCCATTCTGACAAAGTGTTCAGGTTTTCCTCTTCGTATTTCGTCCAACGTACAGCATAATCTTCGACAGAATTCATATCAGAAATGAAGTTCTGTCGCCAATTGAAAGATCGGGGCGAATCGCCCGCGTGGTGAAGTGGTTAGAGCGTTTGCTCCAGATCTCGGGATAAGGAGTTGATCCTTACGTCGCGGGTTCAAATCCACTGTGTGACGCGGAAACTGTTCCTTCAGATGAGACCGTATAAATCGGTGTCCCATGTCGCAGTAGGTGCTGGCACGAAAAAGTTCCCTCTCTGTTCAAAGTAAGTACCGAATACAGGTCTTAATTTGAAGTCCTCCGGTGGCAAATTGTGGCATCTCAATATGAGTTAAAAGTTCTCGAAGGAACGTTAAACAAACAAATTAACATACAAAGATCGGGGCTCCCTGTATTTAGCGTTTCAAAATGATTGGTTTTAGGACGTCATTTTCAACTATATTAATATCACAAGAAAGTTGAAAGAGGAGGAAGAGGATTTTGTTCTAAATCTAGATAGCACTGCAAGGTTTCTTTATAATTAAAAAGTTTGAAAGCAACAGTTTGGGAATATCTGTTGGAAAATTATGGTGTAGACATCATCTTGAAATATGGTGGAATGCAAGACTGAGCATTGTTATGATTAAAAAGTATTACTCATGATAACAACATTTATTCCTTTGTTGGCAAATTTAAGTTCAAGGAATCGACGGGTTGAACAGGAATAATTATCTTTCGACTCACGTGGCGACCTAAATAGCCAGTGCTGGGCAACATACATAATCACAAACACTAGCTTGTGTTCTGCTGTTAAAGAATCCACGTATGGACTTGCTTTAGCTTCTTCAAATTCTTCTTACGTCTTAGTCCTCTTTTGGTTTTGAGCACATAAGGCCTACACCGAGGACCTCTATCCATGTCTGCTGACATTTGCTGTACCATGCCGGAAGTCCATCTCTGATCTTCAATCTCTTTTTCTACTGAACGTTCAGCTTCTTCAAATTAGTCAATTCAAAAATGTATAGGAATATAAGTTACTATAGTAATCTGACATCATTTTTTCGAAACAAAATATTCATTTCAATATTTTGAATTACACAAAAATGACAACGCCTGTGATCTTTTGTTACATTGCTATTACGATCCTTCTTAATAAACAAGTCATGGTAAGAGATACAAAATTTACGAAATTGTGTTCTGTGTTATTTTATAGTTACAAGTGAAACAAACATGTATTTCTTAAACTCTTAATTTTATTTAAGAGTGCAATATCAACTAAGTTTCCCTATTGATTGAAGGTTATCGAGCAGTTTCTGATTTTTTTTTCACCCAAAAGGCCAATAGGGGGCCAAAATTTAGTTTGTTTTAAACACAGAAGCATTCTTTCCAAAACCTTATTTGAAACAAAATTTATGTTTTAAATTTTTTAGTTTCAAACAGGTATTGGGTTTATTGCATAGATGAAATATATCATATATGTCAGCATCCATTTTTAAATGTTTTTTACTGTGTTCAGAGGCTTATGGATATTTGTTGTCAATCCTTTTATTGCATATCTTCAGGACAATCATGTTTCAAAAGTTGTTTCGGCTACTGCATAAAATCTTATAGAAATTCTTGGAATTTTTTTAAAAAGCATATTGTCATTTTTTCAGCCCGAAAATGGCTTATTCTATTAAAATGAAAATTCCAAAACCTTTTTGCACATCTAAAAGACATAACCAATCAAATGAATTGACTACTGCTCTGGGAACGTTGATTTTGTAGATAAATTTCGTTTTTTTTTTTTACACCTATTTTACTCCCAGAGTAAAACTGAAAACACCAAAACTTTATTGCACATCTACAGGATACCGCTTATCTTATTCCAAAAGATAAATGTAAGAGGAGTACTGGGAATCAGGTTTTCATACGAAAAACGTCCATTTTAGACCCACAGGATGAAGGTGAAAATTCTGAACACTATCAGGACACTATCTTTCATATTCCAAGAAATAAATCGGCAACTGCTTAAGATACAAGAGGAATCTGAGAGAGAAACGTCATTTCCGGCCCATAATTATTGGCCCTTGGTGAAATGAATAGTTAAAAACCTTATTGCACATCTACAGAAGACCAACAATCATATTCCAAAAGACGAATTGGCTATGCTTGATCACCAATCAAATTCCAAAAGGTTAATTAGCAAGTGCTTGAAATGTAAGAGGAGTTTGAGAAGAAAATAGTGTGACGGACATACACTGTACGAACAAGGATAACAAGATACTTCTTGTAGAAAGTGTGGGCATATTAACCACACCCTTGACTTTCCAAAACCGGTACATCTCCAAAATCATATTTATATAGCATTTCCCGGGTATGTGTACTATTTCTACTTAACTCTTACATAACATTATTTTTAGAGTCTTCTATCTGGCATTTGTTATAATCTAATCCAGAAATAAATACATTTAGTAGGATACTCTACAATTTACATTCCCCTATCACAGTTTGACAAAAACATAATGATTCTAGACACCTTGAACAAATAACAAAATATATTTTGAACAGCTATATTCAAAACCTCAAACTTGTGCTCCATAGGCTCCACTTGGTACAATCATGGTAAGTAATATTTTAAAAGATACAAATAAGGGCAATTGATCTACATTTTTGCAACGTTTATAAAAATAATCCTCAAGAATTATGTCTTTATAGTGCGAAATTGTTAACTGCTTTGATCCAGTCAAGTTTGAATTTTGCATAAAGGACTACTTGAAAACATGTATGTATACATGTAGTGACATGTTGAAAACATACCATCTTTTTTGTGAAACTGTGAAATAATGAATATAAATACACATATAATGTTTTTGTTGCAACGTGTTTAAATGAATTTTCATTATTGATATAGAATTTTTCTTTTTCATCAAAAAATTCATTTAACAGTTTATCGTTTCACATTCAAGATTTACTCTGTGAATACCAATTTGTTTTTTTTGGAAGAAAGCAACATTGAAATATATTTTTCATATTAAAGAAAGATTTCAGCTCAGTTATTTCAGGGAAGTCTTGTTTTTTTTTATGTTAATGTGTTTTTGCTGACATTGCAATGGTTGGAAGAAGACGTGGTTTCTCTACTCATCAACAATTGCAAAGTACAGATTTTATACAATTTCACATGAAAAGGCGCACTTCTCATATTAATCTTTCCCTAACGTAATTGAGCTCGGTGCCGATATGAAATTAATTAAATTAAATTGATGTGACTAGTTACATAAAGAGGGAAATCCTTGAGCGTGATTGGACTAAATGTTTGATTCGGTAGGGTGACGGATGTCGTTAAATGCATTAATATTAGACTTGTTTAGTTTCTCTCCTGACTACCATTCTTCCGTCCATTGTAAAATCGATACAAGCGTTTTCCTGTGTTTGGTATTAGGTATTGCGCTCACGTCCATGATTGAAACAGATGAGTCGAAGACCTCTTGTTAAGATGTCCGTTGTCTGTCTTTCACGTGCGGAATACTGACGTCATTTTCAAACTTTCGAAGAATTGGTAAGTTTTGGAATTACTACTTAAATAAAAGACTTAAAATCTAGTTCTCCAAATTAGAGAGATTAATAGTATTATATTTAGTTACAGGTTGACTTAGTTTTCTGTCTATAAATATATTTTAAAATATTGAGCCATAAGAATAAGTGTTTGTAGCAACCATTTATCAAATAGTTAACACTTATTCAGAGGAAGGTAGATTAAACATAGTGGGCAGAACATCTAAGCAAGCTTGAAATGGATGTAGTGCCTTTGGAATAAGGGACGTTGTTTCAAGTACTTGCTACACGAGAGTCCAAAGCAATTTTCTCCAAGAATCTACATCATCGATTATTGCTTCAAATTTCTCTTCATGAAAAGATATAAAACTAAAAAATGAACAATTAATTTCATTATTTCTTCTCAGTCACCAATATATCACGGAGGAATCCCTTGATTTTAAGTATGGAATGTGGAATTTCATTTTTACGTTTTCCCCTGACGATGTACAATACTAGATTTAGGAATAATACAACCGGCGAGTTTCTTACATTGCCTCGTTTTCAGATCGATTTGTACAGCAATTTGTTGTACTATAATTTCCAAATAAATCTGCTTACACCAAACGAACATAGATCGGACGAATAGGAATCGTTTAAAATTGGTTTAAAACACCCTCTAAATAAGTGAAGATTGATTGTATGTAATTATTTGTCCCAGTACATTTTTTCCATCAATGTTTCACATATTCTAGATGAAAAGTCGAATTTAGATGCATGTGATAAACCCGAATTAACGCAGAGGCCAACGAGTATATCCTGACAGAGAAACCTCCGGGTTTTTTTTTTTTTAAATCTGTTAAAGGCTTCATCAGAAAGAACCGTAACTTACACATGCAGATGTGTTTTAGTATAGCGGATAGGATGGAAATGACGTTAGTGCGAAACTAACTATCAACTTTGCAAAAAAAAAAAAAAAAACAAACAAACAAACAAACAAACAAACATACTGAAAAACAAAACAAGCTGCTTAAGATAAAATCAAAAGACAACTGCAAAATCAACAGACTCCGTTGCAAAACGAATGATCGCCGATGCAAAAACCAACAGTCGTTAAACTGAATTCTCGCGCAAAAACCAACAGTCATGATCTGGATTACCGCTAGATGGCACGAGAGTCTTTAAATTATGGAAAGCCAAAGGGTTCAACCCTGTCAACTCGTGAAAAGTAGTAGAAATTTATTGCGTTAATTACGCTAATGCCCACAAGGTAGGATAAAGTTTTATAGTAAAAAATCATATATAGTCGAGTTTTCATATTTTATGATGCTCTGCGTATGATTTTTTAATAAAATGTTTATTCTAATTCTACATGTAATTAATGTACGAAATGTTTCGTGTACATGTTTTTTCATTTTTATATTTGGAATAGAATGAAAAATAAATTGATTACAGTCTTTATGGTGATTTAATTATTAAAGCGATTTTTTTCGAAATGTATGTTGTATATAACGTAATGAATTTTATAAATTAAACTCTTTGATAGTGTTAAGATATAAAATGTAATAAAGCGTCGAAATATGAAAAGAGATTGACTCGTACATGGATGATTTAAGATTTTAAACTTATAAAAATTTAATTACTTCCGTCCACACCAGGCTCCGGGGCCATAAAACTTAGACGAGCCCAGTTTTGATCCCAGTCTCACTTTTACAAAAGGAGCTATTAGTGGAAAAGTGAGACCGAGATCAAGAGTGAGCTCATCTAAGTTTTATGGCCCCGGGGCCTCAATCACCTGGGTAATTATTAACTTTGAATAATGTATGCACTTTTCCTTATACGCAGTGCTTTGCTTCTTTGCATGTTCTGCAGCATCAAAAGAAGAAGCCAATTTGTTTCTCCATTCATGGATTAAATCTTATCATCAGCCAATTCCTTCCGCAAACATGATTTTGTAACGACAAATTTGTGTGCCATTATTTACTGTTTTCCGTTTATGAGTCTGCACGGCTTGGTTGTTTAATCTTGTGTAAACCTGTGACATATACTACTGTCGCTGCCAATTGATCATGTTCGTGATAAAGAACAGCTCAATTATCAAAGAATTTCCGTTGGGTTCCGCGGCACTGGACCTTTGAGAAACGGTTTATTGACCAATGAAACAAGCGACATGCTTGCAAAAAATATTTCATGTCTCTTTCTAAAAACTAGTGTATTCATAAATCCATATAGTCTCGAACTACGCCATCTTTCATGTATATATGAC
Source organism: Saccostrea echinata (assembly GCF_033153115.1). NCBI lineage: Eukaryota > Metazoa > Mollusca > Bivalvia > Ostreida > Ostreidae > Saccostrea > Saccostrea echinata. Next base: position 5,688,186 of record NW_026889779.1, on the reverse strand, counting down.
AGCAAGATATTCTCGATACAGTATGCCTATGTTTATAGGTTTTTTTTCCCTTGCAAATGTCAAATGTTAGTTTATCGGCATATCTCAAGGGAATGAGGCACAAACATTTTGAGCCAATATGTTATTTGGGAAGATCTTGATAATAAACTCATTGTGACACCATGTGACATAATACATAAACCCTCTTCGATTCCATCAAGCGACAAACTTGCTATTGACATTTGCAAAAGTTTTCCTGGCATGCTTTGCAATAACTATTCAATTTGATTTGGGTGTTAGGTTTATTGGCGCTTTTCTTGTAAAGAAAGATCATTATCTGACCCTATGTCTATAGGACTGCAAGCAAAAAGGAAAACTCACTTCCCCGCCGTCTTTGAATGGAAATTAATTATACTTTTCATCTAGATGTCTGCAAATTGCTATATTTTTCTTGTGTCATTCATCATGATGGTGCTTGATGATCAGTTTGGTTTTTCAGGGCCAGACATGTGCGTCTTTTATTTAGGAAGTTCTCGTATCCTATTGCCAATCTCTTGCGAAGGAGACTACCGTAAATTTTTCATGGATAAAATTCCGACATACTGCCTTAATTTACTATTTTAGCAGTATGCATCAGGAACAAGGAAGTCATTATTCGATCATACATTAAATTAGCTATAAATTCTAACTATAACCAGCTAATGAAAAAAGCTATAGAAATTCAATTTATTGTAATTTACTTTTGAATAGGATCATTAAATACTCAGCAGGCATATAAAAAAATAATAAAAAAAAATATAGTGTAATTTGCTTTAGAATTTTTGAGGAAGCACTAGTGTAGTAGACCTTTTTTCTTCATGTCCCATGTACTTGTGCCAAGCATTATTGTATCTTTATAATTGCACATCACTGTAACTGAAATCGTAATTTAATTCCTGATTCCACATTCTCTGATTGATTGCTTATATATGTCAATGCATCTGGAGTTGCATATATTATTGTTGTCTATATTTGTTGCTCTTTATTATTTTGAAGGCACCTTTTTAATCTGTTTGGTAGGTCGTTCTTTGTTTACCATTGCTTTATAGATTCAGATACTCTTGTTTTATACAGTCTATATATTTTAATGCTGACCAAATGCATTCGGAGTTGAATAGTTGTCTGTATCTCGTTCCTATCAATTGCTTTGAAAATCAGGGTACCATTGTTTTATGTGTATTTTGTTACTTGATATATTATTTAGAGTTCGGAAACTTTTGTCGCCTATTTTGAGATCTGGAGTTCCAGATGCTTTTGTTCTCAGCTTGTTTTTTTATTGTTTATTATTGCATTTCAACAGCAGTTCAAAATACCTCTGTTTATGTCTTTATTTTTCTACCATGAGTGTACTAGCATTCTATATATACTAGTGCCCTAGCTGTCTGTTTGCTTTTCATTGTTTACCACTTCTTTTCAGTTTCTAGACACACATTTTGTATGTTCATATCTTTTTGATTATTACTGCAATTGAATTTTTAAGTGCATGTTTAAAAGTCTCATTGGATTTGCAGTTTCCGGTATCCTTGTTTCATGTTTGCAACTCATTGCGAAACCATTGTATTTTAACATCTAAACATATATCATAGTTAAGGAGGTTGGATCCTGCTATCAAAAGTATTGAGAATTTTTTATAAAGTATATTTTTAGAATCTACACACAAAGTTTATGGGAATTATTTCTTCTTGAAAGACTCATTAAAATTCGTGACAACAAAAGAGTTTCAAGCTCAGGAACGATTTGAGTATATAGATATTTTTGATTTTGATTTCTTTTGATCAGCAATATGGCCCCTGGGCCTCTCTTCTTTAACATAATAGGGTGCGTTATTTCTTTTCAGGAATTTTTCATCTATTTTACGTAAACTCAATTTTTTTGAGAGAAAGTATATCAATGTCATACCAGTTATGTAAATACAATGTACATATATTTGGGTAGGAAAGATAAAGAGTTGGGCTGAGGGACCCTCTACCTCTCTTCTCCTCGTTCACTATGAGGGTAGATCAATTCATCAGTTTTTCGAAAGAAATATAACAAAATAATGATGTCTTATACTAAAATCCAAGTCCAGAATTTTTGTTTTATGATTTTTTTTTCAAAGTGCGCTTAAGTGTCTCCATGGTTCAAAATGCTGATGTACACTCTTAACGCACTTAAAAAAATTTAAAGTACGTTGATTTTGTCCCAATTTTAACGCACTTCGAAATTTTTTTTCAAAGTGCGTAATTTTTTCAAAGTGCGTTGCCACAGTGGTTCTATGATTAAAGCACGTGATTAGAACGGGATATGAAATACAGTATAAATATATACAGTAGTTACGGTAGCCATTTTCACAACCTATATGTACAATTCATTATCTCAAGTCGGTTGGACCGACATCAAATTTAGAGATACAATAACTAGAGTTCGAGATATTTGAAGTAGACTTGAACAATTGTTGTCTTCCAGTTTCTATTCTTCACTCCAACAACTTGTTAAAACAACAAATGTAGCTTGTGAAATATCTTCGTTGTGAAATATCTGTGAGCTCTACAGAATCTTTTCAAGTACTAAAATGAAATATGAAGATAACGAACACTATTCAATCTCGAAAGTCCAATGAAACAAACAAATTTGGAGCAGAGCAAACATGGGCCTCAAAATTTAGAGGTGGGATCAGGTGCCATGGAGGAGAAGTTCAACCAAAATGATGATAATCTGAATCTTCACAGTACTAATTACTTAATAAAAGTTTACAAAAAGAAAAGCACAATTCAATAAAAATTATCTGTTTTTAGAGGATTTTATAATATAATTCGCCCTTTGCGGATACACGTCCATAGATATTTATAAATATAGTTTAATGTAGGAATATATTCATCAACTTTTCCGAACAAAGCATAAAAAGAACAAATTTGGGAAAAAATTGGCAAATTTGGCCAGTCGTTCAATTTGTTCTTCAACCAACCCCTGTAAAACCTGACGAAGTATTAGAATGGAAATGGAATGATAGATGTAGCTATTGCTCTTTTGTAATACCATCCTTCTACTTTAAATCGTTAAATTCTCTTTTAAGTGGTTACACATTTTACGATCAATAAAGTATCCCTGGTTCACTTCATCACTCACGAAATGTTTTATGAATGATAGAAATGATTTGACAAATGCTTTCTGTAATGCATTTTAACGAGTCCATTATTTGTTATGTCCCCTGAAGGGACAATGGGAGGAGAAATCTGCGATCAGGAAGGGAACCGCCATCAATCGGGTGGTCCCCACAGACGTAATGTGTTTTACATTAAGCCGGAGGAACGCTTTCGACGAATAATTAAAACATCGGAAATCTTTTATCTGTTGCCTATATAGCTTTTTCTAATGACGAGTCTCTAAAAAGTATTAGAGAGTTAATGGCGATTGTTTCATAATGTGGGTAAAATGTCATTTGAGTTGATTGCGCTAGACAAAAAAGACTACGTTAAATGTGTGGTTTCGGTACGAATTGATCAAAATCTATTTAAGATGGATGGTTTCATCTGTTTTTACACTTAAGTAATCAACCTGTGTCTTAGTAGATGAGAAGACTGAGCATGCGTCAATATGCCAATGACACTACCAATCAATAGCAACTATCATGATCCGGGTAAGTGGAACAAAATTTTTAAATCAACTTTTGACATTTTCGAGTCCTTACCTATGTCAGTATGTACTAGTATGTTAGCCAGAATGACTTCAACTTTTGAAACCTAAATGTTAATTAATACTTACAAGAACCTTGAAATACTTTGGCGTAGAAAACAAAACGTGTACTTTCATATGACCAAATGTATCTACCTCACAGATACTCTGATCATTTTAATTTTTTCAACAAGTTGCTACACTGCATCTAAAGCTAAACAGTACATGTACATAACAATATGACTATGGTCCGCACTCCCAAGGACTTGGGGGAGGGTAAAAACCTCCAAATTCAAAACTCCTTTCTTATTAGACATTGAAAAGAGAAACTATCTTCATGATGATAAGAAGCCTTTACTAAAATTTTGAAATTTACGTCTCCTGGGTCACGGGCTCAAGCCCTGTGATGGGGCTAGGTTAATTTTATATATATAGTGTAAAATGAAGATTTTAGTCTGAAAGGTGAGGATTAGTTGATCCAATTTGATGTTTTAAATGCATTATCTTTTTTTAAAGGGAAATTAGCAGACTATCTGTGAACGTAATGGGTTTCAGCTACTAGTTCTGTGCCAAAATTCTGAAATTTATCTCTCCTGGATCTAGAATGTAATTCTCAGGGTGGTGCTAGTTCAGTATATGTTGTAGGTGTGTTGTATCTTTAAAAAAAGTTTTCACTTCTGGGACCTAGCAGATTGTGATAGTAAGATATGATCTCCACCAAAATTGTGAACTCTGTGTCTAAGGGGTACGCCGTTTAACCCCCAGAATTATTTGACTGAATTAATTATATATACAAACTGCATTATATCTTTAAGTTTCCTTTCCCCTGGACTTTATACATTTTGATATTGAGCAAGAAGTATTCCACTAAAATCCACAATTTTATGCCTCTTATTTCAGAATTTTGACCTCAGAATAGGGCTAAATTGAACACAAATTTAAAGAAAACTCGTGATACTGAAGTGCTCATTAATCATTAGACCCTTTGGTATCTTGTTCTATTAAATGAATTTTTTAAACGTTAAAATGTTAAATTTTTTTTTTAAACGTAAACGTTAAAGTGGACCAGAAGACGTTTCGGATTCAAAGTCAAATACATGTGATTATGTTCAGCTAGACCATAGGTATAAAGACCTGATGACTGTTCTTAATGCATTGTTCTATTCTTTGTAAACGCGTTGAAGATTCTATTAGCTGGTTATAAATTGTATAGTTTTGCACAGACGCCCAGACTCTGCTGGAATATCTACCTCATCTACAATCCCAGCTTACCGTCCAGGAGGAAGATGTGGCGTTTCTTAGAAGATTCCTGAGACGTAAGGAAGTACAGGCTACCATGAAGGTAATATTATTGATATACAATATGTATGTATACATCTCTTAAAATTAAAATTTTATATTAAGAATCCTTTCATCAAAGATAGTTAAAGATGATATCAAGCTATCATAAAAGTTCTTAAAAGAAGTATCTCGTTATTTGATTATGTTATACACTGTATTTATATCAATGTTTTACATAACTTCAAACTCTACTAACTTGCCTTTAATTGTAATGCTCTTTAAAAGTAGCTAACGATTAAACCGAGCAAATATTTAAATTAATTTCCAATGTTTTCGGGTTTTATAGGTTGAGAATATGTTAATATTCTATATTCAGTTACTTTAAAAAACGTTTTCCATTTCAGTCCTATAAAAGTATATCAATTTTAAGTTATCGAAAACTTCGACCAGTGTCCATGGCAGCCGTCGCTCTTGCAGCAAATGTAAGTTTACATGCATCAGTCATTATTTTATTTTTTGGTTTAAAAAAATGCACTCATTTTCAGGCCTTATCATCAATTCAATACATAAAATCAACGTTTAATGGCATCGTGAATTGTTCATTTATTCCCTCAAAAAGAGCGGCATCGTTTGGTATCTGTTATTATCCATGAAACTCTGCAATTAACCATCATAGCGATGTTGATGGAAAATGACAGAAAAATATAAAAATACAATAATTCCTCTATTGCAAGGAAAACATTTAGACTTCTTTGTTCTATCATTTTATGTGTCCAATAAATCTCGGTTTATTGATGATATAAAAATGCGTTGAAATCTACTGCTACAATACATTGGAACCAATAATTTGTTGGTGATACAAAAGCGAGCTTTTACTTTTAAATAATAAGTAATTAATGCAACACAACCAAACTATGAATTTTAATTGATTGTGAAGGAAATATAAAGATAACGAATAGTGATCATGCTCTAAAGTTCATTCAAACAATACAGTCTGTGAGCAAAGCGAACACGGACCTCTGAAAACAGGGGTGGGATCAGGTGCAATGGATAAATAAGCATCTTTTGCCACCGGTCACACCCGCCGTGTGCTCCTTGTCATGAAATAAGATTTAAAAAGCACAGCTTATTCTTCTTGATCATTAGTTTTAAGTATTTCTCTTCTTATTTCGATATCTTTCTCTCCCTCTCTCTCTTTCACCAAGAGAGAGATAAATAATTTGTTTATTTGATAGTTTCCGTGGAGCGACAAGAGTATCCTTTTATTCTGCTACTTCTTGCACGCAGCAATGTCCTTCTTGAATTATTCCAACAATTTTATCGCCAATTTGTAAGAAAACTTTCCTGTCCATTGCGTGACAATGTCCTCCTTGGAGAGTGTTTCCAATTTTTTATTGACCTTTTAATGTCCGCTGTGGTATCCGATTTGAACTCTTTATGGCATTTTAAGAACTCTATACAGACCTCATGTCATTTGTTCAATAGTTTCTCGGTTAATTGAAGTTTTAATTACAGATTTTCTGTGATATTCGAAGATGCAACGATGATTCTCAGTTATCCGAAGAGCTGATGGAGATTTTGTCTAAACCAAGTGTACAGGTATGTCATTTACTCTAAAGAGTAATGTACTTAATACAGGTAATCAAATATACATGTTATTCTCCTCTACGAATGTCTTTGTCGTACCAGCTGAACGGTCAATATGAAGCATCAGTACATTTCATCTAGGAGTTTGGTATCAAGTCTGTAAAATATATAACAACCCCACAGTAAATCCCTGAATGCACCACAAAGGTTTCTAATTGCCAATTGAATGTATGCACTCTCCAAAACTTACATTTAGTACAATAAATGCATATTTAACCATCACTTAAATTTTCAAAGTTATTGTCAATTTACGCATTGGTTATGTTACAGGGTAATGCTACCTATTGCATATTCGACTATTAAAACATTGATTTAAATATGTAAAGAATCTAAAAACTGTGTCTGAAAATGGAGGAAGGAGTTGAAATTTAAACTTTACCAATATATTTTGTTATGTAACTCATGCTTTATCATGTTTACTGCCAAGGATTATTCTACTAGAGTCATTTTTACTTGTCGTTGTTATTAACTTTTTTATTAATCTTAATGGTTTATGAAATACTCTTCCTCATGCTAGTCATTTAAGCAATATTTAGGCTTGAAGTTCTTGGCTCTATTTTTTCTTGACTTCATAAGTTCATTTGTTTTTGCGACAACTTTGATTTTCAGATACACAATTTGAAATGCACATGTATTTAAGAAGTAAGAATCGTGTTTCATTTATTTTCTCACATCCTAATCAGGCTTTCATTTTGTGTGTGTGTGTGTGCGGGGGGGGGGGGGGGTTTCTAACTTGATGATTGAAAATCAAATGGTCGGAAGTCATTTAGACACAATGTAAATAAATGAAGCAAGTAGTTTTGAAAACGAGAATGAAGTAAGTATAATCCAGCACGCATGCGTCATTCGTGCAGACTTTGGACTTAATTCACGGGAAAGAAGTCCATTTAGTTTCGAGGAAGTGATACGGTTCGAAGTTCTCTTCTGATTTCATAGATGTGTGCGAAAATATTATACTGTAAACATATTACATTTAGCTGTGTATTCCGTTTAGTGCCTTTCAAGGAAAGCAGCTTCCGCTAAATCAAGTACATCGCTAAATGTGTTGTAAAACTATGACTATATATTGATAATTCATATAAAGCGCTAAATTAAATCTACGCTAACGTGATGTAAAATAATTAATTACCGTCATATACCGGTACCTTACAAGGAAAATAAAATACTTTTACAGTATATGTACATAATTATTTGAAATATGGAATTTATGAAATAACAAATAGAAAAATATTTGGCCTCTTTCTCAGTTGCATCGTTTCAGAACTTAATATCTATTATCATTTGAAGGTTTTTTCTTGTTTGGTTATTGGTTTATTTTCAGAAATTGATATTTTATGCGAACTATGTGAATCCAGAAATTCTTTATAAACTGTCTTCAAAGAGAAATTTTCATTTATATTCATCCTAATATATTCAGGATGTGTCCTTTCTAAGGTAACTCATAATCTCTGTTTTTAGTTCACATTTTTTTCAAATTCAGTGTATCCATAACTGTTAGTTTTGATGAAAGAAAAATAAAACATGGTGTTTTTGTGTAACGTTGATGAAAATAGAGATACTCAGTGAAACACATACAGTACTATTTTTTTGTAATTAAAAAAAGGTTGTTGCAATTTTGTTATAATTGACACAGAGACACTAGAATAAATGCATAAAATACAACATGTGAAATATACTGAAAAACTGTAACTATACCTTCTACGCCAAAAACTCCTTTGTATTGCTTCTGTGTTGTATGATTATAATTATGCAGTAATATTTTAAAGTAACAATTCATGGAAACAAAAAATGAAAAGAAAAAAAATAAAAAAGATTTTTCTCTTTGCAATAGAGAACAAAAAAGCGGTTCTTTAAAGTTCTGTCAGCAAAGATGGCAACAGACATGACATCGGTTTATTTTACTAAAATCCTTTTCGTCCTTATACTGTACCAAACCGAATAATGATGAAGGTCGCTTTATCACGGAATTTTCCATTGTAATCGGTCTTAATTATTCCTCTTTTAAGATTATCACGTACTCTCGTGAAAATTTTAGTTCAAACTCGTGTGGAGTATAAATTCTAGAAGCGAACGAAGTGAACTCCTGGAATTTCTTCTAATCAAATCAGCTATCATTTGTCAAAATCAATACAGGCTTAAAAGTCTTGCAAATCTATTGCATTACTAAGGTATAAATAGTTAGGTTTTATACACGTTGCATAACAATGAATTGAATAGCCTTTCAGATTTATTTGTCATTTCAGAGAGGAAATACTTACTGAACAAAGTTAATGGAAGTAATACGGTAAAAAAATGTACTTGGCTTCATTAAGGGGAAAATTGTTACATTTTTTCTGTTCAAAGATTAATGGTTAGAGAAACGTTTGACACAAATGAATCAATGTTTAATACACCTAATGCACCTTTGTAATGGTCTCTGCATTATTTTTTTGATTGGGTTTTTATTATTAAGTTACGCAGAAGTCTCGCCTTGGCATTCTACGATTTGGTGTAAAGCAGTCCCATAACCTGAGTCGGCATTTTTACTGCAAGAGAAATTCAATTATAGTAGAAACTGTAACAGAAAGTTACGAACCGCTAACATGCACAGACTGTAGTTAGTTGATGCTACTTTTATAATATCTCAATCTTAAACCTTTTCGATATGTTTTAGAAAATTGAAAAGATTCTCCAATTCATAGGAATTTAACATGTCATTACAATAATGAAATACTTGTAATAAAATAAATAATTAAGTAAATAAAAATTGTATTGTTTTACAAAATGGATATGGATTTCAGTTTTTCAAGTATTCATAAAATTCTCTAAACAGGGACAACATAAAATATAATCATATATAATCAACTGACGAAAATTTTGAATGTACTACAGTGTATATGATAGATTTAAAGAAAGTAATGAGCACCTATGAATGATGCAAGGAAGTAATGAGCACATATGAATGATCTATAAGAAATGTTTACTTTTTTCACACAGTATCCATTGTAATCAGAGATGAAGCAACATTTCTTGGCATTTGATCTGTTTTAGGGAATATTTTTATACTTTGCATCTGATCAACATGTGAAGCTGAATTATCGTTTTTCTACGCATATGATGCTGAAAGTTATTTGAAGACTCAACAGTCCTCTACTAACGACTTATGAATGTTTCTAATTAATGATTGATCATAAAATCTAATATCAGCGTCTTTTCAGGCTCTTCTATATACCCATGATGTAGTTGCAAAACGTGATTATGAAACCGGAAGTTGCAACACTAAACAGGAAAGACACGCCGAAGACAATAACATCAAAGTTGTTCAACTGGTGAAAAAGAATGAGCCCTTGGTGAGCGTTTGTCAGTGTTCAGAATATATACGTATAAAGACTGATTTCTTGTTTATCTGTTATTAATATATAGGAAGCCAGATGACAGTGCGTCTAATGTGAAGACGTTGTCTTACAGGGAGTAACAATACAACAGAACGATGACACAGGAATCATAGAAATTGCCCGGATATTGCATGGTGGCGCGGCACATAGAAGTGGTATTGTTTTTTTTTTTCTATTACTTTGAAAGAAGTAAACCTAACAATCAAACTTAATATTCCGTGCATTGCACTCCACGGTCTCAATAAGAGAGGAAATGCAATTAAAAAATCGTTTCAGTAGACGTGTGTCTTCTAGTAATAGCAAGTACAGTAACCTCGGTTTTCAGACTATTCAGAAAATTTGTTAATAATAAATACATTTTTAAAAGGTGTATGTTTAACGCTCTTTTTGCATTACTTGTAGGTCTCATTCATGTTGGAGATGAGATTCACGAAATTAATGGTGTCAAGTTCACAGGTCGCAATCCTGATGACATGGCCAACTTATTGGTAATTATTTGAAATTGGTCTAATTATTTGAAATTGGTCTTTCATAAATTTATTAAATGATCCTTTTTCAAAAATTTCTGATGTAATTTTCTTTGAATGTAAAAGGTAAAGATAACGAACAGGGATCAATCAATAAATCCAGTAAACAAAACCAATCGTGAACAGGACAAAAACACGGAGCCCTGGAAACACCAGAGGTTGAATCAGGTGCCTAGGAGGAGTAAGCATCCCCTGTTGAAAGGTCACACCCGCTGTGAGCCCTATGTATTGATCAGGTAGACGGAGTAATCCATAGTCAAAATAGTATAAAAGCAAAGTCCTGACAAATGGTATGAAACATGTCAGACAAAAAAGGGCCCAACGATAGGTTGTATTTAAAAACAAGGTCATTATAACGACCGCAGAATTTGCGAAAAGCTGACTTGAAATGGGATTGTTGAAATCCTTTTACCATCAACGTATTTATCAGTATCTTTCCTCGGTATAAAATTGATCTTATTCAGAGCATGTTTTTGTGTATCAAATTAGATGGGAGACATAAACACCATACGCAGGTGATAGTGGAACATTTAACTACATAATAAGGGAAGTTGACGATGGAAAGGCTGAAACCATCTCGCTTGTCATGCACTTAAGTTATTAGCTGGCCATTATCAAAATATGAAACAGATGTTGCAGACTCTGTAGTGTTTTCTATTTAGAGTTCACTGGGAGATATTGAGACGACATATGAATTAAAATAACTATTGTTAAATGATAAAACGTGATCGATATATCTAATTATACCATCGTCTTCAACTTCCCTCAACATAATTTATTTTCTCCATCCATGAGTCTACTCTGCTCTGTTTTTTGCAAATATGACAACAAATTATTTGTCGTAAATGGGCATTTATTAGAATGTCAAACAAATTAACCAAATATGTACAAAAATTACACATGCCCATATTTGAATATATCCCTTATAAGGATATTAATATACATAACGAAAAAATACAAATATGACTAGAGGAATTGGCAAAAAAGATGGGAGATATATCTAAATGTTGAGTTGAAGTCCACAGCAAGATTTTCTTCTTCTCGTGAAGAAGTATTTGAATGAAATATCGTGCACAATTAGTGCCCATGGGAATTCCAACAGAGTGTTGAAAGACCTGATCTCCAAAAACTTCATCTTTTTAATATCAACTTCAGAGTACTTGTATGTAGAATCAGAATGATTTTTTAAAAAAGTAATTTTGTAGAAGACCAATTACAAGATATGAAAATTTATGACTTCCATTTTTATAGAGGAAGTAGTCGTCTATGATGTCAAAAAGCCTACTCTTTAATTTATCGTGAGGAATGATTGTATAAAGCGTAGAAAAGCTATTGATGTTTGAGATATTTTAAATTTTCGAAAAAGTTCTTTGAAGTTTTTTTAGAATTCACATTTGATTGACACCACTTGTTGAATATGTTGTAGCACAATTTGATACGTCTGAAGTTTCTCCTTCACAGCGGGTAATATTTGGGCGAGGACTAAGCATAGGGGGCTTGGTTGATCATTTACTAGTCCCTTCAATATATCTTTGATTGTAAGGATTTAAATGAAGCTCTGGAATCCAGTATAGGTACGGTACATCAAAATTACTCCCATTGACTGGAATGTTAGAAGAATTTAAAACTGAAAATGATTTTGAAGAATTTCATCTTTTAAAAGGGAATTGTGAGTATAGGTTGGATTACCAGATGTGGAATTAAAACAAGTTTTTTTTCTAAAATGCAGTTGTAATAATGAGCCCTACAAAGAAAGATTCTATTGTCAAAAACTTTGTCAGCTGGAACCAAAACATATTTTTCATTTAATCTTTTTAATTCTTTTATCACTTCCGGTCTACTGAAAACGGAAGGATAGATAGTTTGCGTTTTATCTTTTAATTTTCTAATGCAATTCTTTAATATATTTTCAAAACACTTAATCCATTCTGAAGGAGTGGCAAGGTCTTCCCCTTCCTGTTTAGCCCATCGTCCAGTATATTCCTAGACATAATCCATGAAAGAAATGAAGTCCTGCCGCCGTAATTGGGAAGATCTGGGCTCCCTGGATATGAGAGCTTTTAAACTGATAGCTTTTGTGTCGTCATTGAGAACTAAGCTAGCATCACCAGTAGCGATGTGTCCAGCTAGACTATAATTGAAAGAAGGGGAAGCACAAGAACACTTACGAAGGATTTTGTTTTAGATGGACAATATCTACGCACTGTAGAATTTGTTTATAATTGGAAAGTTTGGGAATATCTGTAGGAAATACAGTGTAGACTTCAACTTAAAATACAAAACTGAACTCTATATGAGTAAAAATGTTGCTTATGTTTATGGCGTCTATACCATTGTTAGCAAATTGAAGCTCAAGGAATCGACGGCTTAACGGATTTACTAGTATTATCTCCCGTACCACGTAGCGGCTTAAAGGGCTTGTGTTGGGCAACATCCATAATCACAAACACTAGTCTGTATTCTGGTGTCGAAGAATTCTGGTGTAGACTTGCTTTAGCTTCTTAGAAGTTTGTTTCAAGGGCTCAGATTAAGGTTTAATGTGAATGTATATAGACTAACTAGTAACTGTTAATTGACGAAATGTAATAGTGAATCAAATGAAACATCGTATATATTTGGCGTATTGTGTGAATGAAATGTGTGGAGATAACGAACAGTATTCGAGCTCAAAAGTCCTTTAAATATTACAAAATAGGAGCAGAGCAAACACGGACCTCTAAGACATCAGACGTGGGATCAGGTGCCATGGAGGAGTGAGCATCCCCTGCAGACCGGTCACACCCGCCGTGTGCTCCTTGTCATGATTGGGAAATAACGGGAAAAAAATCCGTCGACAAATCAGTGTGTAAATAATGGTCTAACAATTAGTATGAAAAAAGTCAGTCAGCATTTGACTTAATGAAAGATTGATTTTGCTGACAAGGTCATTGTATCGACCATAGAACTTACGAAATGATGACTTTAAACGAGACTGCAGATATTCTTGTTTCATCAACTTGTTTGTCATGAACGATGTCCATGACTACACGTTCGTCTTGGTGTACTGTTAAAATGTCTGAACACATTCAAATTGGCACACTGCGCAGGCTTAAAAGATTTCCTACATTATTGATATGGTCATTGCAACCATATGGAAATGCAGTGCCTAATTTCTTATTTCAGTCATCTTCTCGTTTTCTACGGAATGGAGTACTTAAAGTACGGATATTTGTGGAATGGTATATTTTTTCCAAAATTCTGACCCTCAAAGAAAGAATAGAAATGATGAAAATGTTGTTAAGCAGACATGCATAAATGTTCCTTAAAATGATACATTTGTGTTAATACATGTAAACACCGAAGGAACCAGGCATGTCAAATTGTCCAGTTGATGTGTAATTTATTTCACTTGGGATTCCTCATTAGTAAAACAAATCACTGCTTTACAGGCACGTATAACGGGACCAGTAACTCTCAAATTGGTACAACGACAGCAAGAACCACCCTCAAAACGGGCAAGTAATGTAAGAAAAGTTTACACAGCAGCTTTTATTTTGTTTCAAGAAACAACAATGGAAAGGCATTGTGCTCAGTTTTCATGTATTTTACTTTGTAGATAAGGGTTAAAGCCTTGTTTTCCTACGACCGACATGAAGATACGTTGATACCTTGCCAGAATGCAGGGCTGTCATTCAAGAGGGGAGATATTCTGCACATCGTCTCTCAAGAGGACCCCTTGTGGTGGCAAGCGAGACCGGAAAAGGAAACAGAGGGAGTGACGGGTATTATACCCTCGCAGCTTTTACAGGAAAGGTAAAGTCCTTCAGTGATAAAGTTTGATTAACCACTATTTGCATGTTCAGTTTTCTGTCACGTATATGGGTAGAGAAAAACAATTTGAAAAATAAAATTGTTTATGGAAAAAACATGTCAAAATAGTAATATATATTAACTGCGTTGTTATATAAATTTGACAGAGACTTTTCTTGTACATGTAGACAACAACTCCATGTCACACTAATCAGAATATAATGACTAATTCAATTGCAGCTAAATCGCATATAATATGATTTGTAATTTTAAATACAAGTATGAATAGTAATAAATAAAAAAATAAATAAACAACAGTTATTTATATGACTAAAATGAGCCTTGTTTGAAACGCAGAAAAGTTGTTCAGATATCAGAAAGCAGCCTAGTGTGTATGTATATGTTGGTTCAAGAAATGTTCTGGTAGATGTCTCTCCTTTCAGAAGAGAGATCCTGCAAGAACTCATGACAAAGAAAGAAGTTAAAGGCAGAAGAGCACGTAGGTACATATAATTTCTATTAATTAATGTCTTTAAATGATATGGCATAAAACATTACCTTATGAGATATGGGTACATTTTATTACATTGCATTCTGCTACAGGGTCTGTTAGTCCTTGCAAAGTCAGTCCTCGAATCTCAAGGTCAAAACGGGTGAAAAAGGTCATGTATCAAGCTGTCCAGAATGGAGGTAGGTGAAAATTAATTTTGACTCTTGTCAGACAAAATTGTTGACATTCTTAGCCTTTTCAGTATGTCTGTTTGTGAGCGGGATACATAATTTTCCCATGTCGGCCATTTTCTAGAGTTGTGCAGACTTCTAGCTCTTCAATGTTTATTCATTATTCAGCTGGATGTGGTCGTGTAATGATGAATAACAGTAATTTAGTTCCTTTTCCTGTGACCTAATTTTAACAGAATCATGGCCACTGAATTTTGGGAAGTCAAGAAAACTGTTTTGGACGATTTCTTTTTGCTTCATATATGAATGCGGATAAGCTGAATTTTCATACCCAGAAAGCGTTTTTGTATTTCTTGAATTCTCCCCACCAAAAAATGTCCTTTGTAAGCTATTTTTTTCGGTGCGTTTACACATTTTATTTTAATTAATCTTGGTTTTGTGTGTAATTTTATAAGAAATTGTTACAGGTCGACCTTACGTCACAGTCCGTTTGGCTAAATGTTTACTGTTTTCAACCCAAAATTTTAATTTCTTTGCTATAACTTTGCTGAGGACAGGGCGTTCTTGTTGATCAACACAAATGTTTTAAATAAAAGACTTTTTCCAGAATTTGAAATGGGTGACATCCCTACGTATGAAGAAGTGGAGCTGATGAAACCTGATCCCGACCATAGCAGACCCCTTATACTAGCAGGTAATCCCAGATTTTCATCAGATGACAATTAGAGAAAATATTTGATTGAAAATTATCGAAAATGTTAAAGACCAGAATGTTGCTCTGTGAATCAACAGTTTAAAATGCATGTACATGCACAATTGCTCATATTGCAGGTTAGAGTTACCGAAAATGTAAACCTGTTCATCAATGTGAATCTCTATTGATTTCAAAAACATTAGACTACTTATTTATTGATATCCCAATGATGTGCCTTCAGATCAATTTTATTTTCCTATTTACGAAAGACCTTTCCATTAATAAAGCACCGATTTAGAGTTGTCACATCTGACCAGTTTTGATCACTGATGAACAAAATAATTCTAAATCTTTTTGCCATGGAATAGAGGCATCAACATCAATAAACCAAGCACCAATTGAATTTGGTCACTGAAAACGATAGAGACACATTAAGATGTCAAAGACAATCTCTTTAGCTAGACAACTGGAGAAAGGTGAATGACTTTATGGAGATTTTTCTCTTTCATTTAGGTGTATCTAACGTGGGCAGAAATGAGTTGAAACAGCGCCTAATGGGGAGTGATCCATCTCATTTTGTTGACGTTGTTCCATGTACGTATTTTTTTCTAACTACAGCGAATCACCCTGTTTATATCAATCCTGATCACCCTCTTCAATAAATACTGTCTATTTCTTTTGTAATCGGCCGATCCTTGCTGTCTGGTTATTTTGAGATATCCATTTGACAGAATCATATAATTAATTAAAAGTCATCTTATTGCATTGACCATTATAAATGTCTAAACAAACATAACTATTAAGAAATTCCTAAATGTTGAATAAACCGGTATATTTACTTATGGAATGTCATATTAATATAATCTTCTGTAGGCGGGTCCACCTCAAAATTGTTTTTTTCTTGGGTTCACATTTTGTGATACATATACAAGCATTGGGTATCTTTCCGCCTTCGATAGCGTGTGCATAAATGCAGCAACATAAAAAAATCACAAAATTTGGTTTATAGTTGTATTTCATAATAAAAAAGGAGTTGAAATGAGTACTATGTATAGTCTTCAGCAAATTTATCCTGATTTTAGTATCTGTTATGGGATCAAGTTTTCGAATCCATCACAATTATTGGAAACGTCTAGATACTTATCACTCGTCAATTACCTATAGAGGGATTTGTACATAAACTTCCGAAAACCAATTGTTTCATGATTTAAACGAATTTATTCTTGTATAGAAATTGGTACGATGTGGATGAGTAACCACTCATAGTCCATGGTCTGCAAAAACCTATGTCAGTCAAATCATAGGGACCGTCCAAATTCAAATATACATGTAATAAACGTACAGTTACTCCAACCAACCAAGATAAAGAGATTTGACTAAACCTATTCTTTAAGTATTTGAAATGAGACATAACACACAACTCATACGCATAATTAAAATATTTACACAAATGAATTAAACCCAGGCTCAATTTAATTTCGTGAACTAATATTGAGAACAATGTATTCTCCTCCAAATGAGAAAATAGTATCAAAATGGCGGCAAAATGAGAATTTCAAATACTTTAATCTATACAATATGTATCCTATTCGTTTACTATACTTAAGGACTGGGTAGAGATCAAAAATGTTTTTAACGTGCAATGAAAAATGTGTGTACAACACAGCACTCGATATTTCTTGGTGCAATATGGACATTTAGTAATGGCCTAGGATTTGAATTGGAGCTTTTGTGTTTGAAATCGGACATGCTGTCCAAACTTTTGAATTGGGCAGTCTTAACTTTATTTGGAGAAAAGTTGATTTAAAGACAGGCATGTTTATTTTAAAATGCAAGTATTAATTTAAAGTTACAAGTGTGTATTAATTCCATATTTATCCCCTTCCGTGTGATTACTTACAAACACAAAGTAATATGTGACTCTTGTTTGTTTTTGCATAATTCGGATTATTTCATTGTAATATACTTTTGCGTGTAGATACCTCCAGACCACCAAAGTCCTACGAAGTGCAGGGACGTGAATACCACTTTGTAACGAGACGTGAAATGGAAAGCGCGATATTAGCGAGAAGGTAACTATAAATAAAAATTCTCCGGATATTAAAAGAGAAGAAGTGTGTTATCCTATGATGTATCTTTCAAATAAGTATAAATACAGTTCTATTTCAATTTTTTTAATAGAAAGAATCAATGAAAAATATTTAAGATAGAATGATACGAAAATAATGAATACATTCTTCTCTTTTTAGATTTGTAGAGCACGGGGAATATAAGGGTCATTTATATGGTACCCGGAGAGACTCCATATTGTCTATAGTAAAATCTGGACGGGTACCCATCTTAACACCCAGTGCCAAAGTAAGTTCAGTTCTGCTGATTTATGAAATTCATTGTCTATCTTCGCAGTAAGCGTATAAAAAGTAACGCAATGAACTTTTTGCGTCATTTGTGGACCCCGAAACTTAAGTGTCTGAAAATGATAGTTATTTATCATTTAAAAGTTAAAAGAAGGAGAATCAACAAAACTGATAATAATTATAAAGTAAGCTCATCAAAAGACAAAGTGGATTATTTTAAATGAAATATATAACCGTTTTAATTTGTAATACATTTATACATTTATGCTAAAAATTATTTTTTTTCCTTACTCTATATATCCATCACTGGATACTTCTGATGATTTAGGTCTGATAAAAAAAGAAAAATTAAATATAACTTGACCTCCAAATACCATTTTTGAACTCATATCCAATTTAATTATTTTTGTCTTAACATGAGATTAAATCGCCAAGTCAACTAATTTTCTTAATAATTTTTGACTATGTCTTAATTTGGGTATCTTTCGTATCACAAACCAACCACAAAAGATTATTTCATGTCTGCACTAACTTCCTGAATCATCAATACTAACCTACGGTGTACTTGTTTGAAACACATGAAGTATTCCGTCGAGTACCTATTTCATTTACGTTGATTTAGTTTTAAAAAAACCATGCATTTACATCAAAAGGACTCACAGTAAACCAGAAAATACTATATCTCTTCGACAGAATTTTTAATAGCTAGACAGCGCAGGCAAATATCTAGACTTAAGATAGTACCCTCTTCAAAAAAAGCCACCATCATAATTTCCTTACGTTTCATTTCTACAAGTATTTGCTGACTTCTTTATTGTGAGGTTTAAAAGATTTATTTTTCAGGCCTTAAGATACTTGAGAATATCTGAAATCAAACCTTTCATCATCTACATCAAACCACCTTCCATTAACTCTTTTCGAGAGACACGGCTAAAATACAACGCCATTTTTACTGGTGAAGATGGAAGCGCCATTCCTTGTTCTGTGAGTTAGCTCCCTGTTTGCTTGCCTCTTCAAGCAGTTTAGATTAGACTCTTCTAGATTCCATGTATCAATCGTATAATTTCCAATTTTTCATTTTATTTTTACGAAGGAGGACATCATATTATCAGTTGTTGCCAAAAGTGCCAAACTAGAAGAAATATACGGGCATCTGTTTGACTTTGTTATTGTAAATGACGACATATCACGAGCAGCTCAGGAACTTATAAAAGTAGCAGAAAATGTAAAGAGGGATTTACAATGGGTACCGGCGGCTTGGGTGGAGTAGTTAATTTATTTTAAAAAACTCGTTGTTTGAGCAATATACTGTATGAGATTTATGGATGTAGCAGAAATTGATAATAAATAGAAATTTTCTGTCATATTCTGGTTATTCGTAAAGCTTGTGACAAACTATTGAAAAACATGGTTGTCATCCCTCATGTAATTAGCAATCATACTACGAAAGATTCATATTTATAAAAAAAAAGTTTTATTTATGTTACATGCATGATTTAATATTATGAACAGAATGTGTCTGTGTACGACCATATGTAACGAGGACAAATCTGACCAAAGAGATGCCCTGACAGGATAAATAGCTCCAGAAGAAAACGACCAAAAGCAATGCACGTGCAAAATTTTTATGCAAGAACTCAATAATCATAAATTCGTGTATAGCAAATTAAATTCCATTGCTCATAAAGAACTACCTTAACTGTTCTGACAACCTAGAACAGCTCCTGACAACCCCGACAATAAGTTCTCGAGCTCTACAATGTAGGTAATAGAAAAGTTTAAACATAGGAAAGAAACTGTGTTGTTCGTTCGTGATATCAGTAGTAGAAGAGTCTTAAATGCATCGGTAAAAGCTAGTCTCAGTGAAAAAGCGGAATGGTATTGATATCTGAATTGACATGTCAACAGGAAATTGTGAGGGTCATGTACTTGAACCACATCATAAATTTCAATTGTGAATTAAAAAAAATAAGAAGAAAATCCAAGAAATGAGGAGGCGGCTTAAAGGGCATGTACTTTTAGTGGATTAAAAATGATTGCACGTTTGTATATAAAAATCGTTAATGTATTTAGATTACCTTCTTAGTTTATTAATTCCATATGTGACGAATAAATGATGTGAAATAGGGGTCTGAAAAAACAATAATGAAAAAAAATCTAATGTAACTTAAACATTAAGTTCTATTTATTTATTTATCTTGATTAGATAGGATGGCTCCTCTCTCTAAAGTTCCTAAAAATTTATTCAAATTACCTATTTTATGCTATTTTTAGATTTATCGGGTATTTTTCGTAAGGAAACTGAAATCCCGGTCTTCACATTCAGACTTTGGAGGCATGTCTTTAATAAACTTTTTAAAACCATCCCTATTCTCCAATATGTCATAGTCAAAAATATACATTATGAAGGTTTGACAATTCTCAGTTAGTGACTCAACAAAATTTGTATAAGAAATTCAAAATCCCCAGTGGCCTTGACCTTTAAGATATAACCTTGAGTCGTGGTTCTAACTTAACTTTAAAGTCGTTAAGACTACCTAATTTAAACAAAATTCATCAAAATGGAGGGCCCCACACTTATGGCTATTGATGATTTTAATATCTCATAGCCCACTGGCTGACTTTTGAGATCTGAATGTCAGTCAAGATCATTGCACACTTTCGGGTTACTAGCAACAACAGAACTAACGTTTGCACCGATGCAGAAAAGTGACAGTGATTGTTACCAAATGTCGAAGACTATTTGTCTTATATGCCTGATAAAATTTTCTGGTAAAAGATCTATTACGTACGTTACCATGAAAACAAAGTATTTAAAACTATTAATTTTGGTCATTGATTTTGATGAGTTATACATTCAAATATATACCTCCAGATACCAAAGTCCTACAAAGTACAAGGTAGATAATTTCACATTGTGATAAGACAAGAAATGGAAAGCGCGATATTAGCAAGAAAGTAGATCTTGTTAAAAAGGTGTTAAGCAATATATCAGCATTCAAATCAAAATGCTAACAGATACTGCATATTTCACATGGTACAAAAAGGTTTTATTTTTAATATTCAAGCTAGAATGACAGGAAAATACAGACTGAGTATATTCTCGCTTTAGGTTTTTGAGCACGAAACATATAAAGGCCATTTACACGGTGCCCTGAGAGGCTATATTACGAAGGGTACCTATCTTAACACTTAGTGCTAAAGTGGAACTGATGATTAACTAGTGTTTTTAAAATGAAATCCGTGTTCCATCTATGCAGGAATTGCATTTAATGAATTTGGCTGTCATTGGTGAACCCAGAAGCTAAAAGGAAGGAAAAAAACCCAGTCAAATGAGATCAAAACGCTGAAAAAAGTATGATATCTATCTTTGAAAAGTGAAAAGAAGGGGGAATTACAAAAACTGGAAATGAAGTAAACATGTTATCAAAAGAACAACCTGGATCAGTTCCTTAAAATAACGTAAAACCTTTTTTGCACATAATATGTTACCCTTATGCTACAAATCCAACCCTACATAACTACGACGATTTAAATCTGATGAAAATGGCAGGTTCGTATATAGTCCTTAAAAATCCAGACTGATCTTTAAGTCTCTTTTCCGTCTTTATAAAAAAATATTTTTATCTTAACATGAAAGTTAACGACTTTTCTGCTTAACGATTAGCGACTATCTGCGTCGCAAACCAATCGTAAAAGACCGCTATCATTTCATGTCCCCTCTAACTTCCTGTTTCATCAATATATCTATTAATGTGAAACAACTTAGGTATTCCATTTACGTTGATTTAGATAAAAAAAATCTCTCATGCATTTACATCTAAATGACTCACAGAATACCAGAAAATGCTATTTCTTCAACGGTCGACATTAAATGTTCAAGATCCATGATTTTTGATAGACAGACGTCTTTTCATATGGCAAATAAAGATTTTGAATGCCAATTTCTAGTTACAAAACAGTTCGGATTTTTTTTTTAAAAAGTCATCGTTCTTTTTGCTTTACATCTTAATTTCTAACAGCTGTTTCCGATGAAAGATTTATTTTCAGGATTTACGACACTTGAGAATACTATAGTAACTGAAGTCAAACCTTTCATCACTTTGATAAAAAACACCTTCCATTAACTCTTTTCGAGAAACATGGCACATTGAAATTGAAAACTCTGTTACATCAACTTATTTTTCAGCAGCCTGACTATGTTTAAAAATTGACCGTACTCATAACATGCTCTAGAGTATCGAATCTCTTGGGAGACATAAAGACCGGATGCAGGTGATTGTGGAAGATTAATTACTACATGATAGAGAAAGATGACGATCGAAAGGCTGAAGTCATTCTGTTTTTCAAAGAGTTAATTTTTTAGTTAGCCATTTACGTCTATAATCAGTAAAATATCCAAGTATGAAGACAATGTTTCAGACTGTGATGTCTTTTATTTCGAGTTCACTGCGATATAGCGAGTGGACATATGACTGAAAATAACTATTACATGTTAATTGTTAAATTAACATCGATATATCTAAATGTTGAATTGAAAGCCACTGAGTTTTCTTCTCATGTAGAAGTTTCTGAATTAATCAAGCTTCATAAGAAAATAAAAACAGGTCGGCTAATAAAGAGAACAGTTAGTAACCGTTAGAATTTCAACAATCAATATTGTTGGAAGGCCCCCTTTCCAAAGACTACCAAGATACTGTCACCGAAGAACCCCAGCATCTTTTGAATATAAACTTCAGAATACTAGAACTTGTGTGTTGAACCAGATTGATTTCACATAGCACAAGTTATCTCTTCTCAACCGCCTCCTTTTTCGGATTTTTTAAAAAAAAATACATAGATGAAATACTAGTAAATGTTCAAGGCAGCCAGTATCCTTACCCTTCACCAAAATATTAACTATTGGGATGGAGAAACTTCAGACGTACTATGCTACAACGTATTCGAGAAAGTTATAAATCAAATGTAGATTCTATGAATTCTGAAAACTCGAAGAACTTTGAGAAAATTTAAAATCACAGAATTTTTTCAGAAGTTAGTAACATCAAAATTATAACTTCAGCTCTTTATACAATCATTCCTTGCGCCATCTTAAAGAGCCTAAAGAGCTTTTTGACATCATAGACAACTGCTTCCTCGATTTAAAAAAAAGCGAACTCGAAAATCTTTATATCTTGTGATTGGTCATTTAAAAATAACTATGTTGTGGATTAAAAGATAATGAGGCACTCGTAGCTCAACAATTGTGACTATATTTATGGTACCTATTAATTTCATATATCTTTGAATCACGAATAAACATTAATGTAAAATAGGAGTCTTAAAATACACAAATGAGAAGAACGTTATTTAATATGAAAATTATGTATGGAATTCCATTTATTTACTTATGATCAATAAAAATCATTAACAAATAAAAATAAAAAAATCTACATAATAAAGCTATTCCTTAAAGTGTCTGTGATTTTTATAAAATACACAGGAATACACAAGGCCAACTTCAGTGTACATATATTACTAAGGAAACGCTTCTTTCTCAAGTGGGAACAACAGGATGTTGAAGTAACCAAGGTCTTCGAAATAAAATACATACTAATCAAACTTTAGCGATAATAAATGGACAATACTCAGTAATAGTCTTATGGGAGCATTATGCGCACAGAATGTATCAGTCTGAAAGATAATTCTATGATTACTGTTGAAGTCTATATATTCATAACATTAAATTAGAAATAAAATATTGAAAGAATTGCAAGAAAGAGGCATTGCCACACGTATTGTATCCTGGCCATTTTGTTAACATAAATCTCACCTTCTGATTGTTGAACGGTCGGAGTTGTTCCCCACAGGTCCCACCGTAATTGAGACTGAAATAGATGTACGTGTGTTCTTATATTATTGTACATGTCACCTTCAAGCCAATACAAATATAATAATAAAATCTACTATGCGTAAAATTTAAGTTTTAAAAAAGTTACTTCATATAAAAACCATAAAATATAATACGTAAAGGGGAAAATGTGTAGTTAATTATACCAACTCATTTTTCCTTGAATTTGTTTGTGTAAGCCAGTTGAAGTGTATTTCTTTTAAAAGTCATAGTGGAACGAAAATTTTACAATTATTTCAAGATACAAAATAACATAGGTCAGATACTGCTGAAAGGCAACACTAGTAATTGACCTCATTTTGACAATTCTCAAATGGACTTTTACGATGAATCCACCTGCAACATAAAAAAAAATCTGATTCAGTTGAATCGCTCTCATGAATATGGATCTGTTAATGTGTTTTATAATTACTCAACAATTTCTTCGTTAATGAATAAAACGCAAATTGCAACTGTCAGACTTCATCAATATTATATGTCCCAGTCATGTATACATGTACAAGATCCAGGGGAAATTATCAGCCACAGGGAGTCTCTGTCAGACATTTTTTTCAAAATAAAATAAAATCATTTCATATTTATTACATAGCAACATCAAAAAATACAGAACCAGATTAAAGACATTTACTATATTTCGTTGAGAAATTCTCTTCTCAAAAATTAAATTCACGCATCGTAGATGAAAAAAAGAGGTAAATGTAAATTCAAACTTCCAGTGTTTCTGTCAAAAAAAAAATCATGACTGTAATGGGCCTCAAAACACATGAGAGCATATCGATTAACAAATTTTTATTCACAAGAAAATACCAAATGTATTTCTATTCAAGGATCTCGTAAGATTAAAAAAATCCTCTTGTTCTTCGCTTAACTGGGCCATACGTCGTGCCACGTGCTGTGCACCAGGACAATGGCAGGCCATGGCCCGTGGAGACGGTATACAAGCGATCAAGGACCTCCAATGGAAGATGTTGTATAAATTTATTTTACGGAAAATAGTGTAAAGACAGGGGAAAATTTAAAAAAGATTGACACAGAATGATGGATGTCCGATTCTATAATAAAGAAATAATGAGATAAAACAAGATTTGCTGTGTTTTACTAGAAATATTTTAATAAAATTATATATTAAAAGTTAAGTATCCTTTTTCCCTTAAGGTATGATGTTTTAATCTTCAATTTTCTAATTCTCGTTATGCGGTTAAAGAAGGCATAAAACATTTGTGAACCAAATATTTTGCTTTGTAGAATACAAGGTACCATTCCATAATATCATTTAAACTAGAATTACCTTTACATCTAAAATATCGAAATTTTCATATAGTCAAACTTTTGATAATATTGAAGTTGCGTTCATTTCTCTTTCAAAAAAAAAAACCCTGCCAGGTAAAATCTGAAAAAAAAAGAATAATATAGCTAGTACCTCAGTGATTAATACATATATATAATAAACTCAATGTATGTTATGAAATTTTAAATGTTTCAACAAACTAGATTTTCCGATAAAACGTCTCCAGTGTACATCATGACAATGCAGCAATTCTTTTATTTAAAATAGATCTCAGATAATTGGTAAACAATTAAACCTTAATTAAACTTGACAATGTATATACCTACTGTCATGTCGACACTGACGAGAGCAGCTCTTATGTTGGAGTTTTAGTGCCATGTCGCCATTATGGGAATCCTCTGGACCACCTGTATATTTCTAATAACACTTTCTTTCACTGGTCACGTAATCACTCTTACGGTGGAACCCGATTGTCTGCCGTACGAACCTCCGCTGTCGAGTAGCGTGTTCCTGGATACCAACGTAGAACCACCAGGGTAAGGAAAGGAGAGATTGTGATAAATAATATCAGTGTAACAGTTATAAATAAGATATATGAATATTTCAAAAAAGATATTCAGATAATACAAAGTTGAGGAAATAAAATATTTTAAAAAATTGTATTCCCAAACATTAAAGAAGTTAACACAATTCATTTTCTGGCTCATACTCAAAATCAACTAGATAAATTATATGATATGTGCACCAAGTATCTTAAAATACAAAATACAGTATTTGTAAATGTTGTTTATTGAGAAAACGTCCAGTAAACCGATAATCACGTCATATACATATAGTATGTTTCATATGTGATCCCCTTCATGATTTCAGTATAAACGTATGTTCAGTAAATTACACCAGAACAAAGAAAGAGGACCAACCGTGCCCAGGAGTACCCGCCAGTAACTGTCCTATAGATGTGTAAGTCATATCTAAGCATTTTATGCATCCTTATACCTTTTCAAAGTCATATTCTATCTGATAGCACAAAATTGAATCATCTAAAAAGAAAATAGTTGCTCAATGATTTTTACAGAGCACTGAAGCACTAACAAAACTGTTCTAAATTGTTTGTAGTAGTAACTACAATTAAGTTAACACTTAATTCTGTTCAATTTTCACTCAGAACCATGTAAATGATACACGAGGAACAAAAATATATACAGTCATATAATGTAAAGGGTCAAGAAAGGGATGTGATTTAAGTTTAGCTAGAGGGAGAGCAGACTGAATTGAATCATTGATATTTTGTTGCTTTTTTAAGAACGGTGATTTGCCCCAGCTACAGATGTTGTAATGGGTATTCCACTGAGTCTGACGCTGACACGAATTGTCCTGCAGGTAAGTATTAAAAACTTTGCATCGTGATTATTTTTGATTGTAGTAAACATTAATTTATAATAAAATGGATATCATGATTTCATATTCAACACATTGTTTTAGCAATCTGTGATAGTCAGATCACAAAGACAGGTGCTTGTCAGAATATAGCAGATGGTGGACGTTACCAACTTATCTTAGGGACGAAGATCACCACAAGTAGTGGGCAGTGTAACGAGCCAAACGTCTGCTCCAGTTGTGGTTCTGGGTTTTATGCAGATGGTCCAAAATGTAAAAGTAAGAATTCTTATTACTTGTAATGGAGATATTTAAATAAATTTAAATATATATA
The DNA here is from genome assembly GCF_033153115.1 of Saccostrea echinata. Lineage (NCBI taxonomy): Eukaryota > Metazoa > Mollusca > Bivalvia > Ostreida > Ostreidae > Saccostrea > Saccostrea echinata. The sequence goes on along the minus strand of NW_026889779.1, from coordinate 5,661,278 downwards.
TTTTTTACGACCAAACGGTTATCTGATCACTACTCGTTATCTTCACCTATTTAATTATTCTTGGTAGAAATGAAGAATTTAAATAATATCTAGAAGAATTCTTTTCCTGTGGCAACTCAATATTAATAATTTGCCAATAAGAGAATATATCATTATTATACTTTGAAATTGCATTTCATTATTATACTTTAAAAGTTTGTGGAGAGATAACTAAGTGCGAGCATACCGTGTGTTCAAACGGGACCCATACCGAATGTGTTCAGTGTGAGGGAACGGTTGTAAATCAGGTGTATGGTAGGGCGCTGACCCCCGCAGCCGATAATGGACAATCTTGTCAAGGTAAGGTCAGCAGCTACAACTCATAATTTTCTTCTCATTCAGTTCAGTTCATTTCTTTATCCCGTGGGACATACATCCCATAAGTTTTACAATATATAATTTTATGTTAAACAATTACATACATAGTATACATAGTACAATATCATTTTATACAATTACAAACTTAATGCATTTACATACTGACGTATAGCTTTTTAAAGTATTCTAATACAGGTATTCTAATTTGTTAGCATGATTTAAAAATTTCCCTAAGTTTCTTATGTCTTTAGTATTTGAACTGCAAAACAGTTGTATTAATTTGAAGATACTTGGTCGTCGGAAGTAGTAATGTTTAATAAACTTGTCTCTTAAATTACGAAAAACCGCACACAAAAAGTAAAAAATGAAATTCATCTTCAATATCATTCAAATTACATAAATCACATATCCAATTACCCCTTGTTAAGTTATTATATCTTCCTGTCTCAGTCTTTAAATTATGTGCTGATAATCTAATACAAGTGATCATTTTTCTATATTTTGCATTAATAGGTTTCCTTAAATAACCTTACAAACAAAAATAGTCAACTAAATGCTTATATAACATACATATTGATGATCCATGTATATCAGATATTACTTTCTGTTTAAAAACGTCGCACTTTCTATTATACGTTATATCTAATGTTATACTATCTTTTTGAATACTATAATACTATAATATATACTATAATATATAAATCAGCCAAACCTAAAGTGTACATGCATTTCATTTTTGATATTCATTATCCAGGGATCATTATTATCATATATCATAACATGTACTTAGTATACAGTATACCAATATTAGCACTCCAATATTGTAATATTTTGCGCTTTCTATATATATATATCAAGTGGCATTCTACCTAACTCAAAATAAACAGCACTATAGCAAGTATTTTTTCTTACACGAAGTATTCTTTTACAAAAATTAATATGCACTCTTTCGACATCTTGACCCTTATGGAAACCCCATATTACAGTGCCGTAGCATAATACACTGAATCCGCTATTAAAATTGTATCATCCATCTACATAATTAAAAATAAATTAATCATCTGAAGTTCAACTGAAGGACACTTCCTTTCAATAAAATTTCGTTCAAAATCATTCAGATACATGGAAAATAATATAGGGAATCAAATTTCCCCTTGTAGAACGCCAGCTTAGATAGATAAAAAAATGTGTCTGTTTCAGATATAGATTTTTATGTATCAACTGCTTAACTTACCTTAATTAATATGACAGCTATTAAAATCAAATTTATATGCTTGGCAGTGGCCTGTTCGTGGAGGAGTGATAGCACAAGGTGCTACCCCGGAATATGTCAAGATGAACTTGCCGCTAACTGCAACTGTTCTACAGGCTTCACGGGGACACATTGTGAAAAAAGTAGGTTTAAATGTAAAGGGACAGATAATAAAGAATATAAAATTCAAAGTAAAATTGCTTGGGATGATACTTACAGGAAAATTGCGTATACTGATTTGGGTTTTTTTTTTCAGTTACTGAACCTGTTTCTGTAACATTTAATGAAGCCATATTAGAGTTTGGAATGATCACCAGCAAAAATCCAACTGACCCAAACAATATATCTCAACCTCAACCGAAGATTTGGGTTAATGAATTACAGTTCAATACGTTAAAAGCAAAGGTCACGTCTGCATGGATCCCGAGAGAATCACCACCTGATCTTACAAATCATTACGTTACAGAGTACCAAGTGGGTCTTGTAGAAGGTTCTGTGGACTATGAACTTACTCAGGGTTTGTGTCTCGATGTTTAATAACAAATATCTTACTACAATTGTTAAATCTCAGAAAAAAGATAAGTAACAAAGTACGATAAAACACGTTTAAAACGAACACAATTATAATGAATTGACGCTTACAGAGAAGTGATTTTCATTCCCCGTGACTTTAAAATATATTGTGAACCTAACGTATATAACGAGTTACGATTATAACGAAGCAAATTCAACCGTCTCTGGCACTTTAATGTTTTATTGTGTACTTTTTAAAAAGACTTTACAACCAACCTTTACATTCTCATTTCCTTTTGTCATTAGCGATTGGTGTTGTTACATCCGGGACCAAAACTTGTAGTGATCTCACTGTCCTAGCTCCAAAGACGTCCGCATACACATGTGAAGTTGATTTCACGTTTGCAAGCTTGTTCAGCCATAACGATACGTAAGCTTCCAAAAAAAAGATCAATTTACGAAAATTAGTTTCTTTAAAATCCCCTTAAGCAATAGCTGATTAATTTATTTTTGGATAGATTGAAATGGTCATATAGGGTAAAGAATGGTGGTTATGTGAAGGTAATGAACAAAGAAACAACGACTGAGGAAACATTTTTCTACGACGGACAGGAATCCTCAGCCAGCTATACCTATCACTTTGATACAGTCAAGCCAACATCTAATAGTAATAATCCATTGGTGGCTCCTGACCTCACAAACACGGTGGGTCTTGAAATTTCGTAAACTACACTTCAAATATTGCTTTAATATGGAAAATTTTCACTTTAATCAAATACATCATGCTCAAGAATTAACATCTAGCTTCCATTTGTGTTTTAGTCATCAATAATGATATCCTGGAGTAACTGGACTGATGATTTGTCTGGAATTTCGTATTTTGAGTACGAGCTTACAGATATTGGTTACGGGACATCAGTGTCCGTGAAATCTGAGTCAAATATTACTGCCAACGTAGAATCGGTAAGAATCAATTGATACTGCTTTAATGCCCCTGAGTGTACATCGAAACGTGTTGCAAAGACTTTGTCATTTAACATACTGATATTTACTGTAGGTTACTTTCACTGCACCAGCAGATGGACTTTATCAAGTTGTTCTCACATGCCACGATTTGGCAGGGAATTATAAATCTGCTCGGCGAGTATTTCTATACGACAACTCTTCTACCATTGATATCACTCCAGGTCACATGATATCTGACACCGTGTCCACGTCAAACACATCAAATGTTTGGGTTGTGACCTCCGTGACGAGCGTCACTATAGAGTGGGATAATCACTTCAAAAACTCGCGCCATAAAAATAACCAGTGGTTAAATGGTGTAAAGGCTTATGGAGGAATTGACAAAACATCAAAGTATGACGATAACACAGGGGAGATAACCATTAATAGCATTGATCACGAAGACGGTAAGGAAATTAATAAATATGTAAATAACAATATAAATGCTGTTTATATAAGTTTAAAAGTAAGTTCTGTTATTCTGACTTCTTTTTAGGAATAATTGATTTCAAAGTCAAACTTGCTATAAACAGCGACGAAACAACAAAAACCCAGCAAGTAGCTGAGTATTCTGTTTTCAACATTCACAAGCAGCAGGAAACCTTTACTGGATTAAGCTGGAATAATGGTGATCGTATGAAAATTACTGTAACGGCTTTTGATATAATGGGCATGTCGAAGGAAGACCATGTGACCTTGTATAAAGATACGACACCACCTGAAATCACTGATCTTTGGTTGACCAAAGAAGACAAACTTGATGTTGCTGTGTTTGGATTTACTGATTTCAACAAAATGACGTAAATTCCTTTTGGAAGTCATCTAGGATTCATAGTGAAAGTAATATTTATCAATTTGAAGACATCAAACTCTTATTTAACAAAAATAATTTCATATTGCAGTATAGAATGGTCAGCAGAAGACCCACATAGCGGTATTGACAGTATGGCTTGGAGGATTTACGATGCAGACGACAATACATTGCAGCATGGGATAGAACATGTACCTCCTCAAGGGGATTCTGCGGTAGGAATCTCAACATATTCAATCCTTTATTATAAGTTAATACATGTATTTTAGACTTAATTTAACTGATTTTGAGTGGCTTTCTAATGCAGAGCTTGACAGAATGTACGAATAAATACCATAATGCCTCGCGTGGAGCAGACTGTTATTGCACAGCATTTGTCGGCTGTTTCCACAAACATTTTGTGGTCAAGCCTACTGTTCCTAGCAACGGCCTTCAAGGTGTCCATGATGCAGATTATTTCGTAGAAGTGGTGGCTTCTAATAAGGCAAAGCTACAGACTGTGGCACGGAAAAGAGTAAGTACTTTCATGAGACGCAATTTTTCTCGATCAAAACGAGAATGCCAAGTGCTGAAATAACTGCATCCTCTTTATAGATCAGTATTGATACCTCTCCACCTCATACTGGATTCGTCATGGACGGTTCTGTGGGTCAAAAAGAGGTTGATTACCAACAAGGATTGACACTACAGGCTCACTGGTCGGGATTCTTTGACAGAGAAAGTGGTGTCCGATTCTATCAATATGGCTTTTCCACTGAATGTTTAACGTCTGCAAACTTTTCTCTAGTTACCAATAGCAGCTCAATAGTAAGGGACTTACGTTTCCGAATTTTTACATCACTGTTAAGTGTAAGAAAAATACATTCTATCAAGTTTCATGTGTCTTTACATAAATACAGTGTATCATTTTTGTTTCAGGTTAAAATAACAACATCTACTGAGTCAAGCACAACGGTAACGAACGAAAATACGTATTATATTACAGTTGTGGCCTACAATGCAGCGTACCAACCTTCTCATCCTGTGTGTTCTGATGGTGTTACGATAGATTCAAGTGATTCTTCCATTCAAGAACTGTCAATCAGCAACTCCCGAATTAAAGGTGGCCTCGTAACGAATTCAGGAGAATATTGGATTGTCTCGGATGATAGAACCAGAAAGAAAATTTACAACACCACAACTTGCAGGTGTGAAAGCAAGATCAATTTCTTCTTTCTTTTTTTTTAATTCAAGTAGATTCTGTTCAGAGGAATGCTGTAAGAATTCTTCGTCAATAGGAAAATGTTCTTATTTATTAACAGCACAAAAGCCACTGCACTTGCAAGTTTGGATCTGATCCCTATAGAGAGAGATGCCAGTGGAAAAATTCTGGAAGTTGATGGTGAAGTGGTCTGTGCCAGTGCAACAGGAGCGCCTTCAGATCTAACACCAGTTCTCTCCAGTGCCACCACTGTGAGTTTAAAAGAAATAAAAGAACAGGAAAAGGTGTAGATTGCCGCCTTCCATGGTATTGAAAAATTAATGCTAGCATGCAAGGACAATTTATCTTTGAATAAGTTGATGGAGACTGTTAAAAGTTTGTACATTGGAATGTTTGATTTTTAACCCTGTTGGATTCTACTATACAAATTTATATTTCCAATTCTTTGAATAATTCTTTATTTTTGTTTCTGATTAAGTAAGTAATAATGATTTTAATATTGAATTATACCTTGCAAAGTATGAACTGAATTGGCGTGAAAATGCCGGAAAAGGGGGAGTCTACAATTATGAAATAGGGATAGATTCCACTCCTAACAGTGCCAGTCCATCCATCTTACCTTTCATCTCAACAGAACATCATCCAAGTTATCGATTCGCATCAAATCTACTTCCTGTTGGTACTGAATTCTACTTCACAATTAAGACAATCACCAAAGCAAACAAGGAAAGTATTCAGGTAAGGACATTGTATTTCTTCTAAACAAACGGTTTTAGGTGTATATGAAATAAATACATTCCTTAAAAATTACAGAATTAAATGTTGATACTTAAAACTCAAAGCAGAGAATTGTATTTGCAGAGTGTAAAATGTATCCTGGATACCTCGGCACCAGTTTTTACCGGCTCAGTATCGGTTTCTATAAAGAACAATAACGAATATCTAGTAGCTTCATGGCTGACACCATTCACTGATTCAGAAGATCCATTTTCACTGGATGTAGAATACGCAATCGGTAACAAAGACATGTTCTTCGATTTAGTTTGTATCTGTCATGATTTAAGATCTGCTATACATGTATTTATTTTCCAATTCTTCCTATTTTTTGCCATAATTAGGTACAGTGGCTTATGGAACACAAGTTCAGAAGTTCAAACCGTTGCAAAAGGGAGGGACGTGTACGTCATTGTCTCCCGCCCTCTGCACAGGTGTGGCTCTGAGCTCTCTGGACTGGAATCTGCATGGGTTTACTGTGTATTATGTCACTGTTAAAGCTACAAATAGGGCACAAATGTATACGTTGGCTACGTCTCCACCCTATACACATGCAATACAAAAACCCACGGCTGGCATTGTCATAGAGATCCCATCAGCGGTAAGAGGGATACATTCAGTTTGAATTAACTATGAGATGTCTGATTAATGTAAAGTTGAATATCTTATTATGTTCTTTCCTTTCTTTTTCTATGTAGAACGTGAAACCGTATGTTCCAGTGATGGTAAGAACATACTTTTCCTTCACTTGCTTTGACAGGTTTGAAATAAAAGGTATTCTGAAAAATACAGAATTGTTATTTAATTTCAGGATATTGAAGACATAGACTTTCAGAATGAGACAGACAGGATTTCAGCACGGTGGTGGGGATTTGACCATCCACATTCCAATGTCTCCTATAAATTGTCAATCGGTTCAACCAAAAGTGGAACTGACATAGTTAACGCTCGAAATGTCGGGAGGAATACAACCATTACAATTACTGGAATCACACTGAACAATTTACAGGTAAGCAACTAAAATGATGCACGTTTGAAATGAAATATTGTTGAAAAAAAAAGAAATGCACAAAAGTATTCAGACATATGAGTACTCAGTAATGTGATTTATTTGGATCAACAGTATTTCAGAAGTGCTTTAACACTTGTTTTCCTTTTCTAGTTGATGTATGGGTGTGTTATTTGTTGTTGTTGTTGTTTTTTTAACAGAGAATATTACATTTTATAGGGATTTCGTCTGAATAAGATTTTGGAGTGCACTCAAGATTTATTAGCATTGAATAGTGCAAAATTTCATGTAATCTTCTTCAATATCTTACATTCTCTATCCCACATTTTTGTTTGTTTGTGTGTTGTTTAACGCCCCTCTCGAGAATTTTTCGCTCATATGGTGACGCCAACGCTTGCCGGTGGAGAGCTGCAAATTTTGACCTATAGTCAGCACTCAGGGCCATTGAGCAAAGCTGCCAAAAGGGGATCTTTTTCGTGCCAGCACTTACTGCGACACGGGACTTTATAGTTACGGTCCAATTTGAAGGACCGATCTACACGTCCTCTAGTGGTTTCGAACCCGCGACGTAAGGATCAACTCCATACATCCAACCACTGCGTCACACGGTCGACTCTGTCCCACATAAAAAACTCGAACATTCAACCTTTGCTTTCAATTGTTTCAGTTGACTAATTGACCAGTGGTTCATGAAGTTTTCCACGCAAATAAGGGAACGGTCAACTAAATATTGTCAAGTAACAGTTGTTGTCCACTTGTATTTCTATGAGAATGTGCTAGGTATACAAAAAATTGCATTAGAACATTATAGCGATGAACTTTAGTCAGTGTGTTGTTAGATGGCAGAAAGTGAAGCACTTAAAATTTCAAAAAATACATATACGTATATACAACTCTTAAAACAGAATATTGATCATCTATTAAAATCACACATGCTAAGTATTAGAATCCATTGCTTTTGCTGCTTTTTAGTTTTAGTACATGTTCCATCTAACTTATGTATCTAGATGTGTACATAATAACTATTCCTTAATTTTCACTCATGTTTAAATATTCATATTAAGTTTAATAAATTTGATTATATTTCATTTCAAAACGTACTTAATCCAGTGCAGTTTCCAAATTGAACTCCCATTTTGATTGATTTTCAGTCTCTTTGTTGTAAATATTTTCATCGGAATGTTGGTTAGCATACCGTTATGTTTATTTTCTTTACAGACTTATTATGTGAGTATAACTGCCTCCACTGCTTACCAAGACACCATTGTGACGTCGGACGGAGTGACGGTTGTGCAGGACAATACTCCCTTATTAACCATCACTGTCAATGACGGGACAACCTGTACCATGAATGGTGAGAAAGGAGAGAGGCAAATATTCAATCATTTTTCCTTACTCGTTTGTATTAATCATTTTATTCAATGAAATTGGATACATTTTTTTGTATTTCAGTTGACAGCAATATGACATTATTCACACATCATGATATGGTAAGTTGAGAATATTTTAACTTCGTTACATTTCTATGATATAAAATGATTTTCACTTATGTAATTGGGATTATATAGGGTTTTGGCATACATATTCATACTTTGTAATATCAGGACAATCGTAAGCGTTGTGAAGAGGACATAGATTTCCAGGCATCTGTGACTACTTTGTCCGCTCACTGGGAAATCCCAGTCGCTGAATCTAACTACCTTATCGACATCTTTATCAGGGTAGAAATCAAAGAGCCTTTGGGAGGTTGGTATATCTACATTTTTAAAGACCGACAAATCTCAAGTTTTAGTAATGCCAGTCAAATAGAATAGAAGTTGGGTTATTTAAGCCTTGCATTAAAAAATTAAACAGAATGAATATTTTTTTATCCAGGAAATTGGAGTGGAGTAACAGAATGGACGTATCTTATGACACAAAACCACCACACATTTAGGGGTCTGAACCTCTCTCCAGGGCGAATGTATAGGTCCTCTGTCAAATTTTGCGCCAGACTTCACTGTTTTAATCCTGTAAATAGTAATGGCGTGACAATATTAGCCAATAATCCAGTAACTGGAGGATTGACTCTAAACCATCAAGGTTCCGGTTCAGAGACGGTAGGGGGATTTCTTTACGCATCCTAACACTTGTTTAGAATAAAGCCTTTCAGCAAAGAGCATGTATGGACTTTTCTTTCTGTGATAGGTGTCGGTAGAGGTTGACCAGTTCTACGACCCAGACATCATTTCTCCTCTTGATAAATATTCTGTTGTCAGTAAATACGAATATGCCATCACGGATAACTCCACTAACGGTAATGTGCATACGAGGTGGACAACGATAACAACACCCCCTTCTGGACAGAAGGTAGAATTGTTGCTTTAGAGGTGTTAGTATTTAGATCATAGCGAAATTATAAAAACATGAAGATTATGTTGAACAATCGTCTTGCATTGATCATATTGCTTTACTTTTCAGTTATCATTTACAATCTCATTGACCGGTACAATGGACTTCAGTAAATGTCGGAATCTTGTTGTTAGAGGCTACAACAAAGCGGGACTCTTCAGCTCTGTATCAGCAGGAATTAAAGACTGTGCCCAATTCAACCCCATTCTTATTGTTCCCAATGTCATAGTAGATGCTGTGGGTCCACCAGATCCATCAGATGGTACGATGTGTTTTCCTATTCAATTTTTTTTTTCAAATAAAGACATTGCTATACACTAAGAAAAAATGACAGTTTGGGTATTAAAATATGTAACTTTTGCTTTTTCAAAATAAAATTTATTTCTGTCAGATATGAAAGGACTTGGGGTATCTTTACCCGAGAATGCAATATGGTCAACGGCAGATGCCGACTACACTCCATTTCGGACAATATTATCAGCCGTTTGGCATTCTGGCAGATACTCCTCTTACAAGTGGGCCGTCATTGAAGACAAAACTCCAGAGAGTGTGACATATAACAGGCAAACTAGTCCACTATCACTGAGAGATCCATGCTCTCATAGCGATGTTGTTCACTCCAAATGTGGAACTACGAGTAAGAGAAACAACTATATACTATATTTGAATTTTCTACCAATCATTAACGTTATCAAAACAGTTAAAATAAACCTCAAAAAACTGTATTTGTATTTCAGCACATGAGTACGTAAACGTTGTTTTTGGTGAAAATGAGTACTTAGTACATGGTAAAACGTACATGATATGCATACATGCCGATGAAGAGAATGTAACTAATGAATTGTGGACAAATCTTCTTCCTGAGCTCAGTGTCTGTACTGATGGTGTCATCGTGGATCTCACAAGTCCCACCGTGGCTGACGTGTGGCTCGGGAACGTCCAGACAACCAAGTATCAGGTAAGACAAAGCCTCTTTAATTTGTTTCTGATGACCAATATCATGGTTTCCCAAATTGACAAGAAAAATATGTTGAAATTTTCAAGAAAATGGACCTTAAACCATTGTAAAATAATATTTCCAGGTAGAGTCATCCGACTTCTATGTTAACTGGAAATCGTTTGTGGATATTGAGGAGCTTGGAATCGGGAAACATCATACGGGCATAAGTTACTATGAAGTCAATATAGGTAGGTTTAATATAGTTAATCTATCCTTGCTGGAAAGAAAATTTTATTAGAATATATTTATTAGAGAAAGCATAGGAAAGCAGGCAAGAAAAGCGATCAAAATGCCAGTTTTCTTTTTCAGGATCCACTAAAGGAGGAAATGACGTAGTGGACATCACGAATGTTGGGGTGGTAAACCACGCCCACTTTGGTTCCCTTACCTTGCATTCTGGTCACAAATATTACGCAACTATAACAGGTGAATACAAATCTAAAATGTATGTAGCAATATATGCCATATATCAGTATCAGTATGGATTTCCAAATACTGCATTTTACAGGTTATGATTTTGTTGGAAGGAAAGCTAGTAAAACTTCTGACTTTGTTATTGTCGATTTTACTCCCCCCACAATCACTGATGAACCATTCAAACTAAGGACTGGTCGACACCTCACATCCACAACCGAAGTGTCTGTCTGGTACTTATCATTTTGATGATTGTGATGATTTTTATGATCCTTCAATCATAAAAGGATTATTACCCTCACACTCTTTTCTTTTTAACTAATTTTTCTCTTTAATTCAATAGTTGGTCAAACATTTTTGATGATAAGGAAAGTGGAATAGACTATTATCAGTGGTCAGTTGGCTCCATGCCAGGGTACAATGATTTGATGGGATTCACAAAAGTAAACGATGTCTGTGCCACTAATGACCCATCAACACTCAGTATGATGGAGGGACATGCATATTACATCAATGTTAGGGTAAATATTTTCAGTGTAAATTTTGAAGATGCGTATTCTTGTAAACATTTCTGGATCTGATATCATTTTCTTATATGTACAGGCATATAATAGAGCAGGCCTTTCAACCACTGTAACGTCATGGGCATTTACAGTGGAGGCTTCTCCTCCAGTTGCTGGTCACGTGTTTGATGGTGACAAATCAGAAACTTCGAATAAAGAAGATCTTGATTTCCAAACGCATCTTAATTACCTCTCTGCCTATTGGGAAGGGTTCTTTGATCCACATTCGGCAATCAAGGAGTACTACATAAGCGTTGGAACATGTCCTCGATGTCAGAATGTGCTTCAGCATCAGCTTATTGGAATTGTTAATGGTAAATCTACTATAAAGGGAAACATATAGCAATTACATGTATTTCAGGATCGCCGTGTTTCGCCCCTCCTCCTTCGTGACGTCATATTGAAATTTCCCATATTTTAGAACGTTAACGTAAAATAAAAAGAATACCATTTTTGTTTCATAATTTAGTATATAAATCTGATACCTCTATTACTATTATTATCTTTAAATAGTGGAAACAAATTTCAGCTGCAAAAGAACTTTTAAGAAATTTTCCAAAGTTAGTAACATCAAAACATATGACTAGGGTCAAAAACTAGGGTTTTTGATATCATAGACAACTGCTTCTTCAATAAAAACGGAAATTTTCATATCGTGATTGGTCATCATCAAAATTACTTTGTACACTCTGATTGTGCACAAAAGTACTCTGAAGTTGATATTAAAAGGGTGCTGGAGTTCCTCATTAACAACGTCAATGTAGTTGCTTCAATTTAAAAATAACAATGTACTTCCCTCGCTACCGAGGATGAACAAGTGAATATATGGTCCGCATACTTATTCTTTTTCAAGCATCACATTTAAGAACTTGCGTACTGTATCACATTAGTTCAGGATAACCTCTAAAATAAAAATATATTCGTAAAATGTCTAGACTGAGAGTGCTTATTTATGATTGCGCTATCTATTCCATTTCCTACAAATGCAATCAATTTTAATTGCTCAGTACATTAAAATGTACTTGAAATAGGTCCAAAAACCTTTCATTTTAAATTTCAAAAAATGAAAAAAGTTCAACAGTTCTCATTTTATACATGTGTTTCTTATGTTTTGATTTAGCACGTTTTCCCCATGAGTTTGTTTTAAAATGTTAAATTTTAAATCATCATAAAGAACAATTTTTTTTAGAATGATAGTTAGTTTTTTCAGAAGCATCAGTTTATGTAATGTTTTACAATGGAAAAATAATTTTCATGATACATTCAATATTTGGATACAAAAAACTTTAACTGGGAGCTAAAAATAAGTATGAAACATTTTTTAAAATGCGTTGTAACCTATTAGTTTTACAAAACAAATTTTGGCTGGATATGTATATTTGGAGCATTAATTTAGACTGTATTTCATGGATAGAATAAATTATAACTTTCCCTATTATTATATATTATGTATGATTACTTTTATGGTGATCTACTGTAAGAAATGTAGAATGGATTAATGTTTTACTGTTTTTTTTATTGAAGAATCGTTTTGCTCGTATAATTTTCTCGCTTAATTTGGCATAAATAACGTGCAGAGTGGACAACCGTAAGTAGAAAAGTTATGATATTAATTAAGGAAGCTATAATAGACCCCCTTCTTCTGAATCCTCACAGAGTACCGACTTACTTCTGTTGGTATTGCCGTCGGGATGAAGTATTACACTTCAGTAACCGCCTGTAACACAGCAGATTTGTGCACCACAGTGACCTCTGATGGCATCGTTATTGACAATAGTCCACCTACACCTGGTCGAGTAAGGGATGGATTAGAAACATCAGACATTGAATACCAAGCTTCAAGGTAGGATTTATGTTAGGCAATGATCGCATGATTTGTGGTCATTCAGAATTTTTACATTCTTTTCTTACAACCATGTCTCTTCTTTTTCAGATCGCACATTTCTGCGTCCTGGCATGGTTTTTCAGATCCACAGTCCGGATTGGAGAAGTTTGTTTGGAAGGCTGGAATAACACCTGGTGGACATGACATTTTTAATGTAACATTTCAGCACATACATTTGAATTCTCAAGCTCGAAGTCTTCTTATTCCTGGAGGTCTCCCTATTGGAAGAAGAATTTACGTCACTGTCGGCTGCTATAATAACGCAGGTTAGACATATTAATCAATATCATTAATGAATATCAAATATAAAAATAATTTTTGAATATTTAACAAAGTACTTATTGAATCTCAGATAAAAAATTTCTTCATTTTTCAAAAATGTTTCTTGATAGCGGAAAAAAAAAATTAACGGAAAAAAATTGTTGGCTACGAAATGTCATTTTCATTTCATTCAGTCAGGGTTCGTTAAGATTGATTGATTGTATGTTGTTTTACATACCATTTGACAATTTTTCACTCATATAGAGATTCACCAACTACTGCTGAAGGACTTCAAATTTAGACTTATACTCCGCACTCAGGGCTATTCAGCAGTGAGAATTCTTTATCTTGCCAACGCCTACCGTGAAACGGGACCTCGATTTTTAAGGTCTCATCCGAAAGACTTTCACTTCTAGTGTCGGGCGCTTGGCGAAGGAACAGTGTGACGGTACAATTTGTCGTTTTGTACATATTGTCGTCGGCGACAACATGTACCTACCCTCACTGCACATATTGTCGTCCATCTGTACATATTGTCGCCGACTGAAAAGTTACATATGTACATATTGTCGCTGGCGACATTATGTGCCTCACCCTCACTGTACATATTGTCGCCCCACAGATATTGTTGTTTAAAGGTGTTTTTTGCTGTTTTTTGGTAGTTTTGTGAATGTAATTGGTGTGAGAATCACACTGACGTGTCTTGTATGCTATTTCTTGCAGCGTGATTGTGACGGTACATTTTGTCGTGTTGTTCATATTGTCGCCGGCGACAATGTGTACCTTCCCTCACTGCGCATATTGTCGCCCATCAGTGTTATTGTATATGTTAAGTTAATTATTTAATTATGAAATTTTACCTGTGGACTAAGTATAAACAAGTTAAACAAACAGAATTTACCAAAGCACAAAAAAAAAAATCAAACCACCAAGCAAAGGGGGGGGGGGGCTACATCTGTCTGGGTCTTTGGTGTTTGAGAAGATTTTTAAAGATTTTCTGTATATATTCCTATGTAAAACTTTGATCACCCATTGTGGCCCCACATTACCCCTGGGGTCATGACTTGAACAAAATTGATTTTGTTTTTGTTTGTTTGTTTTTGGTAAAAATGTGTTGAAATTGACCCAGTAGTTCTTGAAAAGAAGCTGAAATTATGAATAGTTTACAGACAGACGGACGCTCAGACAAAATGTGATCAGTAAAGCTCACTTGAACTTCCAGTTCAGATGATCTAAAAATGTTATTTTTTGCGTTATTCTTATATTATTATTAACAATATATTATATTTATAATATTATATCGGCACATGATCGTATATAAGAATAATTTCCAAATAATCATTACTACTGAACCAAAAAAGAATACCTGTATTCAATCTCCATGTATATGCTACAAGAAAAAAAGAATAGCTGATTTATCAGATATCTCAAGAATTACGGTATCTTGATATGTCAGAGCGATGTACATCAATCCTGGACACAATTTTCTGACCAAAAAGTTTTCTCCCTACAGTATTGCGAGTAATGCTGTCTGTCTCCCTCCGTGCGTGTGTATGTTTGTCAATTTCCCTCTCTTTTCTCAAATAAATATTCGTCAAAACAATATATCGACGACAATATATACCGACCTTGACTGTACATATTGTCGCCGACGACAATATATGCTGGTGCTTGACTGTACATTTTGTCGTCCATTATGCAGGAGAAAAATAAGGCTCGTCTCGGTACATATTGTCGCCGGCCACAATATGCACCGGTGGACGACAGTACGTGCAGTGAGGGTAGGTACATATTGTCGCCGACGACAATATGTACAAAACGACATTATGTAACGTCACAAACAGTCACTACCTATGTTTACGTCTTTGGTTTGACGCAGCGCGGCGAACGAGAATCGAATCCGGGCATCCCGATCACGAAGCCAACGCCCAACTACTTGGCTACCGTGATCGGTTGGGTATCTTAACAGAAGGGTGTCTAATTTCGGTTATCTATTGGAAATTTTATGCAATATATATATGCACATATTTCTATGGTGAGGGGGGGGGGTATGTGAATCATGAGGCGGGTGGATGGGATTTGCACTTTATTTTCACAATTATTGCACAAAAAAGTAAGTATCTCGTTCAGATGATTTAAGCCATGGAATCAGCGAGTCCTATTGTACTCACTTCTATACCAATGTAGAAGGTTGTGTTTCACAAATATCCTTCAAAGTCGAAATATTTCAATGTATGCGAGTACCTTGGAAACTTGTCAATCGTAGATAAATTGTAGATGTGTTTAGGAATTTGAAAAGGAGTCTTCAATATCTTTGGGTAAAATGCTATAAGTTCCGTGGCATGTACCATTGTCTAAAACCGCTATCGAAACAGAAAACATGCTTCATTTTTGTACAAAACTTAGATTTAGTGCAAATGCTTACCTAAAATCACTTCTTTCCAGCACAAGGTCTCTTTTATTGCTTTTCATTTAGTTCTGAACATAACAAAACTTTTCGAAATATCCAGTCAAAACTTTATATGTTTATCATTGTTGGCGTTTTAACAATTAGGGGGCAACTAGGGCACTTTTGATTTTTATTTAAATTCCTTTTATCACTTTTAATAAAATATCATGTCAATTTGACACAGGATTGTATGTGGAGGCATCATCTAATGGTTTTATTGTCGACGAAACTGGCCCTATAATTGGTCAAGAACCATCGTTTCCGGTCGATTTCGTGACGTATGATACCGTAACGGATCAGTACTATCAGGTGCATCGAACAACTCTTAAAGTGGAGTGGCAGGTCAGCGACCTAGAGTCCCACATCGAGCGCCAATATCTGACCATCAAATCTCACGTGGGAGGAGACTTTAATAGTGCGCCAACACAGGTGATAAAAAATAAATTTTCTGTAACTAAGTAAATACTGTTCGCCAACACAGGTTATAAATAATTAATTTTCTGTTAACAAAAGTGATTACACAAAGAATTAAGTTGTTATTGGTCTCATCACTGAATAGGCTTGGTTAAATTACTTTCAGGTCTATTAAAATCTTATCCTTATTTTGTTCCTTATTTACTAATTAATTTTATAGATGTTATATAAACAGCCACGTGTATGAGCTTTGTGTAAACACTGTGTTTCTCATGTTGTTGAGAATATTGACTAGAATTTGGACAAACGTCTAAGATCAATTCTTCTGCCATTAGCCCACCATGTCCAAGAAGGTAGAGGTGTAAAGAGAAAGAAAACCATGAAAAAGTTATCGATGAGTTTGGTTATAACTGTAGTCATTTTTTAATTGCAGATAAATGGTATTGTGCGAGACTATACTTTTAGTAACCTGGACCTCCATGATGGCGTTGAATACTATGTTACGCTTATCAGCTGCAACGGAGCTGGCCTATGTTCCAACGCCACCTCCAAACCTCTCTTAGTCGACAGTACTCCTCCAAACAGAGGTCTTTATATAATCCAATCAACTTATTTTTTATGTTTAATTCAAATTTGCTTCAGTATCATGAAACATGTATTTTTCCTGTTCTGTGAACGAGCGACAGATGCTTTAAAAATGATTAAGCTTTTTTGTAATATCAGGGTAATGAATGAAAAACAGGTAAGGTTTTCTGGTATATTGTCTGGTATATTACGTAATTTTTGCAGGCGTATAAGCTGGTCGTACATTGACTTTTTCATTGATAAAAAAGTAAATTAACACGAATAAGAACTTTGCTCCCGAAATTATGAAACGAACTCATATCATGTTTACAGTAAAAGATTGCAAAAATGATTGATTGGAACTTTGCACCTGAAATTATGAAATGAAATCCTCTCTGTTCACCGCAAGTGAGTTGTAAATCACAAACCTTTTTATTATATAAAGACATTCCTTAACTCGCCTCACACTTATCAAATGGTGACGTATATTGTTTATTCATACCTGCATCTCGGAAAAGTCTGGTAAATTCATATACGTTATCAATCGAAGTAGAGAATAAATGGGTGATGTTAGCTAATTCAGTTGATACTCAGTGACAACTGAACATCCATACTAAATACTAAAAATGTGACCAAGCTCGAATGTTTTTCTAAATTATGAATGGGAACTGAAATATCGTTAGTATTTACGCAATTAAAATGGAATAACGGACAATTAGTGAACTTTAAAAATTTTAAGAAAATTTACTTTTATGCACTTATTACGATATTCATGCAGCCGTTCAGTATTTTGATGTTTTCTTGAATTATTGAAGAGCTTCAAATCGCGTTTCTTTCCCTTCTTTCACAAAATTATGGTCCCTAATTTTTTATAAATAAAGACGATATTGAACTAGTTTTTTAGGTATGGTTATGTAATGGTGAGCTAAATTTAAGCTCCATCTATACGTGATCTTAGAGACTGCTACAAGGATGTCTGAAAATTTGTACACTCATTGTTCATTATATGAAGATGTACACTATAGATATTTTCATGATGAATGGACAATTTTTCTTCATTTTACGGGTATTTTTCTCACTTTTATAGACTGTCATTTTTGGTTTATGTAGATTTGAGACATAGAATCAAGAAACTGCCATTTGGGGCATCCTTAGAGAAATTGCAGCTTAAAACCAGGTCTTTAAAACATACACAAAATTATGACCAGGTATTAAAAGAGGTTTAAAGGGAGATAGTCCCTACAAATACAAGAGTTCCTCCCTTTATCCTGTTTAAATGTCTTTTCCTTCTACTGATGGTAAAAATTTCTCGAAGTTGACATTTCTGTTGGTATACTTATGTACCTATGTTTAGATGGGAAAAGATACTGATCAACATCTTCAGTTTGTTAGAATCAGTAGATAATGTACTGCTTCAAAATATTTACAGCCTAAATAAAATTCTAATAAAGAAATGAGAAAAGAAGTACCATTGAAATAGTCGAAGCATAGCTGATACATACCTTCTGAACTGAAGAAAAATATGAGTAATACATGTATTTTTAATTGTACATACATGTATCTCTATGTTAATTTCTTTTTTGAGGAAATAGAGATAAAACATTTGCATGTATTTCTAAATGTCTTGATATTTCGTACATGATCTAGTATATTAAATCAAATCCTTATATTTTATTTTCAATTCTTTGTACTTATTACAGGTCTATATTTTCTACATATACTATAATGATTTATTGTTATTATTATTTTTTGTTAACCTGTCATTTGAAACAAAATTATTAAGCTTAAAGGCTTTATATTCTTATCTCTGCTAACAACATGACTTTCTTTCACAAAAATCCAAATATGGATGTCCTTATGGGTATAATCAATATTATAGTATATATGTGATGTGATAATACATGTAATTGACCTGATATTCGATATTCTACTAAAGATCTTAATTTTTAATGTCATGAACTGTCATATACAAAAGTACATTGATAATGAATGGACGTCACAGACGGATATGAAATTTAAATGGATTCAAAATATAAAACATTGTTTCAGAAAAAAATGTTGTTTATATAAATCATCTAACCTAGAATTTAATAATTTATTCACTTTTTTTTTAATTATTCATGCACCAAATCTAGTAGCTCATGATTCTTTTCTCAAGGAAATCAAAATTGATCTGGTATTCTTTCTTATAAAAGTACATCTACTCTCAATTAATTTTTCAGAGCACTGGAAATCAAAATTAGTGAGTCAGTGAGGCAGCCGAGAACTAAAGTTTTTAGGGTTTCCTAAAGAATAACTATCGATATCGATATCCTAAGTTACTTATGTAACTACAATTAACTTACTGTAATTTCTCTGTGTTTTAGAAAGCAAAATAAGCACTCAGAGAGGTAGTCGCAGATATGACCTACATTTTTTTCATTTTCTCTTACAAAATGTTACTATAGTTTTCTGAAGTAGTGAACTATAGTTCATTATAGTGAACTATAGTCTACTGTTGTTAAAGTTTTCTGAAGTAGTGAACTATAGTTTATTATAGTGAACTATAGTCGACTGTTGTTAAAGTTTTCTGAAGTAGTGAACTATAGTTTATTAAAGTGAACTATAGTCGACTGTTGTTAAAGTTTTCTGAAGTAGTGAACTATAGTTTATTATAGTGAACTATAGTCGACTGTTGTTAAAGTTTTCTGAAGTAGTGAACTATAGTTTATTATAGTGAACTATAGTCGACTGTTGTTAAAGTTTTCTGAAGTAGTGAACTATAGTTTATTATAGTGAACTATAGTCTACTGTTGTTAAAGTTTTCTGAAGTAGTGAACTATATTTTATTATAGTGAACTATAGTTTACCATCGTTAACTGTAGTTTACTATAGTATATACTTTATAGTCTACTATCGTTAACTGTAGTTTACTATAGTATATACTTTATAGTCTACTATCGTTAACTGTAGTCTACTATAGTATAAACTTTATAGTCTGCTATCGTTAACTGTAGTTTACTATAGTATATACTTTATAGTCTACTATCGTTAACTGTAGTCTACTATAGTATATACTTTATAGTCTACTATCGTTAACTGTAGTCTACTATAGTATATACTTCATAGTCTGCTATCGTTAACTGTAGTCTACTATAGTATATACTTCATAGTCTGCTATCGTTAACTGTAGTCTACTATAGTATATACTTTATAGTCTACTATCGTTAACTGTAGTCTACTATAGTATATACTTTATAGTCTACTATCGTTAACTGTAGTCTACTATAGTATATACTTTAATACTTTGATACTTTACTTTGTTTTACTGTTATACTTTGAAACTTTACCAGGATCGTTTGATTTACTTCCATGTTTTACTATAGATTTGATTTACTTCCATGTTTTACTATAGATTTGATTTACTTCCATGTTTTACTATAGATTTGATTTACTTCCATGTTTTACTATCGATTTTTTTTTTTTTTTTTTACATTTCGGGCCTTAATATCTCTTAAATTCTATATCAATAACACCATTTTAAAGATAATATTTGAATATACAAGTCATTAAAAAATCGCAAGTTATACTTGGAGAAAGAAAATTAAATGCTAGCTCCGTAGTTAAATTAATTATATTTCCTGTAGTAGTAAAAGTTTTGATTATTGTGGCAAAAACTTAGTTACTTTAATTTACTATACTTAATACTTAGTGATACTATAGTAAATTGAACTCAACTTTAGTAAACTTTAGTTTAGTACATTTTGTTAAGGTCGCATAGGAATAGGACTATTCGAACATGTATAGTAAACTGTAGTTAAGTTTTGTAAATCAAAGTATCAACATTTTTAATTATTGTAAATAAGAGTTTTTACACTACTATAGTAGTGGATGGAAGTTTTTATAAACTATTATTTTTTTAGATATGAAAAAAAAAAAAAAACACAGCGTAAAATTACTTGTATTTTCAAATATTATTTCAAAAACTACCGTCATGGATATGAAATTTGGAATATGTGTTCTAAATCTGCAGAAGAGTTAAGTAAATGTGACAGAGTAAAGAATCTAAGTAAATCAACATATGAAAGTAAAGCATCAAAGTTTTAAGTCAATCAAAATATTAAAACATACAGTATACGAAAGTAAAACTATAGTTTACTGCAGTAAACTAAATTTAGATAAAGTATATTTTGTGAGGATAACAACAGCTGCCCACAAAAATTTGTATGAAAGCGTGAATCTACATTCTTTAACTTGATATTCAAAACTCTTTTTTTAACATTTTACTCGGACCATTCAGAGAAAAATGGATAGGTATTTTGCTTCGTTTGATCGCTCATTTGTATCGTTAGATCGTGCTTAATACTAAGAATGTGTCAAATAATCTTTTACACATATAAAATCAATTACGCAATATTTTATACTAAGAAATATTAATATGAACCATCTTAAATTCTTGTTCTGATGCAAAAGGTTATCTAATACATAAGCCTCACTTTTTTGTTTGAGGTCACAATTCTTCTCGCTTGTTTAAGAGGTCTAAATATTTTCTTTAATCACAACTTTTTTATTCATTACTGTTCTTTGCTTTTTTACAATTCACAATTTTAATAAAACTAGGCACACATCGCCAAGATTTTACTTATGAAATTAAAACATTTTTTTATGGAAAAAGAGTAGATAGTAAAAAACATGGCCCTTACAATTGTTTCATTTCAAATTCTAGGAATGTTTGCAGTCCAAACTAACCATGCTGCCAATCTCTCTCGCCATGTTGATGGTCATATGACATGGACCTACAAAAAGACGGTGTCAGTACTCCTGGCATGGATAGGGTTCGATGATAGTCACTCAAACATCCGGCATTACAGTGTCAACATTGGGTCCTCCTTCTTTTTATCGGATCTAAATCAGGTATGGCAAATGAAAAACGATGTAACAGAAAATAAACAAATCAGTGGAATTACATAAATTAGTTGGAATTTACACTGAAATTTGTTTGTATAATGGAATATGTTTTATTCTATAGGAACCTGGAATTCCGTTTGTCACCGCTCACAATGATACAGGGATAAACAAAAGTGGAGAGGGTGTTGTTCAAACCAGTATCATCCCGACCCAGAGTCTCACTCGACATAGATATATCTACATTCACATGTGGGCAGAAAATATGGTAAGAACTTCAAGATAAACATACATGTATTTATTTCAATCTTTATTGTCATCGGTTAATGATTGACTGAAAAACTTTGCTGCATTTTTCCACAGGCAGGTCTAAAAAGTGCCATCATTCATTTCAAGTTTAAGAAAGAGGCTGGTGGGCCTCTCCATTTGGTACGTCGCTGTGACGCTTACACTTGTGAGGGACATTGCGTCTGCGCGGCCCAAGATGAGAAATGTCCAATCACAATTCCTGTTACATGTGTTAATGATACAGCAAGTATGTACATGACAATTAAATTATTCTATTTGTTAATCTAATTTTATGATAATTTCATTCGAAACTACGTAGGCCCAGTTGGAGGTATACTGAAATAACAACATAACAACATAATTATGGCGATAAATCATTTTATTAGAAAATTACATGATAAAACATTTTTTTAATAAATGTATCTTTTTTACTTCGTAAGCTGGTTCACACAGTGTTATCATGGTGACAGACCATCTCGGCTTCGGATCTAGTGACGTGGAATATACACCATCAGATACGGTGCTGCAGGGTTCTTGGGTGATCACCCTTAATAAGGGATACAAACCAATATGGTAAATATGAATGATATCTTCAGGATCCGCTGGGCTTAGTCCGTTTCTCTTCCACAAAGTAATATAAACTATAAGGAAAGAAAGAGATGGGACTTGGAGATGAAGTGCAAAATGATCAACTCTCCTCTTACGCTTAAAAAATGTTCAAAATGGTATTGCTGGCGAAATCATTTAACTACATGTACATGTTGTTAAGAACTTACGTACTACCAGGTATCAAACTCTAAACGTAACAGAGATGTGCGCGTTGATCAATCTAATATAATTCTACTTCTGCTTTTGATTAGCATGTTATCATCAGCAGAGAAAACATATATCTCAAAGTTTGAAATTAACAAGAGAATCAACCCACACTATACTTTTCTACTTGTATATAGTTCTTGCAAAATGGCTATCATATCAAATTTTGAAAGTGCTTGGGTTAATTAAACATGCGAAAATCGTTTTGCATAGGATTACAACAAAGTGAAACGTATGTAAGCGATATCTATATTATATGTAGCTGAGATACAATGACATTTCAAATTAATCACTTGACAGAGTCTGTAACCATATATTAAGCTATGTCTTACCTTGAATCAGTGAAAAAAAAAAAACAAAAAACAAAAAAAAAAAAAAAAAACGAGCGGCACAGTACAATTATAACTTTGTTTACAAGACGCAGTTAGATGAATTCAACGACAATACCATTTTTTTTTTAGGATTGAAGCAAATCAATCAATTTCTCTTGAGTTTGACGTACATTTCCAAAAGGATTTCTTTATAGAATACATTATTTCTGGTAACAAAGCGAGCTAAGCGTCTTGTGCTTGCAATGTACATGTTAACATCATTAAAATACCTTCTTGTGTGCCGAATATTAAAATATGCAGCATTAATTAAAATATGCGAATACAGTAATTAATGCATTGCTTAAAGTTGGGATGTATTTATCCTAATTGATGTAAAGCTTCGGGAAATCATTAATAATAATAATAATTTTGCAGTTAATAAATTTATAAAAGGTATTAAAAAATTTATTCTTGTGAGTATTTGTATAAAATGTAAAATAGGTATCAATGGAGTGTCGGATATTCAAGTGAAGACATTCCAGAAGGCGTCTACGACGCGTCTACAGAACTGGTGTGGCATGACGCAGCGTCCATCACCCAAATGACATTCACAACAAAGAAAGGTAAGAATTTCACAGATTTATAAAAATATATTTTATTGACTTTAGTTTCATTTATTCATTTATTAATAACATTACAATACAATATATTACTTAATTCTATATCAATTATGCATTTTAGGTCAATCATTGAAACAAGGGATGAGATATTCCTTCTTCGTTCGGGCTTGGTACTCCACAACCGTATTTGCGGATTTCAAGTCTAATGGTGTCATTATCTCAAGTCAACCTCCGCTCATCATTGTTACTAACGGTGCTGCGGTAAGCAATCTAAGAGGGTCTTAATAATGTTTCTATTAATGTTTTAACAGATTTTTGAGTGATCTTTTTTTTTATTAGGATTAATACGCTTTTAAAGAAAAAGAAGTTTTATTTCAGGTTACAGAGATAAGGCGATACAGTACAGTTCGAGATATGGACTTCATCAAGTATGGCTCGCAAGTCACAGTGGACTGGACCAACAAGTTTGTGAACGCCTCTACGCTGGTTGCCAATTTCAAGTTGTACATCAGCACCAAACCTGGAGGACACAATATCCACTCTGTGGATGCCATCTTAGATGGGTCTTCCACAAGGTTTAATATTCTAAGTATGGGTGTGGAGAGTGGTGTTCGATATTATAGTAATGTAATAGCCTTTAACCACGCCGGAGTGCACTGGACAGAAACCTCAGACGGGTTCGTCCTGGATAATACACCACCTGTCAAAGGAGTAATTTACGATGGCACAGGTAAAAAAATGCTTTCTTGCA
The DNA here is from genome assembly GCF_033153115.1 of Saccostrea echinata. Taxonomy (NCBI): domain Eukaryota; kingdom Metazoa; phylum Mollusca; class Bivalvia; order Ostreida; family Ostreidae; genus Saccostrea; species Saccostrea echinata. Next base: position 5,636,748 of record NW_026889779.1, on the reverse strand, counting down.
ATGAACGATTACATAAACTCCATTCAAAAGCAGAGTATGTTATTTTTTAAATCCCACTTCTAAGGCAATAGACGAGTGCTAGTATATGATCTATTACAATCTTTCATTGTAGGTCTAGAAGACTTGGATTTTCAGGATTCAGATTCAGTCGTTGCTGCTCGTTGGCATGGGTTTAATGACATGGATTCTGGGATAAGGTGGTATCAATGGTGTGTTGGATCTACCCCCTCTATAGCAGGTGACAACGTCTGTGATGTTGTGCCTTGGAGAAACGTTGGTATTCATACCAAAATCAAACTACAACTCTCAAAAACACTTCCAAGTAAGTAAAAATTGCCTGCCATATTTCCCAAAGCACGTTTTATGGATTAATCGATTACACGTATATAGGAATTAGATGAAACATTGTCTTATGTATCTTTCCATGTTTTTGTCTTTGCAGAATGTGTCTATAACAAAGTGTATGCTACTGATCAGGTAGGATACACTTCCCCTATCGCTGTTTCCAATGGTTACTGTTCAGACACGTCGTCACCAATGCCTCTATATCTGACAACACTGGAGGCTAACATTGTCGTCAATGGTGCCTTTAATACTTATAATCGTTATGTTAAATTTCTGGATTTAAACACCACTGATATCTGTGATATGGCCAACAAACTGGATGCCACAGGGTGGACTTTGCCTTCCGGTGCTTGTGCAGTTATTGTAGAGTCAAGTCTTTCTCAGACTGAAAATTCTTTTTTACATGTGCGCGGTGTGGTTCAGCAAGGAGTCTCACTAACTCCAGGCTTATATAGACTGACTTTTGTGTCTAGTCACGCGCATATAAATGATGCAAGAGTCGCCAACAAGGAGGGGTATATATCACTAGGAGAACAAAAACATGTATTCATGCTGTATACTAAACCATATCGTCAGGATGGACATGCGATAGAATCTGAGAGAAAGATAATATCTTGGCATAACCATACGTTTTATTTCAATTTAACAAAAGGTGGAACTTATGAGTTGGTAGTAGGATCTGTTGGACAAGGAAGTGGAATATATGTCGACGATATTAGGTTGCAATTTATAAATACTAGTGAAATTTCTGTATTAAGCAATGAAACGGTGCACGGTCATACCACGTTTTTACATGAATGGGCGTCTGTACATGCTGGATGGAGCTTTTTCAACCCTGGGCCAAGTCCAATTATTAATTATATGTGGGCTATAGGTTTGTAGCATTCAGAACTCTTTATTGTTTTTTTTCTTTTCTTAAGATTGAGATTGAGTGTTGAGCATTATTTCCGTATCTTTTTGGTTGTTGTAGGTTTTTCTCATGGTGGAATTCAGATACAGAGTTTTAAAAACACTGGTTTACTTCCATTTGGATCCAAAAATGATGTGACTTTGGTACACAACGCTTCTGTATACTTTACCGTGACTGCTACTAATGCAGTCGGAAGAACTGCTGTATCATACTCCGATAGAATTCTTGTTGATTTGACTCCACCACTGATACCTGAAGTAAATGATGGCCGGGGTAACTGTCAATTTGAATTCAAAATATTGTAAGTTATATTGGTATCAGACAAATGCTTGAAAATAACTAATTCTTTTATAGGTTCTGACGAGGATTACAGTGGAATTAGCACTGTGTTTGTGAACTGGAAGGCTTATGATCAGGAGTCAGGAATACGTTCTTGTGAATGGGCTGTCGGTAAGTATTAACCCTAGAGGTTCTTACAAGTAGTTGTTTATGTTGATATATATTTTATTTAAACAGTAGTATTTCATATCAGCCAAAGACACATGAGAAATTTTAATAGCAAAGTACGTCTGTCGTCATATGGCGGTCTGTGGTTTTTTACCTTTCCCTCCTCAAAACTGATTTCATAACCGTCTTCTTCTACAAACACTCAGACAATTTAAATCAAAGTACATGCAAAAATACTCATGGATGAAAATGGGAATGTTGTGTTGTGTGGATCCTAAATTTATTCAGTTTCAGCATTAAAACACAATGATCCACAAAAAAATCAAAAGCTTCTAAGAATATTTATTGGAGAAAGCAATCCAAATGAACATTTGGACTTATGTGCATCTGTTTTTAATCTTTCATGAAGTAAATTTGGTAATGAAATATGTATGTGATGAAAAATACCGTATTTAATTTTTTAGGGTTTTCTCCACAATCAGTTGACTTAAAGAAGTTCACCGTTATGACAACCTATTCAGGATATATTGATGTTAATTTCACGGACACGGAAAACAATACTATCTACAGTTCAGTTCGCTGCACTAACCATGCAGGTCTTACGTCATACGCATATTCTGATGGAATCAAAATATCCCAGAATGCACCAAATGCTTCAAACGTGCAGATTACTCATGTGGCTCTTTCACAAACCGTGTATCCCCCGTCTGATGGGTTCCAGGGAGTTTCGGATTCTGTCCGATTATTTTGGAGCGGATTTGACGATACTATCGGAATAAGTTCTCATAGAGTAAGGAGCTACATACGTATTTAATCAAATAAAGATTGAGGTGAAATCAAGAGTAGAGGGAATCAATATATATATATATATATATATTTGTACATATAATTTTAGATGCATAAAATGTTTCTTGATGACGATTACAGAATGCTTGGGTACTAGTTTATCTTGCAAAGGTTACTGACATTTATTACAGTCTTTTATTTTGTTTTAATATTTCTATCTGCAGGTGGTGCTTGACTTTGCCAACATGGATGAAGATTTATATACAACAGTAACTTACCCACAGAACCAAACAGTTCAATATATGTACGTTACTAGACTTTCCATGAAGGACGGAATACAGAAAGTCAGGGTCAATACAAAGAATGCCCTTGGAATATCAAGCGAAAATGTACTCTATAACATTTCGCTTTATTCTTCGGCTCCAGATAGAAATAGTAAGCATACCGTAATTTCTTTCAGCCCACGAACATAATTGTTGGTTTATTGTAAGAGTTAAAATTGTTGAGAGTTAAACTGGTACATGGGTTAAATCAGAAAGTTGAATATGTTGTTTACAAGCATACGGAGGCAGAAAGTTCAAGATATTTTTTCCGTTAATTTTATTATTTTAGGCAGTGTCAACCCAAAAGTAACTTGGAATCCGACGACCTCGAAATTTAAGGCAACCTGGCCTAATGTATTTTCCTCCGCGCATGCTATGAGGTTTGAAGTTTCTGCTGGCCTGGCAGAAGGTGGAGCTGAAATTCTACAGTGGGCGGAAACTTTAAATACAGAGATTGAGTTTGAAATGCCTAAAAGTATAACAGACTTTAAAGGATATGACGTATTTGTGTACATCCGGGCAATTGCAGCAGGAGGACATTACACTGGAGTAAAGGGAAAGGTGACATTACCGTCATAGTATTTTAAGTTTGATATTTGGTCGGTGCTTACGAACGATTTCTCAAGAAGAGTGTTGCACTAGTAATGAAATGTATGTATCATGTCTCCCCTTCGACGAAGGGATACATATTGTTTTATCCTGATTTTTCTTGTTATTCACAAACTTTTTTATATTTTAAGGGAAGCTTGTGGTTATAAGACAATGTGTCAGATACATGAATCTTAAACTTTAACCTCAGTGTAAAACTAGCTTTTCATTGGGGGAGAGAGTGTTAAGAAATAATTATAAGAAGATATGTTATGTACAACCATAAACCATACATGATCATAGGTGCTCGGTTTCAGAATGGTGTACTTTGTGAATTGTGTGTTTTTGTGTGTCTGCCTATATACACTGAAAACAAAAATAACAATCAAAATGGCTGAAAAATATCCTTTTTATGTACATTTCAAAAATTATGTACAAAAAATACGATATTTTTTTCTATGCACATGACATTGGTTTTTTTACTTCAAAATCCAAATCGGTGATGGTTTAAGATGGGGAGGGGATACCAGGTATTTTAGGTTATTCATCCAAATACAATTTGTCTTCAACAGCTTTTCCCCTTACCTTAACCCCGGATTCATGTTTTTTTTTAATAAGGGGGTGGGGGTGTTATTGATGTTGAAATATAAAATATGAGTCATTGATTAATTCAGTGAATGTCTGCATGCTATTTTACACTCATTTCACTCTTATGTACAATAAGCCGTTTCCTGGATTGGTTTAATTAGTATACAGATTCACATAGTTTTGATTAAAAATCGTTCCTAGCGAAATTTGCATGTTCCCTGATGGTGTGATTGTGACATGATGTTATCTATGGTGTTACTTTAGATCAATGTATATTGTTTAATTGATGATCATGTTATAGGTCCCATGTACAGTGCAGAATGCATGTATAAATCACTTTGTCACGATTTTGAATGGACGTATTTGTAGACATGTTTCATTTCTAGTAAGAGGGAATGCACTTGGACAAGCTCATCAGATGAAATTCCTTGTTGTTGCAGTATGTGTGAAAGTCAGTCAAGACTTTTGTTGATGTAATCCCTTGCTTTTGATCAGATTTAATGAAAATATTTTTTTTCAAAAAGTGTTGTATGATATTATTTACGTAATTATTTTTATTGATACAGAATGAATATATAATAAATGTAAAATGTATGAATTTTCTGTGTGTTTCTTTGGTACATATATGTACAAAGTCAGTATGGCATAAAGAATTTGTTGGTTTATTTTGTTATGATTTTTCTTTTGTGCATAATTCCATCACTACATGTCTTTCATCAAAATGTTTTCGTTGTTTAATAAATATTTTCAAAATTGTGTTTGCCTTGATGAATTATAGATTGGGTGTTAAATCCCAGTTGAAAAAATGACCTGGGTCATTGCAAATTTAAGCTATTAAGATCAGATGCAAATATTCTTTAACTTTGTTACAGTGGTGATTTTTTTTCGAATGTATGGTATGAAATATATATGCATGGTGTCGGGTCATTTCTCTCTAAAACTGACGAATAAATTTTACAGATTTGAAGGTCTAATTTATATACTAGTAATATTACAAATATGAGACCAAAATTAAAATGGGTAATCAAAGCTAAGATTACAGAGTTCACCTCAACGAATGTTATCTTTAAATAAGGCATAGTCCAACACTAAGCTAAAAATCTAGAAGTGTGCAGCCCTAGTATGCATCCCTAAATACAAATTTATGCATTTTGGTCTTATAGTTAATTGCAGTTACTTGAGAAGGGGCTTGTTCTAAAGGCTTTAAACTAGTCACTCATCCAGAAAATGTAAGTTAAATAAAGCATCTGAAGAAAATTTGAGAGTATTCATCACTTGATTCATCATCCTTGCAAGTTTGGTATAGGTAGGTTTTGCAGTCACACTGGAATGAGTCTGCTCCAAAAAATAAACTTGGTCACTCATCAGGAAAATACAGGTCAAAATCAGCGTCTGAAGCAACTCTGGTAGTGTGCGTCCCTTGATACATCATCCGTGCAAGTTTGGTTCACATAGGCCTTATAGTTTCTTGGTAATGGACCTGCTCCAAAAACTTTAATCCGGTCACTCATCTGGAAAATATGAAGGTCAGGTACAGCATCTGAAGCCACTCTGGTAGTGTACATCCCTTAATACATCATTCATGCAGGTTTGGTTCAGGTGAGCTTTATAGTTTCTTGGTAATGGACCTGCTCCAAAAACCTTTATTTGGTCACTCATCTGGAAAAAAAGTCAAATCCAGCATCTGAAGTAACTCTGGTAGTGTAAATGCATCCTTAAATATATCATTCATGCAAGTTTGGTCAACAAAATACTTATATTTACTTTAGAATGGGTCTGCTCCAAAAACTTTAAACCCGGTCACTCATCCGAAAAATGTAGGTCAGATCCAGCATACGAAGTAAGTCAGTATAATGTGCATCCTAAGATGTTTTGGTGAATATAGGACTAATAGTTGCATGTACTCGAAACTGAACCTGCTCCAAAAACTTTAATCTGGTCACTGATCTGGAAATTTGGGTCAGATTCAGTATCCGAAGGTATTCTGCAAATACAATCCGAGTTTCAGCAAAACTTGCGTTTCTAGTCTCAGAGAGTGGGATGTCTTAAAACGTTGCACCGAATTTTCAAGAAATAGGCGTGTCATTTTGTAACAATCGACGCTCTATAAGAAAAATCAAAACGTTCTATTCAAACGGAAAATTTTACCACTTCAATGCGCATTATATTATAAAAGTGATTATAGGATGTGTCTCGTGAGCATTTACTATCACAGGCTTAGCATGGGGCTATATACCTTGGATAATCTCTCTCTCCTCTTTCTCTCTTTCTAAAATCTACTTGGACCGAAAATTAAAATGGAATTATAAGACAGGCTTTTTTTTTTTTAACTTGATGATTTTTTAATTTTTTTGTAGGATTTTACACTAATTCATACTGCAGCGAGAGTGATATCCCTCTATACAATTACTCACTATCTTGTCTTTGAACTATCTCTATCATTACAGAAGGACACAGCCAGAAGTCTTTTTATTTTTTATCGTGGTTTGTTACAAATTTCACAAGGAACTCCTATTGATCAAGATCAGTATTTTGAACTATTTTCAGTAGGCAGAAATGAACTCGATCAATTCTGCTTGAAAAGTACTCACTGTGAACAATCACCTGACTTGTTGAAGACAGGTAAACATACCCCTCAGGGTATTATTATCATACATAGGCCTGTACAAAATTGAACAGTCAGGATTACATCATCATTATCTTAGTTAAAATAACAAGAAACACACTAGAAGTGTGATGAAATATTGAGAAACACAAAGAGTTTTATATTCTTTCTTGTGTAAAAACAATTTTTCACAAATGAAGGGTCAAACCTTCTTTTAACAAAAAGCTTCTTCTCAAGAATCACCGGACCAGAATAGTGTAAAATTATGTGATACTTCCTTACTCAACTTTGTCCAAATCATGATCTTAAGGGGTAGGATGGGGCCACAATAGGGGATAAAAGTTTTGTAAATATTGGAGTGTACAGTAAAACACGCTTATAAAAAAAACTGCCTGGGACGAACGGTTTTGCTTCGTTATAAGTGTAATTGCTCATATCAGTTAAGTTTACGATATATTTTAAAGTCATGGGAAATGTAACTCGATTTGATGTAGCGTCGATTCATTATAAGCGTGTTCACAATAAGCATGCTTTACTGTATAAGAAAACAATATTCAAAAATCTTCTCAAGAAGCACTGGGCAAGAAAAGTAGAATCTTATGTGAAAGTTTCATTACATAATGTAGATTTCAAAACTCTACTCCTTCTACAGTTTTGATGCGACAGGTAGACTATACTAGTCTACATATTGTTTTTGTCAGTTTTCTTCTTCAATCAAATTTTGTCCCAGCCGTAACTCGACAACCCTTTGACATTAAGACTTCAAACTTGGAACATGGAGAGGTGGTATAGAGGTGGGGTTGAGGCCACCAAACTTTTTTGACCTTGACCTTTTGATAAGGTCAAGGTCAATCTTTACATCAAAGTATAGTCCAGGCTATAACCTGGGAACCCTTTGACATAAGGATTTCAAGCATGTACCATAGAAAGAAGACATTTACAAAAGATGCACTGCACCAAAATTTTGTCCTGGATTCTTTTCTTCATTCAAGGCCAAATTGAGAAAAACACCTCCAAACCATAACTTAAGAGCCTTTTGACATTAAAACTTCAATCTTGGAACATGGAGAGGTGGTATGGAGAAAGGGTGCATGCCAATGATTATTTTTCCTTGACCCATTTATAAATCCAAGGTCAATCTTTTACATGAAAATATAATCCACGGCATAATGTGAGAAACTTTTGACATAAATATTATGAATTCAAATTTGGAACATGGATAGAGGACACTGACACAAGTTTTGCTGCATCAACTTTTATTTTACCTTGACCCTTTCTTCATTTAAGGTCAAATTAAGAAAAAACACAACCAGACCATAACTCATGAAATCTTTGACATTTAGACTTTAAACGTCATTATTCGCCCCTCATTTGACATGTACACCCAGGGTAAAAATGAAAATTCCAACACCTTATTGAACGTCTTCAAGATCGATACCACCAGTCATCTTCCAAAAGATGACTAGGCTACTGCATAAAATGTAAGAGGAATTCTGGGAACCAGGGCCTTTTTGTATAAAAAAAAAACACACGTCATTTTCCGACCCCCTCCCCCCATTTGACCCCTAGGGTGAAAATTAAAATTCCGAAACCTCATTGCATATTTACAGGACACCACCAGTCATCTTTTAAAAGATGATTAGGCTACTGCATAAGTAAGAGGAGTTCTGGAAACCAGGGTCTTTTTGTATAACCTTATTGCACATCTACAGAACACCACCAATCACCTTCCACAAGATGATTAGGCTACTGCATAAAATGTAAAAGGAAGTCTGGGAACAAGGGCCTTTTGTATTTAAAAAAAAACAAAACAAAAAAACCTCATTTTTCGACCCCCAGGGTGAAAATAAAAATTCCAAAACCTTATTACACATCTACAGGACAACACCAATCATCTTCCAAAAGATGATTAGGATACTGCATAAAATGTAAGAATAGTTCTGGGAACCCGGGTTTTTTGTATTAAAAACACCATTATTCGACCCCCATTTGACCCCTAGGGTGAAAATGAAAATTCCGAAACCTCATTGCACATCTACAGGACATCACCAATCATCTTCCAAAAGATGATAGGGCTAGTGTGTAAAATGTAAGAGGAGTTCTGGGAACCAGGGATTGGTAGAAAAACATCATTTTCGACCCCCATTTGACCCCTAGGGTAAAATGAAAATTCCGACACCTTATTGCACATCTACAGCAAGCCCGTAGGAAGCAAACTCAGTTTTTTTTTTGGGGGGGGGGCACAGCCATACATTTTCAGTTGACAGTTGAGGGGCCACTACCAAAAATTTTCCTGACAAGCGAAAAAAAAGAGCATCAACTACAAAAAATTCCTTGACATGCAAAAAAAGGTCATCAGACGTTTTTATTGAGGGGGCACAAGCATATAGTATCTATGTTTACTATAGTATTCTATATATTGGCAAAATTATTGGAGGGGGCACCCCCCCCCCCCCGGGTTCTTCGGCCATGCATATGAGGTACTGATTTCAAGACTGAGTAAATGTTTTGCTCACAGATGTATCAAGATTTCATTTGGCCTTCACGGTCGCCGGGGGGTTTATCGCCGGGATGGGGAGCGTTACTCGGATGCTTGTTTAGTGCAGCGTCGACAATTTGAAGGCGGTAGCGTAATGGTGTGGGTTGGTATTACAGCACACGATAGGACCCCTTTACAGATAATCAATGGAAACCTGACATGTAGGCATTCGCTATAGTGATGAAATAATCCAACGTCATGTGATATCGTTCATACGGAGACAACAAAATCCCATTACCCTGCAACAGAATTAGGCCAGACCGCATGTTGCCCGTGTTGTCAGAGACTTTATTGCCCAGCAGAATGCCCTGGCCAGCAGTTTCACTCGACTTGTCACCTACTGAACACATATGACATGAAATGGAAAGTTGGTTACGTCGGTTACCAAACCAGCCAGTGACGTTGGACGATTTACATGTAGGCCAGGAATTTACCAATATCTGGAACAACATTCCCTATGGAACGCCATAGCTGCCTGAAGGTCACTTTCATATTATATGATGTGGTATAACCTTTAAATGTAGTAGTGAAGTCGTTATATATAGTGATAAAATCATTATATCCAGTGATAACTTTATTATATGCAGTGGTTTTATCATTATATACAGTGGTAACATCATTATATGTAGTGGTTAAATAGTGTAATGAAGTGATAATATCGTTACATTATGCTGTAAAATCATTATATGCAGTGGTTATTCCATTATATACATTAATGAAATCTTTCTCTGATGTGATATGTTCAATATATACAGTAATAAACACAGTTTGTGTGATAGTGCAATCATTACATTATATGAAAAACGCTGCATGTGGAGTGCTAAGTTCATTTCATTCAGTGCGACACCTTTACATGAAGTGAAAAATCTATTATGTGCAGTACTAACATCATTATATTATGTAGTAACATTATTATATATATATATATTAAATCATGCTATGCAGTGGTAACATCTTTATATGAGGTGGTTAATAATTATATATCGTTGTTAATTCGTTATATGAAGTGGTCAATATTCTTTATATACTTTAGTCGTTTCATGTTATGCAGTGGTAACTTCTTTATTATCATCTAAACTGGTCCTCTTAAACAGTAAAAAGCGCGCGGAGATCCAGTATAAAGCAGCCAGCATGGCGTCACGACTAGGCCTAGCTGATCTGCTGGAAGAAATCGGACTGCAAACACTGATTCACAGATTTCAAGAAGAGAAGGTAGAACTTTCCGATATACAATCATTGTCTGATGCAGATCTCAATAGACTCGGAGTTTCAACAATTGGAGACCGAGTGCGATTACGATCGCGAGCGATAGAGGAGCCATCATGGCCATCGACATCAGGCTCAGCACCAGTGCCGGCTCCTCCACCAAGCGGGCTCCGGCCGCCATTTCTTACTGCTGACAACGTAAGAAAAGAGAGGGATCTATTGTTCCATTCCCGAAAAAGAAAAAATAGAAACGAACTAGGTAGGTTAAACAACAATCGTTTTGAAAGATTGTATTGTGGCATGCCACGGGCACTGGAAATATCCTCGTATTAAAGCCCATATTTCGTTTAAATAAATTGAATTTAATAAATTATTTAATTTGGGATGTATATCATGATTATCAATCATAGTTGGTGTTTTTATCATTAGCTGATTAACTGTAGGGAGGTAGTATCGTTTTTGAAAGGGGGGGCAGCCAGAGAAAAAGAAATTCAATTTACCTGAAAAAATTTGACAAAAAAAAGGAAACTTGTCCAGAGACCTATATATTAGTTAGTTAGTATATAGGTCCCTGACTTGTCAAAACTCAAAAACCCTGTTTCCCGGAGATGAGGTTGGAGTTGTAAGATCGAACTTCTTTCAATACCAAATTTTTTCCACGCACTACTACATTAACCTTGTTTGACTATACTACTACAACAAGTGTGTGGGGGGAGGGGGGGGCAACCAGCCCTTAAATGAGCATTCCCAATAGTAAAAAGTTATCTTTGCCCCCCCCCCCCCCCATGCTACCCTGCTGGCCTGCCCAAACTCTTGAACCTGTTAAGGCATATACAGTTATACTATGAAGAAAGAAAAAGAGAGCATATATCCTTTTTTAAAACAAAGAGGGTGTTGCAGAAAGTCACAATTATTCCCTAAATCAAGAAGGACATTTAAATATCCACAATGTATGAAGAGTTATCTGTAAATATAGATAATGCTACATAGATGACTTTATTTATACCACGCCTATGTCCAGCTTGTTATAACAAAAAATTTCACATTTTATGTTTATTTCATGCATAGTTTTTTTCCGAACATAGACTGGCGACCTGTAAGTAAATTTTTTTTCAAATCTGTGGTCACTGTCGCCATATGCCTATATTGCACGAGAAAAGTTAGAACGATAAAAAGTACAATTAATGCCAAGTGCACCTCGCACATCATTTTGAAAGATGTACTGTAGACACTAGACAGCTTGTGTTAATATTTTTCAATATATAAAAATGTGTCCAATAATCACACTGTTGATGCAATATCCAAGAAATTCCATTGAGTCATTTCAATTTAGTTATTTCAAGTCAAATCTGAGCCACTAATTAACAGAACAATAATGAAACGAAATGCGTATGAAAAAATTAAATTATTTAAAATGATAGTACTTTATTTTTCAAGACATCGCCACTAATTAATAACATTAAATATATGTATTATTAGTTTTAGATCACAATATCAAGGAAAACAATTTAATTCTGATGCATTTAAAATATTACCCATTAACTTTCTGACATTCTCTTTCTCTCTCAAGAGACATGTTATATTATTGTACTTCCATTATATAAGAAAAAAATATGTATAATTATATAAACCAGCCATTCTAGGATTTGAACCCATTCTCAGGTAAAGGAATCTTTGTATGAGTCCAAACGCTTTATCAATAGACCAGCTCCGACAGTGAATGATCATGTGCTGTTTTATGTGCACATTTTGCATTTCGGATGGATATAATAATTTTTATTCGAATTTTGTGATTTTCAAAAATATGCGTCTTTGAAACAAAAATCGGAAATGGAAGTTTTGAAGAAAAATCCTGTCTCTTTATGCGTATATCAAATTCATTCTGTTTCAAGGAGGCAATTTTTCAGAACAATGGGGATTCCCTATTTGAAAAACAGAAAACTTGACTTATTTTGCTATGTGATTAATTTACACTTCATTTAATGGCAAATTGGAAGTCGATATATATATATATATGCAGTTTCTGTTTCTAAAAATTGTTCTACATTGTGCTGTATATACCGTTGTATATGAACAAAATTTAAGACTGTTTTCTGTTACTTAAAATTTTTCTTTTAAGAACCCTCTCTACACTGCACACTTAAGACTTTAAGAGTTCTGATTCTATGGTACTTTTCTGCAATTAGAGTGATCTGCCCTTAGATCTAAATTCCAATAAATTGAAATTTACAGTATATTACTCAATTTGTAATCAATGCAAGTATTCTTAACATTTAAAAGGCCAAAATGAATTAACTAAACACTTTATTTACACACATTTTCTCCATGGGAGTAAACAACAGTGATATCTGTTCACTGATACATGGTTGTGTTTGAACATTTTTCCTGGGGGTAAATGCCATGTACCATACATTGAAAATTAATGGATAAGCTCAATATTTACACCTTTATTCAATGTAATTTTCTCCATGTCCCAAAAACATTTTGCACTGGTGTATAGAGGGTCCTTAAACTGCTACAACTTTAGGGAAAACAAGCATTCTGAGCGTATTGCATTAGCAATACTAGTCCCCTACTGGCAAGTGTAATCTGGTTCCCGTTAAAAATTGAAAATGCCATAATTCTGTCAAAAATCAATGAAGTGGAACGAAATGCAAACTTGATCTATAACTAATTAAGGCCAAACAAAAAAATATGTGTGGTTCCGGTTACACCTCCAAAAAAATTAGGGTAGGTAGGTAGGGATTTTTTTTTTTTTTTTTTTTTTTTCACAAAATGATTTTCTTAATTATTCTAAATAATACTTATCACTACTTTGCAAATGACATTTAGATGTGGTGTGATAAAATACTAGTCAGTATTGGTAGGGGACACCTACATGCTAGCTTACTTTGGATTTAACACTAATAAACACTTGCACTATGTTGTGCAAGGAGGCTGTCATTGCTGAAACTAAAACTTAAACCGGAGCCATTGATGGAAATTGGGGAAAATTCCGGAAAAAATATGAAAATTGTCAAAAAAAGTTTAGGGTCGGGGGGTATAAAATAGGGACGGTCGGGTAACCGGAACCACACATATTTTTTTATTTGGCCTAAGGTAAAGTCACATACCAAAAATCAGCTCAATATCTGCAAGCGTTTAGAAGAAAATCGCGGAAAACCCTTAAAAATTGAAAAAGGTCGTAATTCTGTGATTGGCGGATCACTAATGAGCACTGGCTCACAGATCATCCCCATAAAAACCATCTTTTTTTCTAAATCTTACAGGTCAGCCCACACAAGGCAAAAAGCAACGTGGAAGAAGCTGGACAGTTTCTGTAATGTGCTTGTCGGACAAGAACTGTAATTTTGTTCCAAATTCGGAAGTAAAGGAATGCTTATTAAAGGCAGGACTAGGCTTAAAAAAAATAAAATTTAATGTTAATGATGGACAAACTGAAGTTTTGGAAAAAATTTCATCTAATGAGAAAGACAATAACAATGAATGTGTTGGATTTCCTGCTTTAAAAAATTGTGGAGGATTTGAACTCATGAGAAGCCAATCAAACAATAGAAGTTTAAGCACAATAAAAGTAGAATGGTCAGTGAAAAACCTCAAAGCTTGCATTGGATCTCAAGGAAAACTGTATGTCAGACCTATTCAAAGAAACTTATCAACTGAACCAATTCAGCTTGCACATGACGAAACCGCAGAAAAGTCTATGCTAAAAACAGAGATTTGTAGAGAGTGTGGCCAGCCATTTGCAATAGCAGAATTAAGAGCCCATTGTGAGTTATGCATTGGGGAACACTTTACTTCAAATGAAACAGAAGACAAAAAGGAAGAAATTGTTCCAGAGGATTTGCCTGACCCATTAATAGAGACTCTTACAGACTCCATACCTGTGACAGAAATAATGGCTATACCTA